>NC_092537.1:7620000-7920000 GCF_037038585.1 Patagioenas fasciata | reverse complement strand
CAGCTGAGCAAACCCCAAATGTCCTGGTATGGGGGGCATCTAGTAACCGGGCAGCACACACAGCGCCTGGGCCTCCAAGGTCTCCTTGGTGTGCATCTTTGGCGTGCTTTCTTTATTTCTGTGGGTGCTTTGAGACTCGTCCTTGCCAAGAGCTGCTGTTCCCAAACCTACACCCATCTAAAGGTCCCTGTGTCTGTGACATATTTGGCAGGAGCAAAAATTGGGTGCATTGGCAGATGGCAAGTGGGACCCTTGTAGGAGAGCATGGTAAAAAAAATGAGAGTGCAGAGGAATTAGGAAGGTATAAAATGAAGAATGAGAGAAAATCTGGCAGGTTCTTCTTTGGATTGCTCCAGTTCAGAAAGCTGGTCAAAATGTCTGCTGGCTTCTCTGAAGGTTGCTAAAGCCCACCCTGACCTTGGTGAAACCTTGAAACAGTTGGTGTTGCTCATATAGATCAGTATAAGCTGGGTAGACACAGGTTTAGTGTGTGAGGACCCTGGTGTTAGGGTACGTGTGTGCATAGGCCCACTTTGTGCTTTTAGGGTCAAGGGGAGAAGCAAAGACGCTTGTCTGAACCAGTTAGACCAGATCATGTGTCTGTCCTGTGCTGTTTCTGGCAATGGTGGAAGGAAAACTTCCATGCTCTTTCTCAGAGAAGTGTGGCAGTTGGGATTCGCCCCCCTTACCTCCCTCTCCAGACTTCCCCCCGCCCCAAAGCCACAGAACCTTCTGGACTGATGAACCACTATGGGAAGATACGTATTTTGAATCATTACTCTTAGAGTTTCGGGGTCCGATCCCCTTGAGCTGGTTGTACAGTAAGTGAGCCCCTAACTGGTATCCCAGCCTGTGTCATAAGGTTTCCAGAATGATGAATAATTTAGGATAAACCATGTTTGCAGTTGGTTTCTGTTAAACAGCTCTGGTTAGAACAAAGTCTGTTGGGAGCTCGTTGCCTGACTTTTGGGGTGCACTTTCTGTTGGGGGGGGCTGTGAGCAGACCTGTGTCCTGGGCGCTGTGCTGAGCTCCGGTCCTGAGCTCGACAAGCACACAGCTCTGCTGTGGTGCCAATTAGCCCTGCAGCTCATCACAGCTGGTTATAATTTGGGTGCAGATCTGCGCTGATGTGATTATGCTGCTTCTGCTCCCCAAGCAGGCTCCGTGCAGCTTCGCAGTGATTTTGTGGGGCTGCAGAGCATCTGGGGACTTCATCTAAAGAAATTAAAAAAGGAAGTTGCAGGAGGCTGCAAGGAGCCCATGAGAGAAGGCACCCAGGGTGAGGAGCTGCTGGATTGGATGTTACGTGTGAAGTTTGTGTGATGAAACAGCTTTGGAGCAGGTTGGACACCTCCCCGGAGTGCCCCGGGGCTGTGCCGTGCCGCTGCGATGGGCAGGCTTCCGGGGGGAATAATAGACCAGCTGAGCGGTAATAACAGCTCATACATTGTAGATTATGCAATGGCCTGCCCCTGTGCCCCACGGTTCAGTCCTGCTCCACTCTCATGCTTGTTTTTACCAGCACAGGCTCCCAGCTGCAAGAAGCGCAATCTGCCAAAATCCACCCCCCCTTCCCGCCCAAGCCATGGTGTGGCAGCAACCGGGCTGTGCTGACACTTCCCATAACCTTCTCCTGTTTCTCAGCTTAATAATTCCAGGTCTCAACTGTGTGTGCACCAAATAAGAGAATAACTATGGGTCTAATTCTTTCTCTGATGCGTTATTTACAGGTGTGAAGTAACACACTGTCCACGACAGGAACATCTGGGCGCTTGGCTGTCAGCTTGTGGTTCAAGTTCTCTTCGGTTGGTCTTGCAGCATCCTGTACACAGGTATCTCTCTTTTTTCCTTGGCTCTTTACAGGGAAGTTGGCCAAAAGATGAGCCAGAATTGTAGCTAGTAAGTCTTTAACTTGAGAAAAACAAGCATTTATCCCACTGGTACTGATTTACCCACTCACAGCTACCATATTATTGATGTTACCTCTTAGTCTGAAATTTTTCCTGTGCTTACACCTGAATCCCCTAAGCAGAGCAGTCCCCATGTCTCATACTTGTCGCTGTACTCCCTGCCTACAGACAAAGATGACACAATCGCCCTGTTCAAATGCTGCTTTCCAGTTCGGAGATGTACAACTCACAGCCCTCATGCCGAGTTAATCATCAATTCATACACCTCTTCCAAAATCTCAACCTTCTCCAAAGCCCCTTCATAGAACAGATTAGGAATGTCAGAACAAAGAGAGGTTTTTTTAATTGAAAAATGTGGTTCCACTGATACTTTCCATGGTAAAGATTCATTGAGACATGAACCTTTTAAAGCTTTTCTTCTACTGCTTCATCTGAAGCACGAAAATATTTGGATTTAGCAAAATATTGTATTTCGATTGAAAATAAACCTCCAACTATTCTTATGCAGAAATGTTTAATGTCCCTTTTACAGCTCATGAGAGATCTCAGCAGTCCAGCTTTCCATTCCAGTTTGGGGTAGAAAGTAATTGCAAATACCTTAAGTTTTTTGAGGGGAATCATTACTTAGCCCCAAAAGGGAATTAAAGTAGCTTAGTTATCTCTCTTCTGCTTAGTTTTAACTGATGAACGTGTGTAAGAACCTGTGCTTTGTAGTGATGCTTTAATTTCACGCAGCACCAGCTTCTGCCTTGTGCATCACAGTGTGAATTGTATTGGCAAATCCAGTGGTTTTCTCAGCATTAGCTCTAACCACGAGAATGCTCCCATAAAGATAAATGGGTTTATTTAACAGCCTTAATTGTGTCTTCATGTGGATAGACCCAAATACAAATGCTATTAAATATTTTTCTTCTGTTTTCCCTGGAGCCTTATGGGTTGTCACTGCTCTTGTCTGTTGAGGGAGTGAGGGATTGGAGCAGTGAACTCGAACTGGGGGGATTCTGGTGAATTTGGTAAAGGGTCTGAAGCACAAGTTTTTCCAAATAGGAATGCATACTAACTTGCATCAGCCCTGACAGCAGACCCTCATATGGTACATACATGTCCTCTCCAGAAAGCCTGTGTTGGGTCGCAGGGGCACTGGTCTTTCCTTGTATGTCCCTTACAGATGTGTCACCTTTGGTACCAGCTGTTCCAATTTGAGTTGATGACTCTAATGGGGAAGGGGAGGGTGGGTTTTGCCTTGATTTAATTCTTTCTCTCCCCATCTCCCACCCTGGGTTTCTCATGACACAGCTACTCCTGGGAAGTGGATGCAGGGCTGGTCAGGAGCCAGGCGCAGGTGAGGATGCTCGGACTCCTTGCCTTCCAATTTCATAGTTCATTGAGATGCACAGACAGGAGGAGGATTACTGCAAAGCCAGCCCTCGCCTCTCCTGACTGCAGAATCAGGATGGGAAATGGCAACCTCTGAACCCTGAACTGTCTCACTGAAATCCTCTCAAGGTGAAGGACTTTGAGGTGTAGTCCCTGCTCTGCCTCTTCTGGGGTGAGCCCTTGAAGAGGGGATCTCTTATTTTGAAATTTTGAATATTATACCAAGGATTTGACTGCAGCCGGGCTTCAGATGTTTTTAGGAATAAGAGCTGACTTCATTTAGAGTGAGAATCTGGAATTTGAGCAGGTGCAGGAAGGGTGAAGCGTGGCTGCCTCCCCAGAGGGGATTAGGGAAGCTTTGCTGGGCTCATTTCACCTGGCATTGCTGAGACTGGCAGGAGCTGAAGATGAGGGAAGGAAAAAGCTGCTTAAACTGATAGACTGTCTTAATTCATAAATGAGAGAGTAGGTGCCAGTTTAGGAATTCCTGGGGGATCCTCCGCAGTGTAGCTTTTCAGAGAAGATACTGCATTTTCCTGTTGCGGATCCCAGACATGTCTCAGATTGGTGACTAATTCTTGCTCTGAAGGACCAAATGGCACAGGTCCGTGGTGCTGTGTGTGCTGTAGGTTCTGTCCTGTGTCACATGGTGCATCACTCCCCAGCCCAGGCTGGTTGTACCCACACCCCCTGCTTTCCCCGCACTCGGTGTGACATCGATGGAGACAGGAACAATTGCAATCTCTGAAACACAGAGCTTGGAAAGCGCTTGCTGTCTGGAGCTCAGCTCTGGCTCTGTGAATCTTGGCACGTTTGGCTCAGTAATTCCCTCTAATGTTGGGAAACCTTAATCCAAGGAGGTGGAGGAGTGTAGTAGGGAGTGGAGTGTGGGGATGTGTTTGGTTTTTTTGGTTGTTTGGTGGGTTTTTTTAAGGCTTTTCAATGTTATCAGCACATGCCCAGCAGTGGTACTTGCTTGGGCAGCTATAATTTTCTCATTGCTCCCAGTGTAAACCTGCCTGGCATCTCAATGCTTCCGTCAGCTGTTGCCTCCAAAGGATGGGAGGCAGGAGCTGTGAGCATCCCATGGCTCTCAGGGAAGATGAGGAGCTGCTGTTGTCTCACCAGCCAGTTTCTCAGGATGATTATTGGTTTCCATCCTCTCCCCACCCTCCCTGGGTGAAGGGAGGGGTGCAGATGTCCCTTGTGGCTTTGCTAGCCCTGGAAACTGCAGGAAACTTCAAGCAAGGGAAGGGGAGACAAAGAGTGTTTAAAGGAATAACCATACTGATATTTTCCCACAGCTTGGCCAGCCTTTGTTGTCACCTAGCTCATGTCTCCCTGTATCTATTGTATTGTGCTAATTTGCTAAACGATTCCTGTGTGTAAAAAGGAAAAAAACAAAACAAACCCACGCTCAAAACCACAAAACAATTAAAAATATGCCAGGCCCCCCCCCCCCCCAAACCCTAAGGCCACTTTTTTTTTTTTCCTATACTGTTATTAAACACAGTCTTGAGATTTTACTTCAAAGGGCAGAAGCCAAGAGTAGAACAGGCAGAAAAGCTCACTAGAAGTCTCAGTTCACTATAGCAAATGGTTCAAAGTGTGGTGAAAAATCATCCTAGATTTATGTGACTCTGGGAACTATAACAACTCTGTTAGTCCTGGTCTGAAATGCATTCTGAGATACCCCTAAATAGGCAGTGATGAAGCTGACTGATTGATTAATGCTTCTGCCAGTTCTGCTTTGGTCCAGCCAGCAGTCCTACCTTGCCTGGGCTCAGTTTCAGCGCTCCTGATCTGAATGGCTGTTACTCTAACTCTGCCTCTCTTGCAAGTCTCTTCTATTAAATAATCAGGCATCAGGGAGGGGAGAGGGGAAGTTTTAAAATGGAATATTTTCTTTTATATGCAGGAAACACTTGTTCACGAGGGTGTGTTTTTCTCTCTCTTGCAATGGAGTGCAATCTGTGTGGCCCTGTGCAGTGGTGAAATAAAGCTTCAAGTTCAGTGTTTGGTCAGGGCCAAGAACAGAAAGCAGGAGAATCACAGAATAGTTTGGGTTAGAAGGCACTTTCGTGGGGCACTGCACGATGTAAGAGACAGTAATGGTGATGGAAACTGGAAATAGGGTGTTGTCTTCTTAGAAATAAGGCTACAAATAAATCTCCTCTTGCTCTCTGTGGAGCAACTAGATCTTTCTTTGCACTGCATGGGGCTGTTGAAACGCCATGTCCCGTTTCCCTTTGGTTTCTCTGGTACTGCAGGAGCCCAGTGGCTCATTTCAGAGGGACGTCCTGATGGACACATACTTGGCCACACTCCTTATGAGGCTGATGAGTGTGTTTGCTGCTGTGTTAATGATGAACTGGACTGTGGGGACAGGCCTTGCATCACTGGTGACTCAACATCCCCCGGAGTCATGGCATTAGTATTCAAGAGGGAATTAAAACGCAGGCGGGAGTGCATGCACCGACCAGCAGAAAGCCATTCAATAGCCACATGGTACAGGTCACATTAACAGAGTGGTGGGAGCATCACTTTCAGATTCTGGGAACTACTTAAGAATTTCTAGATGCCCGAAGGAAAAGTTTGCAGGGGAAGAAATACACAAAAACATTTGTAAGGCTTTTGGGTCTTCTACTGTTACTCCCTGGTCATGGTGTCATTTTTTGTGGCGCGGGGACTGAATGGTAATCAGACCTCTGGTTTCTGAGGTGATGTGGGGAGCAGCTTTCGGTGCTTCCAGAGCAAGGAAATGAAGTTAATTTTGTTTGGTGGTGGGAGGAGGGACAGTACAGGAAGGCAAGAGGTGTTCTGAATCAGACCTCTTTGCTGAAGGACATACAACCTGTATGAGAAAAAAACGTACAATGACATTTGGAAATCAAATTATGCATAACTGCAGTGCCAGGTTTTAGCCTGATTTCTCCTCTTGTGTTCTGATGAAGCCTGTATGACTCTTCCTCTGCCCCATTTACAAAGCGTGTATTTGTGCATCTTGTTGCCTTGTGACTGTGGAAGAGGTTGGGGTTGTGACGGGGTGGCTGAGGAGCAGGCTGGGGTCAGGTTTGCCACTGAGCTGGTCTGCGAGCCAAATATCACTGCTGCCTTTGGCTCTTGGGACAGCATCTCCCTGGTCTCCACGATGGGTCTCGGCAGGTCCCTGCTCGTGGCGTTGGCCCCGTCCTGCCGTGGTGCAGCAGAACAGTGTGTTCTTTCATGGGCGTTCGTGCTGCCCCAGCACAGCAGCTCTTTGCAGACATGACGGCTCCTTCTCGGGCAACTCATCAGGAATTCTCTGCGACTTTGAAGCGCCGTGTTTGGGAATCAGCAGCGTGGATTTCTCAGTTCCTGCCCAGCTCGGAGCAGTCACGGTTGGTGCCTCTGTACAGGGCCCGTGGTTTGCTGTGCTGACAGTTACCGTAAAACTCCTTTGCTTGCAAATGCTGCCTGGAAGACGTTCGTGTTTGCCAGTTTAGGGAGGTTTAGGGGATGGCAAAGTCAATCTGCCAAATTCTAGTGTCCCGTGGGATGAGTTTTCTTCCTGGGACAGATTTGTTGACAAGGTTTTTCCTTATTCCATGTGCTTTGAAAAATCAGTGCTCGTAGTCCCGTGCCCACCCGTGCTTAGGCATTGTTCAAGGATGGTGACACAGCGTATCTATTTTATCTGCCTAGGTGGTTGTCAAAGGCCTCTCAAAACAGGGAAGGTGGCAGCACTTTATCTGATGTAGAACAGTCTGTCCTTCGTTTGTCAGCTATTTCTATCTTTTCTCCCCTTTAATTTACCTCTGTAAATCAGGAATATTCCCTTGCACTCCTTCGAGGTCAGACTGCGTATTTTGATAATAATATTGTGCTAAAAAATATCTGAAGTTGCAGAAGTTTCAACAAAGGAATTGTGGTATTTTGGCACAACCAGCCTGAGGCTTAGTTTTCCCAAAACCCTCAGCAAAGGAAGTTCAACATCAGGAGTACTCATATAGTAGGATACATTTACATTAGTAAAGTAAAACTAAATACCACTGATCATCTCTGCTTTTGTGGTGTTCTTCTCTGAAAGGTTTCTGGGCTTCTCTAACAAAGTTTAAATTTCATTGTTAACAGATGAGAATTTAAAATCTGATTCTGCCACAACTTCTCTTAGTGACTTAGGGCAAAAGATTTATATATATATATATATATATATATGTATATGTATATTACATATATATATATATATTTAAATTAACTTTATGGCATCCTCTGTGCAGCCAGTGACGTTTGGGCTGGGTGAGAAGTTACTTTGAGCTGCCCCATGGGCAGGACACATCCCCAGGGAGGGGAGAGGAGGGAGGAGAAGGCTCTTGAGGGTGGCGGACTTTGTGCTGAGCTGACAAATGATGCAGAACTGGTTTTAGTGCACTGAACTTGTACTGCTGCTCCAGAAGCCAAGTAGTGTACTATGGTCTTGAGCGTAGTCTTTAGGGACCTGATTTAATAACTGCTTGACCCACGCTATCCTCATAATGAGATCAGGAGTTACAATTGTCAGCAGACACATTATCTCATATTTTGCTGATGAGAGGAAGTAGAGGCTGCAGTAAGTGTTGGGGGAGACTGCCAGGGTCAAGAAACCTCTCTGAATCCCCCCGCCGGGGCCTCGTAGTCAAGCCCAGCTCTGTTGTGAGCTGGAGATGCTCACAGTGAGCTGGAGATGCTCACCACGAGCTTTGCTGGAAAGGCTCTGTGGTCCCAACCACCAGCAGTGCTACCGCAGCAGTGAGTGGCATCTTCCCTGGCTGAGCCAGACAGCTGTTGTATTGAGATCAGCGTTAGTTTTGTTTACATCCCTGCTCTCAGGGTGCCAGAATGTCAGTCTTTGAGGGGAACAGGGAAAGCAAGGAAAACGGCTCAAGTTTTAAAAACCAAGGCAGCAAATACAGAATCCCATTCAGCCCAGCTCGGGAAGTGTTTACCTTTAAAACCATGGGGAAAACCTTTAGAAAGCACAACAGGAGCACAAAACAAATGCACAAACAAAAACTCTTTTCTCCCCAGCAATAATCTAACCACCAAAAAGGGAATTAGCCCGTTCAAAGTGTGACTGCTCAGGCTGGGGAGGTGCAGAGTAAATGCAAAGCTGCTTAGAACAGTACAACTCATGTTCCTTCTAATGGCTGCTTCTAATTTCACCTCCTGTTTTCCCTGGAAAGCAAGCACAGTCTTGTTTCTTTTGGATATAATAGCTTTGGAGCAAGCCAGGACATTTTTCGTATCAGTTTTCTATGGTGTTTAAATGTGAGCAGTGCTGTTGCTCAGTGGGAGAGGCTTCACCATTGTGGTCGGTGACCAAAACCTGGGGCTGCATGTGCTTCGCTGGCATTTTTGGCTGCGCTGTTGACTTGCTGCCTGAGGTGGGCTTGTGCATGGGGAAGAAACCTTGGATGAGGTGTGAGCTGCAGAGCTGGAGGGAGACCCAGGGTGTCGGAGCATGGGGGGTGATGTGGAGCGAGACCCAAACTGTCCCAGGCTGCAGTTTCACAAGGGTTGGGGCGCTCCTTGTCAGGTGTGGGCTCGTGGGTGTATTTCTCCTGAGAGGGGTGCTCTGCTGAGCCTGAAGTCTTGCAGTTCAAATGTAAACCCTCAGAACTGTCATAACTACGCAAGTGCTCTGTGTTGTAGGATCATGGTGCTGGACGTCGTTCTGGGGTTTTCTGTATGGTCAGAGTCACAGTCTGTCACTCATCTGGTCTGTCCTACCGGCATCTCCACAGGTCATTGGAGGGGGACAAGGGGAATAAGAAGCACGAGGCAAATTCTGCCCCCAAAGAAGCTGGAAAGCTTCTTTGACCTGTCCTTTGCAGGAAGGAGGATGTCGGGGATGGAAATGAGGCCGGATGGCCCCATTGCCCTTGGTGGAGAGCAGAGCCCTTGGGGTGCGGTGATGTTCAGCAGAGGTGGAAGATCCTCCCTGAAGCCCCTTAATTTGAAAATATGCTTTGAAATCCGAAATATTCCTCCTGAGCTGCCAAAGGAGCGATTGCATTACTGTGAACCTCAGCTGCAGCCAGTGGAGTGATAAAATAATCTGGTTCCCCCCTTGACCTTCTCATACTCACTGTACAATGAGCAGAGAGGAGCAAGAGCAGCTTGAGCTGTCTGTATGCTCTGTGATGCTGTCAGCTCCTTGTACTGATGCTGGATGAGGTGCTTTGAACAAACATGAGTGGTACTGCGAGGTGCCTGACAAATCTGTGCCGCCGAGGTTTGGCTGTATTGACACTGGGATAAAAATGAAAGCTAAACAAACAAACAAGGATGCAGCTGGAATTCTGAGCACCTTGTTTGCAGCCCGGTTAGCTGGAGCTTTGTGGAAATTGGGTTGTGCAGCAGAGAGCCATGAGATGAAGTATTGCGGTTTTCAGGAGCGTGTTGCAGAAAGCTTTTAAGCAGGTGAAGCTGTTTTCCAGTAGCCAGCAGAGCTCGCAGCCTTCATCCCCTCTTCACACCGGTCGCCACAATCCTGCCTATTAAAGCTGATCCAGCAGGTAAACACCACCACTCTTAGCACTGTTCTGTCTCAGAATAAGCACAGTTTAGGGAGATGCTGCAATGTATGGCATAGTTAGGGCTTCGGTATGGCCAGCTGGGACTGAAATGGATGTAGTTTCTAAACTGAGCCTCTGCTTTGGAATTAAATGGTAATTTTGCTTGGCTGAAGCCATACATGTAACCCTTGTTGTGGTTCATGGCTTGGCCATGTGTGTATTACAGTGTTGTGTAGGGTCCCTGGCTGTGGTCTGGATCCTGCTAAGTTGGCCCTGCAGGGAGATGAAATGAGAGACGATTCTTCATTTGAGGCCACGTAGGATTTGCTCTGATAGAGCCCTCTTGAGCAGCACGTTTTGGGTTGGGAAAGGCTCCTGGGAAGGGATCAAACCAGGCAGACATAATGCTGAACTCCTGGAAGCTGGCGTGGGTACAGTGGCATCTCATTTGAGGACATTGGGGAAAGGGCATCTCTGTGCATGCACTGCCATCTGTTTGGCGTGCTGCTTGAGAAAAAGCTGCTCCTTTGGAAAACTTACTGAACAGAATCCCAAAATGAATTGCTAACATTTCTTTTTTTTTGTTAAATGAAGTTGTCTCACCCCAGTGCATGCGCAGGGGTGAAAGCACGGCTCAGCTTCATTAGACAGCTGGTTCCTGAGAGACAGGAAGAATATTCATGAAGCTGTATCTTGGAAACCATGGGCCACTTAGTGAGTAGTTGGTTAACTCAGACTGCAGCAAAATTCTGTTTTCATTTTTCTTTCTTTTTAGTGAGACAGCCTATGCCTGGAAGAACGAGAACTTCTGTCCTTTCCAAAAATCGTGGCTTTTAAAAATATTTATTTCCATGGATTGTGGATGTTTCTTATGGGGTGTGTGAATATTTCACCTTTCTCCTCAGCATGCTTTGTGGGTGCTCGCCCACCTGCAGACATCTCTGGGTGCCGCACACACAAAGCAGGAGGCACAACCATTGCTATTGCAGGAGCTCTCAGGAGTTCAACATCTCTAACAGCACTCAACACGCTGCACAGATTTTGTAATTATTTCATGGTGATTAGTAGTCCAGAAAATCCCATGAAACCAATTAAATACCATGCACCTGACTGAAGGCTGGCAGCAGGATCCAGGGCTTGCAGAGCCCGGGCAGTCCCCACAGGCTGAGGATTTGCCCTGGTCTGGGCAGATCCCACCAAGGGGAGGAGAAGCCTCCAGATTTTTGCACCATTCTTGTCACTCAGATGAGGAATAAAGGCAAAATGCTACAGGTGTAAGGTCTTACAGATGATTTAGCCCTTGCACTTGAGTGCATTTGCATTACATTTGGCTATATTAAAATTCAGTTTAAGGATGAGCTCCTGGGTTAGTGGGGGACACACAGGGTGGAAAGGAGAAACCTCATTTTCACAGCCACCCTGTCCCTGTTCTCCCCTGGGAGATGGTGAGTAAGAAGAAATCTTCACTACTCCAGCTCAAGGAGAGCAAGGGTTTGTTGTCTCAGCAGAGCAGGAACATCCACCAATGCTTGTATGTGAAGTGGCACTTGGTGTCATGTGTAATGGCTCATCTCACCTGGGTTGAATGGATGTTCCCAAAATTAAGTGTTATCTGAACTGTTGCAGCTGGGTTGAAAGAGCATCACAGTTGACAGGGGTTTAAACAGGCACTTCCTTTTTTTATTATGCAGGCACCTTGTAAATGATTTATCCAGTTAATTATTTTTCAGCTCAAACGGTAGTTGCTTTGTATGGATTTAGTAATGATGCCATTATTAGTAGTAGCAGCAATAATATTTTCCCCTGTAAGTGCTCCAGCATCTCTGGGTTTAGATCCTAAAATGTGTGTGCCATGGCTTTTCTGATCCCTGAACTACTGTGTCTGCTTCTGCTGCTCGTGCAGGAGGTACCAGGAGTGATGCTGCCCAACTTTCCCGGAGTAAATCAGCCACACAGCCCCAGTGTTAACTGGACTCAGTGTATGCTCACCTGCCTTTTAGGTGGCTTGGGGAGCTTGTTCAATTTGGGGAATCAGTTGGGCAAAGAAAAAGCCGTTTGTTTCCCTCCCCCTGGGCTGCTTAAAACAACTTTCAAACATGTGACTTTTTTCAATAGTAACTTGGTTCTCATGCCAAAAGAGAGGTGGCTGAAGGATCTTAACTGAAGAGACTCTTTCCAAAGGCTCAGATGCTGAGTTAAAGCTATCGCTGTGTTTAGTATTAGGCAATGCTATGGTACAGGTCAGCTGAGCGGGACCGATGGACTATTTATATTCGTTACACTCAAGCAGGCAAAGTGTCAACTGAGACAAGCGGCAGCTCCATCCACGTTCTCCGGGAGCTCTCCAGTGGCTTTGGGGTGTTATTACACCCTTGATTTTGCACTGAGCAGCTGTTTTACGGGCAATAATCTCTTTACAGGTTCCCCTTCTCCTCCAGGCTCCTTCAAACAGTTTTGGAGAATTTTGCTCCCCTTGGGATGTTCCCACCACCGTGCTCCTATTGGTAAGTGTCCTGAGTGTGTTCCACTCCCCCCAGTCTGCCGCCCTTAACACCCCCAAGGCCTGGGGGGATTTAACGAGGTGATGCCCCCCTCCCCCCATCCCCATGCCTGCTGCTTATGGACCTTCCCAGGGGAGCTGGGAGGCAATTTAGTTTTCCTGTCACACGCCGCCCCCCCCAACTCAGACAACACCAGCGCTTGGCTGCCCCTTTATTGCTGCTTGCTCAGTGCCCAGGACCGTCGTCCTGCCCAGCTGTCAGGGTGCTGATCCATTTTGGTGGGGCTGGGGGGGCGGGAGCAGCCCCGGTGCTAGGGAGAGGTGACCGAGGGCCGAGGCTGGTCCCTGGGACAGGGCTGGTTGGTGCTCCGGTGAGGAGGGGGTGCCTGGGGGTGAGGAGCATGGTCAGCACAGACCCACCCCTGCCCCAGACAGGGTGTTTTCTGTCCCCCAGTGCCCGGACAAGACCATACCTGACTGGCTCAGTGAGGACTCAGTGTCTGGGCTGTCCCTTTGCCTTAGGGACAGCTCAGGGTTGTCCCTTGGGAAGCCTGGCAGGAGAGACCAGAGCAAGCAAGGGGAGTCATTGTGGGGGAGAAAACCTGGCACCCCACGGGCACCCTGCCGCTGTCCCCTTCATGCCACCAGGATGGCCTCCCCAGGCATGACCCAGCCATACCTGCCTGGTCCCCCAGCACAGGCAGCTGCCCATCCTGCTGGCCCACACTGATGCTGTCCTGGCACAACATCATCACGTCCTTCTGGGAAGGAGACAGCAGAGAGAGCAAGGGTCTGAAACACGGGACCAAATTCAGCTCTCCCTGGAGAAACTGAGGCACAGATTCCTCGCCTATGCTCAGCATCCCAGCCTCAGTCACCCCCACTATATCCCCACCTCCGTCATCCTGACCTTGTTGGGGCGCCGGGCAATAGGCGGGAGCTGCCGTGGGATGCTGGGCAGGTGGGGCTGAAAGCGCGGGGGGGTGAGGGTGTGTGGGCCCCCGCAGCTCCGCGGAACAGTGGGGTATCTGCACTCGCCCGTCTGTTCCCTGTGAGACAGGACATGGGGTGCTCAGTGCCTGACACAGCAGCACCCCAGGTGTCAGCCGATGCCAAGGAGGGGCCAGGATCATGTCAGGGTGGGACCCCAAGCCCTGCTGCCTGGCACTGCTGCACCCACCTCTCCCTGTCCCCTGCTGTGGGGCTGGAGGGTACTCACGGTCCAGGCGCCAGCATGTTGAGGGGCCGGTCACAGGACAGGCAGTGAAAATCAGCCAGCAGCTGCCTGGAGCGGAGAGAAAAGAGCTGGGAGAACAGCCAGGTTACAGTGTTTGCAGGGGGAACCCAGGGGGCTTGAGCCTGGTTTAGCCCCCAGCCAGCCCAGCAAGGTCCCAGCCTGCTGGCTGGGTACAGAATAAAGGGGTGCAAAGGGGGAGAGCGGTTGTTTGTGGGATCCCACCTGGGAGAAAGCTCCAGCTCGTATCAGGCACCAGAGACTGTGCAGAGGGGAGCGCCCAAATCCACCCGCCCCCCCCCCCCGCCTCGGGAACTGTTCCCACAGCACCACAGTCCCATGGGAACTGGGGGTGCTGGCAAGGACACCACCTTTGAGGGGTTCTTGAACTTCTTGTGGGAGTGGGATGCCCCCAGCCTGGGAGCGAATGCTGGGCCCGGGGGATGCAGAGTTCCCACTTTTTAGGACGAGCTTTGTCACAGCTGTCCCGAGGACCAGGGTGTGCCAGCAGCTCCGAAACATGGCAGCTGCTCACAGCAGGCAGGGATGTGGGGTGAGGAACCCAGGTGCCCACATGGACACCGGCTGGGACACCCAGCAGGAACAGGGCCAGCACTGTGCCAAAGCCACCACTGTCCCCACCACACTCACTTCCTAATCCCAGCAGCATCGTCACGCTCTGGCTGCAGCACCTTCTCCTGGAGCTGCCCCCTGAGACTCTTCCACTGCTCCTCCAGGTGCTGCCGGAACGGCCCCAGCTCCCGGCGGTCCAGCTGTGGACGGGTGACACCCTCAGCCATGACCCCAAGGTGGGACATGGCAGTCCCTGGGGGGACAGCCAGGATGGGGGACCCTCGTAAGGATGCTGCCTTAGGCTGCCAAGCCCTGAAGATGCCAGTTCTGCGTGGAGGGGACGAGCCCTCACCTTGGAATCCATCTGTCTTTGGAGCTGTCGCTGGAACTGGTGCCAGCCCTGCTCCTGGCGTGTCACCCGGCTCATCACCTCCTCCATCATCTCATTCAGCTGCTCCACACTTGCCTCAAACTGGCTGCAACTGACTTTGTCAGTCAGGGCGGCTTTGTCTGCTTTCTAGCAAGAGGGAAAGGCAGGAGAGCAGCAGGAACAGGATGGAGGGCAATGGGAGAAGTGGCTACGTGGCCCTGTTCACCCCATCACCCCCATGGGGTTGGTCCCACCAGCCGAAGGGACTCAGGGTGACAGACCTGGCAAGGGACCCGCAGCCAGTCTGGAAGCCCGCCCTCCCCCTGGCTGGTTCTGCCAGCCGGCACCCAAGGGACAAGGGGTGTTTGTCACCCTGCCCAGGACACCCTTGGCTGGCACCAGGGCCCCTCGAGCCTGTACCTCATCGATTCCCAGCAGCAGCAGCTCCTCCTTGTCTGCTTTCTGCTTCTCCAGCCTCTCCAGGGCCTGGGACAGAGCCTTCCAAGGCAGACAGCAGCCCGTGATGGCAGGGTCAGAGCTGCCCCCCCCAGCCGGCTGAGCACCCCCTGCCTCCCCACCCCATCAGAAACCTCCAGGAAAGGCATTGGGAAGCTCTGCAGGGCTGCAGGCAGGGTGGCAGGGAATCAAATCCCTTGAGTTTCCCAGCCTGGAGGATCCTGTGACTCCATGGGGGTTTCAGCCACCCACCTCGATGGCTTTCTGTTCCTGGTGATGGTCATCCAGGAGGTTCCTGAGGACAGAGCTGAGCTGCTTGTAGTCCCCTTGTAGCTGTGTGATGGTGGCCTGGATGCACTTCAGCAGCTCGTCCTGCTGCAGAAAGATGATAAGGTGGTGCTGAGCAAGGAGGGGCCGGCTGCTGACTCGCACAAGACAATTTGGGGAGCAGCAAGATGCTCCCGTACATGACAGTGAAGCACAACCAGCTGGGGGGATTCCAGCAGCCCCTCCCCAAGCCCCCCACGCCAGCATCTCCTTACCTTGCTCCTTCCCAGCAGCTGCCTCATCATCTTGCCTACCATCTGTTGTGACATGAAGGACTCCACCAGCTCCTGGAGCTTCTCATAGCGCTGGAGGAGCTTTGCCACCTGCACCTTGGTGTCTGAGTTGCAAATGGGGCACCCTGCCTGCTCCTGCCCCCCGCTCTGCACCGGCACCTGGTAGGGGAGAAGAAAACAGCTCTGAGCTGGGCTGGATGCTGCCTACAAGCCCAATGACTCCCCCCAAGCCAGCGGGTGCTGGGAGCACTGCCCCCAGACCTCACCTCTGCCTGCAGCTGCTCGGACGTCTTGGTCACCAACTGCTCCAGCGTTGCCTTGGTCATCTCTTGCTGCTCTGCCTTCAGCTCCTGCTTCATGTTGTGCTGCGGGGACCTGGCCAGTGAGATGGCACGGGCAGGCTTTGCTTCCAGGAGGCTGCTCAGTGGGGAGTCCCTTGCCCCCCTCAAAACGGGATGCTCCCAGAACCCCAGGTTCCCTCGCAGCCCTGCAGGGTAGGAAACTTCCCGTCTTCTTACCCCAGCAGCAGGGCGATTTGGCCACTGTCATCTGCTTTTCTGCTGACTCCATCGAACCTCAGGTTTCCAAGGGCGTTCTCCAGCTGCCTGATCTGGGAACAGCAGCAGGGGCACAGTGAGGGCACAGCCCCCTGTGTCATTCTGGCACGGGGGCCCTTTGACTGCCCCGTCCTTGCCCAAACTGTTCCTGGCATCCTTGCAGCCCCCTTGGGGACTGCTGCTGGCTCACCTTCTCCTCCTTCTCTTGGAGCTCCCTGGCCAGGCCCTGCAGGTTGCCCAGGATGCTGGTGGTGCTCTCCTGGCCTGAAGAGACATGGTCCAAGAGGACGTGCTGTCGGTGAGGGGGGTCTCACCCTTGGGGCCAGGCTCTGAGTATGACAAGCTCCTGACCCAGGGTGTCCCACACCAAACAACGCCCGCCAGCCCCCCCCCACCGCTCTCACCTCTTTCCAGGAAGAGCTGATGCAGGTTCTCAAGCTCAGCACGGTCAGACTTGGTGGCTTCCAGCTGGGCCACCTGCTCCTTCAGGGCAGCACAGAGGTGGCCAAGTTGTCCAATCTGGTGGATAGCTTGTTCGACCTCCACAGCAGTGCTGCTGGAGCCTGGCGATTCCCGGGGCATGGCTGGCTCTTTCCAAGGGGACGTGGCTCTGGGAGCAGTGTTGGGGAGGATCTCAAACCCCTGGGCTGTTGTCAGTATGGTCTGCGCTGCTGGGTGGCCTGCCTGAGCAGGTACAGTGCTGGGCAAAGCCTTGTCTCCATGCCTGGGGCTTGTGGCATCCAGCTGTGTCCCTTGAAGTGCCAGCTGCATCCCTGGGGTGGTGGCATGAGTGCCAGGTGACCCAGGCTGCATCCCTGGGGTGGTGGCATGAGTGCCAGGTGATGCTGACTGCATTCCTGGGGTGGTGGCATGAGTGCCAGGTGACCCAGGCTGCATCCCTGGGGTGGTGGCATGAGTGCCAGGTGATGCTGACTGCATCCCTGGGGTGGTGGCATGAGTGCCAGGTGACCCAGGCTGCATCCCTGGGGTGGTGGCATGAGTGCCAGGAGACCCAGGCTGCATCCCTGGGGTGGTAGCATGAGTGCCAGGTGACCCAGGCTGCATCCCTGGGGTGGTGGCACGAGTGCCAGGTGATGCTGACTGCATCCCTGGGGTGGTGGCATGAGTGCCAGGTGACCCTGGCTCCATCTCAAGAGTGGTGACATAAGTGCCAGGTGACCCAGGCTGCATCCCCAGGATGATGGTCTGGGTGCTGTGGGACCCAGGCTGCATCCCTGGGATGGTGCTTTGGGTGCCGGTGACCCCTGGCTCTGTGTGCAGAGTGGTGGTCTTGGTGCCAGGGGACCTTGTCTGCATGCCCGGGGCAGTGGCCTGGGTGCTGGGGGACCCAGGCTCCACCCCTGTGGTGGTGACCTGGGTGCCAAGGGACTCTGGCTGTGGTCCTGTGGTGGTGGTGCTAGCATCAGAAGTCCTCGTCTGATCTGAGGGAACATCACCCAAGTTCTCAGGAGTCACCGGTGTTCTGTGTGACCCTGCTTGTATCCCCAGGGAGAGAGACTCCATCCCTGGAGTTCCCTGGCTGATCTTTGTCCCAGGTTGTGTCTCAGGTCCATTTGGACCCCGTGCTGAGTTCTCCCCATGCTGGGTGTCTACATCCAATTCGGGGGGCTCAGCAGAAGCAGACTGGCCCCCACTGTCCTCCTGGGAAGAGGAGGCAAAGGACAGCAGGTTTACTGGCAGCCACGAGAACAAACCCCAGAACCCCACACCATGTCCCCAGTCCCTGTCTCCAAACTGCTGCCTCATGGGGCCAAACTGGTGGCCAGCCTGGCCATGGAGCCGGGAGGTTGGGACCCCCAGGTATGGGACCCTCCGGATCACTGCCCAGCACCCCCAACCCACAGGCTGTGTGCCTCGAGGCAGGAGGGCTGGTGTTCCCGAGGGAGCCGGGGACACAGCTGCCTCCTGTCCTGGTGCTTGGGCCATACCACATCACTGTCCCGTGCCAGCTGGTCCTGGAGGCCTGACAGCTGTCCTGCAGCATCCTGGAGGGGAGCCCTGGTCTGGGAGAGCAGGTGGTGGGGTGAGCCCAGGGAAGGGTCCCTGGGACCCAGACCCCGCTGTACTCTGCTGCCCTGAGCTTGGGCTTAGCCCAGCTATTGGTCTGAGAGCAGCACCACGGCAGCGCACAACCCAGAGGGGGTGTCTCGTGGGTGAGCACCCAGGGGACCAGCAACACCATCTACCTTGCAGATTTCTTGTTCCTCTTCTTTTGCCGTAAGTTCCTTGACCATGGAGGTGATCTCAGCGTTGCTCCTGGTCCTCTCCAGCGTGTCCTTCCTGAGCAGCTGCTCCTCTGGCTCCTGGGGCTGTTGCCCTGTGCCCGGGGCTCCATCTTCCTCCTCCTCCTGGCCAGGCTGTTCCTTGGTGTCCTGGTCCTTGCCCAGGCAGGAAGTCGGGCTTTGCCCTGGCTCCAAGACAGGCACTTGGTGCTGGCCCAGCTGCCCGATCATGGCCTTGAGCAGCTTGTGCAGTGCCCCTAAGTTGAGAACCCCATCATGGGGTATCTCAATAGCAGTGTCCAGCATCTTCATGAGGTCGTGTGAGGCCATCGCACTGTGCTGGAAAACACTGTGCCTTGTGTGAGGGGAAGGGGCTTTTCACCAGATTATCTTGGAGGGCTGGCCGGCCGGTGGCCTTTCTATTCTCCCTTCTCCCCGCGGCGCGCAGCGGAACCCCGGCCTGAGCGGGGATGGGCGCCGGGGCCGGTGCCGCCCGGGGACCCCAAACTCTGCTCTGCGCTGGGCCCGCCCGCTCCCTCTATTGGTTCCCCACCTGCTCTCTTGCCGTCCATTGGCTGAGGCCGCTGTGTCCTGCTAGGGGGCGGAGCCAGCGGAGCGTCTCCCGTTGCCTGGCGACGCCCCGTCCCGGAAGTAGGTGGTCACGGCTCCCTGCGCCTGGGACTTGGGCTGGGCTTAGCCAGGGATGGGCTCAGGGTATGGGCAGCGCTGCTGCCTTGCCCACTTCTACACCCAAAATATTCTTGGGGACGTCTCATGTTTTGCAGCACGTCACTGCAGCCGCATGTCCTTCACGGACAGGTTGTCCCTGCACAGGGCTGGGCTATGGCTGGGGACATGGTGCTGCTGCCATGCTGCGCGCTCCAGTCCAAAACTCTCCTGAACCTGAGACCAATGAAAAATCTAAATGTGGGTTTCTTTCAAGTAGCAAAAACATGACTTTACTCTCTATTAAACATGGCAACAGTGGCAGGCTGCTGGTGCCAGCACCAACACCCACACTTCCAGCATCTTGAGCCAGCAGACAAGTACTTAGGAAAATAACTTCCCTTATAACCTCTCAGCTTTGACCCTCCCACAGCCAGAGCACTGACACCTCCCTCCTTCACAGGCGCTTGCAGAGAACTTCCAGGAAAGGAGGGTGGACAAGCAGGAAAAAGATGCCTTGCTTGTTTAAAAGATATGCAATAGCTATTTTCAGGCATTAAAACAAAAGCACGTGTATCTGGTGTGTGTGCATGTCTGTTACGTTTTCCAAGCTGGGAGGATTGCATTCAAAGAGGGAGACACTGGGATAGGAACAAGATGCACTGAAGGAAGAAGCCAACAGTTCTGGGAGGGATCCTAGGCCTAGACTCCAGCAACTGGCAGAGCTGCCAGCTCAGGAGCTCCAGAGCTGCACCTAGGGACTGCTCAGGCTTCCTTACAGCACTTGGGGCTGCCAGGAAAAGCTCCAAGACCCTTCAAAAGGCCCAGGGTGATGTCAGCACAGTGGTGCAGCACCAGCAAGGGCTGGGGATCAGGGCAGAGAGGAAGACAAGACACCAGGCTCCATGTTGAGGTGATGGCAACCTTGGCCCAAGCTTGGTGGGGTTGGGCACATGCCATGTCCTGGTAGCCACCAGCCCAAACCCACCATCTCCCCTGAGCTTTGAGGCCCAATGGATGTGGGGTACTACTGGAGATAGGAACATCTCCTGGCTCCAGTTTAATCAACTGCTTTTGGCTTACAGGCAGGGTAAGGTTTGAACCAAGGCCAGGGGATAACTGGAGCTGTGTCCTGAGAACCATGGGGACAGCGGCACAACCCTCTACTCACTGGTTCCACTGGCTCTACCCAAACAGAGCCCAGTCAAAGAACCCTGAGCAGGCCAACAGCCCTCAAGAAGCCCTGACCTCACTCCTGGCAGGTCTGGCAAGCAGTTTGGAGAGGAAAGAGCAGCAGCACTGCTCACATTTTTAATACTGGTTTCCAGCACACTGAGCATGTTCTGGTACTGGCTCCAAACAGGGCAGCACACACTTGTGGATCTGCTCAGAAATACGGGCAGCACAACAGTGCTGTCATACTGGGCTGAGGAGCCACACTGTGGTCACACAGCACAGCTGCAACCTGTTCTTGTACTTGGAAAACCATCAGCAGCCTTAAGACCTCATCCAGCCCTGCACACCCCTCCTGGCATTTGGCTTGGAGGGATAATCCATGCTGGATGCTGGAGTGTCTCTGTCTCATCAAGGGGGAAGATTAGAGTTTGAAGATTCATTCTTATCCTAGAGACAAAGCCCTTCACAAGCACCTTGTGCTGCTTTCTCAAGTGTCCCCTCTAACCAACGATTAGTGTCACCCAAGGAAGGAGCAGCAAGTCCTACCTTCCCAAGCAAGGTGGCTGCGAGCTGCCCAGTGAGCCCGGTTACACCAGCAGCCCCACAGTTCAGACGCAGCAGCTGGGCAGAGGGCACAGGGTTCATGGGAAGCACCAAAAATCAAAAATCCTACGCTTTTTATTGCAGAGTTGGTGTTAGTGTTTTGGAGAGCACAGCTGCATTAGAGGCAGATGTTGTTCCAAGTCCCCTTCCCCACGATGCTGCCACAACTCCTCAGCCCCAGGCAACACCAGAAATTGCGCCTGGTTTTGCAGTACACACGAGTGCTCCAGTGAGGAGCTGGACCCTCCCGTGACTTGCCACCGAAGAACAATCACAAGCCAAGCGTCGCACAATGATACGGTCAGCACACTTATGAGCGCCCCCTGTCCTGCCAGGAGACACACGTGAGCTTGTTCGCAGCACCCTGACACAAGGCTGCGAGCAGCCCTGCCAATGGGGTGCCCTGAGCTGCCCTTTCTGCATGCTCTGCTATTCAGTTTCCATGAAAGTCTCTGCTGTGCACGGGCTGAGGCTGCTGGGCTGGCACGGAGCTGCTGTGCCCTCGGCTCTGCCAGCAGCCCAGCCCGGCCACACCAACAAAGCGCTCCCCGATGTGCCCTCAGGCAAGTCACGGTCAGAAACAAACCCAGAGGCTGCCCGCACGCAGCAATGAACAGTCTCTATTCCCCTCTCATCAGCTGACAGCTACTTCTTTTTTGCTTTGCTTCCGCTTTACAGGGCAAGAGATAACACACTAAAAAAAAAAATTAAAGCAACTCAAAAATTCACCACCACCTGATTTCTCCATCTCAGTTAAGGTGTAATCCTCCCCACTGCCAGCGGCCACTTCTATTCTCCTGTAAAGTGCTGGTCAGGTTGATTTTTTTCTATTAGATCTCATGGCTCAAGTCTCTGAAAACCTTCACCCTTCTACAAGAATAAGCAGTTGTGTAACGCCTATAATTTATGGTATTGCCTTTTCATGCATATTTCCTTCTCTTGTGGAAGCCAGGAGAGGAGCAGCGCCAGGTCTAGTCATCAACAGTGATGTTGCGAAAGAGATAGGCCATGGACTCGCCGTTGTG
Source organism: Patagioenas fasciata (assembly GCF_037038585.1). Taxonomy (NCBI): domain Eukaryota; kingdom Metazoa; phylum Chordata; class Aves; order Columbiformes; family Columbidae; genus Patagioenas; species Patagioenas fasciata. The sequence continues at coordinate 7,898,213 of NC_092537.1, read as the reverse complement.
GATTCGCCGGATGGCTTCAGAGAGAATCAAACTGATATCCACAGTCTTTATCTTGGGGCACTGCAGCTTCTGCACCTCGTGAGGAACAGTGTTGGTTACTACCACCTACAGAGAGCCAGAAAGAAAAGACCATTAGCTGCGCCACCGATACGCTCACCCTCGCTGAGCTGCCACCCTGGATAAACTCCACAAGTGGTGCAAACCTGCTGTTTCAACTCAGGGGGAGAAATCCTCGTATGTTAGAAAAATAGATTAAAAATAAATGTTCTCCACTACAGGAGAGTCAAATCTGTTGATGGACCAGCATAACCAGCACTCTACAACCACCACCTCCACACAGGTGGGTGGGTCCCACTTAGATCTCAGGATCCTACATGTTTGTAACTAAGGGCGAGGTTTGAAATCTTGTCCTCTCAATGTACCCAAGAGCCCAGCGTCAGCTGCAGAGAGGGGCAGGTGGAAGTCTGTGCAGTGAGAAAGCAGCTGCATGAACCCAGCTGTGGTCAGGGAAGCATCCCAGCAGGGATGACTAATATCTGTGCATCGGGGAGAAAACATACACAGAGGCAGATCTGTCTGAACAAGTATATATCACACATGCTTTTTTAATTATTTTTTTTTCTCCAGTGAAGAACCAGCTAACTGAAAGCATCTGATGCAACCAGTCACTTCAGAGAAGAGCTACGTGGCAGGGGAAGAACATCAGCTTCTGGTTTAAATCATCACGGCCCCCAGCACCAAACCGTCCGTGCAGCCCCAAAAGCAGACGCACCTCATCGATAGAGGATTCCTCTATGAGACGGGGGGCATCTGCTGACAGGAGCCCGTGAGTGGCCATCACGAATATCTTGTAGGCTCCACGCTCTTTCAGGATCTCTGCAGCAGCTACAAAACTTTCCACATCATCGATGATGTCATCCTGAGAAGAAAGAGAAGTAACGTCAAAACCAGAAGTTTACCGTGCCTGCAGGGCAGGAGGGGGTGTGCAAGGTGCTGCAGCTTTGGCTGCGCACACAGCCAAAAAAAATGATCCATGGCCACTTCAGCTGCTGAGATGCAGGGACAGCCATGTGCATAACTTAAATCTGTGAGCACCATTTCCCTAATTTACAGACTCTTAGCAGTGTGCAGAACAAACACTGTGTCTTGGAAACAAATCAGTCTCTGCTCGTGCACACACAAAAAGCTTATCTTCAGCAAGGTATTTTTTGCATGGGGATAGTAGCTGCATGTAGATTCCTGACACTGCAGCATGGCACAGAAAGCACACAGAGCTCAGCAAGTTTTCTTTTTTTGCTTGGTTGGGTTTCTTTTTAAACACTTCAGGAGATTTCTCTGCATGTCCTGGATTTTTTGGGTATTTGTAGACATCTGGCATTCGTAGATTCAAGTGAACAAGGAAATTTCAGGGCTTAAAGTGCTGAAGTACAAAGGGTTTTCAACAGAAATCTGAAATGACCCAAGCAAAACTGGAGAAAACAATGGAACAATGACGTTCCCACCCCTGCACCAGCAGTCCATCCTGCCCTCTGGGATAAAGCAGCTCAAGAAAAGATGCTGGGAAGAAGCCACCCCCCCTCCTCCCCATCATACACATACCACAATGATGGCAATTCTCCCTCCAACGTCTCCAACCACAGTTATTGGCGGTTTCTCCTTGGCCATCATCACTAAAGAAAATTAAAAAAAAAAGAACAGGTCAGTCAGCTCCACCAACCCGAGAGGCTCAGCCCTTAAACTGCATCTTACGTTGGTGCACAGACACAAATGTGCTTCACATGATCCTGACACCCAACTGAGTGAGCAACCACTCAGTTTGGCTCATGCAAAAACTACACATGTAATCCTGAAAAACATAGTATAACATAGCAGTATAAAAGAAAACAGAAACACGAACTAGGATGCACTGAGAGCGTCCAGATGCAACACAGTCTACAGACTCGCACCGAACAGCAACAAGCCTCTGATACTGGCCGGGGACTTGCTGTCCACAAGCCAAACCTCTCGCTTGGTTTATCAAGTGAATGCTGTACAAAAACTCCCAGCATGGAAAGAAACCAGCAGTGGGCACGCATGTGTCGGCAGGTGATAATCTGGGCTGATCTAAGCACTGCAGCAAACAGGAACACTTACCTGGCCCACCTGCACCCCCAAGATTTTATGCTCTCTACACGGAGCGCAGCAAAATGTCCTACATTTTGTACCCTCCTCTTTGTAAGCTCAGGTCTTGCCAGGATTCTGGCCCCAGATGCTTCTCAAATGCCAAAGAGTTTTGGACACCCTACACAGTAATATTTTTCTCCTTTAAGATAACCTGCTTTGACATAATACTTCACACTTGAGCAGTATGAGAACAAGCAGCATTGCCCACCAAAAAGCCTGTCTGACTGCTGATTTCTGCTCTCCTGGGTCAGAAAAATCCTACACAGAACTCGCCGTCCTGCACAGCTGATCCAGTGCTCTTGCCACACTCCTCAGGGCCTGGGAACACTCACGGTACACGCAAAGCCAGGCGAGCGAGTCAGACTGAGGGACACAACCAGAGCAGCTGTACCACAGCTCCGAAGATTCAGGCGCAGAGCTGTTCTTCATATGCACGGCACACCCTACAGACCGGTCTTCCATCAGCCTACCAAAACTGCACAAAAGGTGTCCCCAATGGTTCGGTTGTGACCCAGGTTACATCACTCACTGCTAGGTTTTGCAGTGAAAGTCACAGCTACCTTGGACTTGAGAGTTAATTGCTCTTCAGAGCACAGATTCCTCAGCCTCCCTTGCACTGCCATTCCTGAGTCTCCTATCAAATGCAAAGTCACGTCTAAATCCTGAGGGGAAAACACTCTTATGAGAAGGAAGAGTATTTGTAATGAACTAGGATTAAGCACCCCAATAGATAAGCAGATCATACATTTCAATTACAGGCACTACCTACCTGCTTTAGCTAGTTATTAGTTTATTATCTAGTTTGGACAGTAACAAAACTCCTGGAGGGAGCTGTGAAATACCGAAAGGATTCCACATCTGGCTGCCATCCCCGCCTTGGTGTGCATCCCCAGATGAGCACCATTCCTGTTTAAAACAGCCAGGCTAGGGAAAACTCTTTTCTAAGCAATGGTGAGCACGCTTTAGGAAGCTAAAATTCAACAGTAATTTACTGGCAAACACGTGAAATTTCAGCAAATCAGTATCCTCCCATTCCATTAAGGAAGCAGATTCCTCGCTATGCTAAAGGCTAACACAGCAGCAAGCAACATCAGCAGTGCTTCGCATCTCCTGTCTGCTTTTAAATGCTGTATTTCAAGTTTGCTTTATTTTTGAAGTACGGTAGGCAGCGTGTCGACCTACCCGGATCCTAAAGAGATGTTTTCCCTTTTTCTTGTTCAATTTTCTCTGCAAAGAAAAGAAAAAAAAATGCAAGCCAAAGATCTGTGCACAACCGCATTAAATCGCACGTGAACTTTGATTGCTCCAATAAGATAAGAACTTAGGCAAGAGATACTGTAGCCAGTTTCTCTTTCTTCCAAATCTTGGGACATATCAAGATGTGCAAGTCAGAACTGCTATGAGAAGGCAGCTTGAAAACTAATTCGAACACTAAAGAGTATTTTCCTCCCAGATACAAAACCTCCATTTGTATGTAGACAAAAGATGGCAATAGGGTAAGTCACAGCTGTACTTCTGCCCGGCGTGATCCCTTGGATTATGTACAAGTTTAGGTTAAAAGAGTTGCTATTTTTTTCTGGAAACTCAGAAAAGGTGCTTATGGTATCTGTAGCTTCGGGGGTGGGGGGAAATGAAGAAAAGAGATTAAAAAGAAACAACTGTTTTTTTAAAAAACAAACCAAAACAGGATATCCAAGAACACTGAGGCGTAGTGGAGAAATAAGTTAATGAGCCAAATGCTCTAACCTGCACTTTCATTCTGATGTAACATACGCCAAAGGCGAGATGATCACGGGCATGAAGAAATAGCACCTCCCAGTGCGTAAACCTGTTGCTTTAATCGAGCAGGCAAAAATGGGTGAAGGAATGCTAAAACAAATTCTGTATGGAGCTGACAGTGTGTATTAAAGTGATAATCACAAGTAAAGCAACGCTGCATTTACAACAGAGTAAATGAGCAAAAGGCTGCTCAAGAATTAACTGTTTTGCGGAGAGACCTGGAAGGACAGAACATTCCCGTGCTCAGCCCAAACATGGGAAAGAGACGGGCGTAAGGGAGTAGGAACAGACCGATGGTCACTCCAGTTTTCACCCAAACTCTCTTCCTCCACGGTGGTTTGCTGGGCTCTGGGTTTGGAGCAGACCATTAGCTATGTGCACAAATCACTGAATTCCAAACCCACTGAAATGGTTTAACAGCTGGTGCTCCACTCCTTTTCTCCAGTAAACACAAAGAGCCCCCATGCATTTGTTAAAGCACAGCCCCAAGCCAGCTGCAAGCTCCGAGACGCAAAGAGCACAAAGAGAATCACCTCAGACTGACATCCCATCTCAAAGGCTCCAATTTCTGGGTTATGAGTGCTATGAGCTGTTGTGGCCGCTTTGGCACAGCATTTTAAGAAGCACCTCCGGCATTCTTCTGTTGTGGCTGAGTAGACCAAGAGACCGGTTCTACTTTGAGAACTGGAGGTTTTTCTGGCCAGTTTTGGTGTAAGGAAGCACAGAGCTCTGGGCGAGGAGCGCATCCCACCGCTCACAGACACCACGGGAACACGGCTGAGCCCTGCATCACTGTGCCATCCGAACTTACAGCACCGGGATTGCTGGTGACAGTTCACACAGCAGGAAAAGCGGATCCGGGGGTTCGTTTCATGTGCCACACAAGGGGAGAAGACACTTTTCAAGTGAATCGGACAAGAAAGGAGCCGTAGCGCAGAGGGTCAGTGCAGACTCCCAGCACTGCCGTCCCTGACCAAGCTGCATTTTCACCTGTCTGCCAGAGCAGCTCCCCGCAGAGCCTGCGACACAAGCAGGATGCAGGAGAAGCTCAGACTGCTTTTAGACAGACATTACCTCGGTATTCTGCACCTCCAGTAACAGAGCCCAGCTCGCTCAAAACTCACTCAGAACCAAGTATCTACTAAGATTAGAAAACTGGAAAGAAAAGCAACTTTCTGTTGAGAGTTCTGGATGAGCTCACTCCATAACCCACCCCACTTCTCACCCCCAATAGCTACCAAGCCACAGCTTGTTTGTTTTACATTTGCGCCTCAGGCATGCAGGAATTTAATGTCATTAGTCAAGTGCTGAGTGTCTGCAGGGGATAAAATAAGGAAGCGGTGGTATACAGCAAATTAGTTAATGTGTGGATAGCTGTGGACTGAAAACATTTTTCCACTGGAATAATAACTAAATTGGACAAGGGCACATTTCTGTATGAGCTACCATTTATGGGACTCTCCAGCAGCACAAGCTCCAACAGCTGAGCTTCCTTGAAGTGACACGGTTGGAAATAAAAATACAGTCACATCAGTGTCCTGGTAGTGGACAAATGTCAGCTGGTGATGTTTTGGAGGACAGTGTCCTCTTCAAAGGAGGAGGGGAAAGAAAAGGCCAAGAGTAATTGTGCAAATTCCTGTTTTGTTGGAAAAAATCCCCCTCATCAGAAGGGGAACAATCAAGGTGAAGTCCCAAACTTCATTGCCAAACTCCGCCTGTCCCCAAGGCCCAGGAGGAGCTTCGCCAGCAACATAAGCATTGTTTAACTGATTGTATCATGGTGAGTGATGAGTGGGGAAATGTATAATGCCTGCAGTCTCACTTCCCCACACACTGGTTGGATGTTCTCCCTAAACTCCAAAAGACAAGAGGAGACTCTTCTCAGTAGCCCCAGCCACTGTCAGTAGAATTCAGTCTGGCTGCAGGATGGACATCTCCTTACCACCCACAGCCACACAGATCCTTTCTCACCATCAGTTCTCAGACACACTCATTGCACTCATGATTTCTGTTCTACCAGCATCCCCCTAAAAAGCTAAAATTCTCCAAAAGGGAGCTGCGTTTTGATTTTACTGTTGTTGCTGGATTGCTGCTGCTGCAGGAATACGAACAATCCTAAGAGTGCTGCATTTCCCAAAACACAGACTTCCTCCTTTTTGCTTTGCTCTGTGCTCTGAAATCAGCAGCTTATCAACTGATGGCAAGAGCATGCAAAGCAGCTCAGCAATGTTCTCAGAAAACCTGTTCACCCCAGCCACACAAGCTGCAAAACCTCATCAAAACAGCCACTGGGACATGATCACCAGGCTCCCAAGATGGAGAAAATCTCCAGCAGTAACAATGGCTGCAGCAGGAGGGCAGGACAAAGGCCAACCCTCCCCTCCACGCTGCGGACAGCAGCCTGTCTCACTGGCTGTTCCCATCTTAGTTATATTTTTGTATTTATTTTCTGTTTCATTAGCTTGACAAGTTTTGCTGCTGAGCACTGTAAAAGCATCACCTTTATCAGAGGTTTGTCAGTCTGACACTGTTGAGCGGGCAAAGCCAACGGGAGCGACACTGACACTCCGCCGAGCCAGAAAGAGTTAAACAAAAACCTTGCCCTGTACCACCTTCTACAACTCGCTGATATCAACCCTTCCATTAGAAAAATTCCACCAGTCCAACTACCAATAGGTTGGTTCCACCTTCACAGCTAAACCAAACAGCTATTTCCCACCAAACCTTTCTTCTTTTGTCCAAAGATAAGCAGAGAAGCTTTATCTTACACGGCAGCTCCAGACCGGGATGCACTGTTGCGTTTTTGACCATGGGAGGGGAGTGACGTCCATCGTCCATGTCCTGCTCCGTACACTGGGCCTCGCCGTGGATCACCGCCAGTCCCAGCCGCAGTCGCTCGGCGTAGGACTGAGCCCTGCAGGAGAACCACAGCGGGTCAGGACGGCGTGGGGCTGACGCAGCTCCTCAGCGCAGCGCTGCAGGCCGCTCCCAGAGCACGCAGGGGAACAGCACAACAGCAAGAAGCTTCACTGGAAGTGACTTTTCATCCCTCCTTAACACCCCAAAGCCCAGTCTACCCCTTGGCTCCACCACAGGCATTCCTCCATATGCTAAACGCTTTCTGAGGTGGTCAGGCACTGCTGGAACTCATGCAGCGAGTGTGATCCTGGTTCCAGGTGAACCACCCAGCTCTGCAGCAGCAGAGACCTCCAGAGTTTACTCCCATGGGGCTGGGACTGCAAAATTCAGCCGCCCATCTGCACCACTACAGACACCCATCCCATTTCCAGCTACAAAAGACTATGGACCAGATCGCTGATCCATTTGCAACCATCCCATATTTTTCCTTTCTTTCCCATCAGCCCACATCTCTTCCAAGTGACTTTTAAGCAGGTAATAAAGCATCCATTTACCTTTTAGCTGCATCAGGAGATTTGGCTACAATAACTGCGTTTCTGTAATCTGGAATCTGAATGTGATAAAAAGTTATTTAAGTAAAGACCTTCTTGTGATTTGATACATGGCTGAAGAATCACACCTACTCCCTTTCCCTGGCCTCAAATCTTCATTCTGTGGTAAGAAACTAGAGGGGCAACTGGACCAGCTCCCGTAACTTCTGTCTGCAGGGGAAGGTCCGAACCCAGTACCCACCCTCCCGGTACAGGGAAGCCTTGTTCTCACCACGTGGGCACAAATCATCATCTTTTGCACGTGGAAAATAAAACATCCTTGCCCTGCCTCCAGCCCCGCTATGCTCAGCATTCCTACACTCAGCCCAAGACAAAGTCTATCAATAATTCAGAGCAGTCAGACATGCACCGCAGAACAAAAGGCAAGGGGAGACAGTTTAAGAGGATTTTAACAGGATTTAAAAGGTGATCAGAGACAGAAGCATAAAGAGCATCTCTCAAATGGCACTGACTTTACAGAGAGCAAGCGCATCTTCTGTTTATGGTCAAGAGTTCAATCGTGCAATATAACATAACATTTTCCCACTTTCCTGAGGAACATAGAATAGGTACCCAATTAGAAAAAATTAATGAACAGAACGACTGGCCTGGCAGTGCAACCTCTGCATGAGCAGAGGCCCAATGCTGCTGTCACATAAAGGCAAGTTAAGACAAGTTGATATAAATATATATAGAACTAGAGTAACCTCACTTCTTCCTGTATATACTGAAGCAAGAAAGGGGATGCTCTCAGGTTGTCTACTGGGAAGCTGAAGAAACCTTGAATTTCCTTTTGATGGAGGTCCATAGTGATAATATGTGTTAAACCTAAGAAGAAAAAAATATAGCAATTCATTGATATGACTCCCACGTGGCTGGAGTTCCTCAAACATCTATTTTAGCTATTACTCAGACTATTATGCCATGTGACAAAACAAGCATAAACAAGTTAACGTAAAAAGTTCCACAGACATAATGAGAAACAGGCACGCGGTAAGTCCCAGCACTAGGCTGAGACCGTATTTCAACGTGACACTTCTAGGTCACTTCCCCAGGTGCAAGTTACAAAGAAATAAAATTAAGTTGAAGAAAATGTATTCACCCACAGCAGCTCAAGGGCTTGGCAGCACGTCCCCACATCGAGCAGGAGAAGGGCGGAGGGACAGACACCCTCTGGGATGCCCAGCGGCGTCCCAGCGACACTCACCGGCCTTGGCCAGCATCGATGCCAGCAGCTTGCAGACTATGGAGCCCCTCTTGCGCATCTTGCTCTGTTTGCTGTAGGGGAAGTACGGGATGACCCCGATGATGTTCCTGGCACAGGATGTCTTCAGTGCGTACGCCATTATCAGCAGCTCCATGACAGCTGTGTTCACATCCCTGGGAGATTCAAAAACCATTTCACAATTAGTGGCTGTTTTCCCAATGCAACTTCTTTTCCTTTTAAACCAATACCTCTCCTCAGACTTCCAGGCAAACAGTGCTACATCTTATCCTAATGCATGCAAGACCCAGATCATGATCTTAAAGCTCCTTCCATCAAGCCACAGCACATCACAATCAACTGTTACATGCACAGGACACGACTCCAGCACTCGAGAGCTGTGGACTGGAATTGGACTTTGTATTCTAACATTAAGGTGTATGATGATTTCCCTTCATCATCATAACAAAAAAGGCATTTTTTCATTTATGTTGGAACAAATTTCACTTCATGTAGTGCATTTTGAAATAAAATAGTCCTTTAAAGAAGCAGCAGACACACAGCCAATACAACTTCATCCACACTGGATTTATTGGGGTATTTTTATTCTTAACAATGTAAGGCAGGTTATTTTTCCTGCCTTAAGAAATACTGCATTCTAAAGCAGTACAAACTCCAGACATATCATTTTGATGGAGGTCAGCATCTCCACACTAGCTAGCTAGCTATCTAGATGGAACTATCTATCTAGAGATGGAACAACAGCATAGTAAAAGCTAAATGACTTTTACTTGCAAGAAAAATAAAAAAAAAAGCAATGTTGGTAGAACATATCTACAGACCACAGCAAGGAATACACATAAAACCCCATTTTCAGTTAGCTTCACCATGATGGCTGAAATGGCCCTGCAGGAATGTGTTAATCTGTACCTGAATACATTGTGGAAAAAGCCAAGCCCTTTTAGCTCCTCAAAACCAAGAGACACTGTCTGCATCCTCACAAACTGACTCAAGACCATTTGGGAACTAAAGAACATCCACTTCAGAGGAGACAGAGGGACAGGGAACCCTCGCTTGGGAGCTTTCAGCACAACCTCAAATGACAACCGACATCCCCAGCCTGGTCCCCAGGAGGGACACATGGGGGTGGCTCAGCTCTGGAGGTGACAGAACAGGGCTGACCGGGGCATCTTTCCCCAAGCAGCAGAGGAATAAACAGCACAGAGCAGCTGAAAGATGCTCGAGGACCCGTTTTTCTCCTGTCCACTGGGGAGGGCTTCCCGCAGAGCTCAGATACCATTTCCCAAGCCTCTGTTTGTGTGTGACCCGTGACAAACCTCTAACCATCCCCATTTCTCCACTGGTCCCCCTCCCTTCAGAAATCAACCTCCATTTGTGCCTCTTCAGCTGTGAGTGCCCCGGGTCTCTGCTCTCCCGCTGCCCCCAGCCCTCGCGCACAATGTCGTTTGCACACAAGAAAGCTTTGTTAGCTCCGGAGCACCAAGCCAAGAATTACATAAAACAAAGCCCCTGCCACATAGGACAACGAGCAGACAAAGAGCCACTTCTTCCCTTTGGTGTTTTAGCTGTGCCAGTAGGGCCGCGAGAGAGGAAAAAGATGCTGCTATCAGTGTTGTGTAAAAACAAAGTGGCCAAGTTTAAGCCTCTTTAAAGGTCATCCAAGAAATTCAATATTTTCCATTTCTATTTTTCAAATTACTTTAAAAAAAAAAATGCATGTATATATATTTTTTCACACGGAAGGCAGATAGAGAACCAGACTGCTCCTGGAAGAAAGTGTTACCACTGATTTCAAAAGGCACCAGCCGTCCCGGTGCTGCTGCGGGATGCTGGCAGCTACGCTGATGGAGAAGTTACTGGAGGAGAAAAACTACTTTGTTTTTCTGCAGTCTAAACATGAGCCATTTGGTTTTCACTCATATGAATGCTTGTTCACACACCAACAGTCCTGGATGACACTTGTCTTTGTCACTGGTTTAGTTGTGCTGTAGGCTGTTCGGACAGGGAGCTTCTATCAAATATCAAATACTCAGGTCTTTCTGTTCTCTCTCTGTGCATTTAAGATGCAGGTTGAGAATTCACACTGCAGCATAACGAGGTTGTTTAGCTCTCTACTCCTTTCCTACTAAGTCCTAATATTTTGTTTGCTTTTCAAACTGCTACTGAGCGTGGAAGTCCAACCCTCAGATTAATCAACGCAGTAGTTGTTTTTACTCTCCTGCAAAGCTCCCTGAAACACACAGCAAAACGGAGATGCCCTTGAACATGTCCTCTGGAGCAAAGCAGCAAGGCACAGCTGCAGCTTAAGAATAAAAGATGACTTGGCTGCACAACAGTGGCTCCTCGTCTGGAGGGTCCTGAACATTTTGGCTAAAAAGGACCCATTTCTTAGCCCATATCACTGAATTCAGTTTATGGAAAAACAAAGGCATCGACAAATTAAAATCAGGGGAGGTTTTCTCCTCCAAAACTATTGCTGTCCCTAATACAACAAGTTATCACTCTGAATACCTTCTCTGTTTCTTGCTTACGCGGCTCTCAGTTACAAGTGATTTCAGAGAGCTCTCTCACAAGGGACAACACCATGGCACTGTTCACACAAAACACAAACCTGATCCAGTGGGTTTCCATCTTGCAGTGATTTGTTTGCTCCCTGAGGGAGGAAACACTTGGAGCATCTCTCTGGAGAGAGATGAGCTCTAGGAAAATGTCTCAGCCTGCAAGAGGAACCCCAGAGGTGAACAACCTGATTTTGTGGTCCGACTGATTTCTTTAACAAGAGGCCAAGCATTACAAAGAGGGAATAAACTTCAATTCTCACTGGGCTCTATTTCTTCAGCAAGAAAAAAAAAATCTGTTTCCAGGGTATTCTGCTATCAGCTTGAGCTTTGGTACTTACTAGTTTTTGTGACCACCAAAATCTGAGCAGAATTTGGTCACCTGAAAAGGGCACCAGAGCAGGAATATCCTTGTTTTGCTAACTGTGGAAAAGACATCCTATCAATACCTCATCTCTGAAAACAGCATCTCCCCTGCTCACAGCTGGTCATTTTGCAGTTATCATTTGTGTACAGGCTCCCTTCTGCTAGCTTGGCTAATGGTGAGCAAACCTATCGAACCATCTGTGAACCAGAAATTCAAAGCATATCACAGCTGTAAAACCATCCCTTACCTGGGGATTGTCTGTATAATGAAGATATCCTGTCCCCGGACAGATTCTTTTATTTCAACTCTTGTTTCTGAAGGGGATTGAAAGCACAGTCAGTTTTGTTTCAAAACATCAGGCTTACAGTGATAACACAGCATAACTCAGCTGAAAGCAGAGTGAGGTGCTGTGCAGCGAAGCACTTCAGACCTCGTAGCAAGCAACCCGATTTACAGCTAACCCCAAAGGGCAGTGAGCTCACATCAGCACGAACCCAACACCAACCTGACCATCACCACAGCAGCTTTCACACCGCGTGGCCCGTTCTGGCTGTAAGAGCTGCAGCACTACCATAAATCCTCACACCTACCAGCACCGTTTCCAGCCCTTCCTCTCACCTGTATCAGCTCTCTGGTTCTAGTCTCTTGCAAACACAGTAAGTGAGGTCTTGAAACAGTCAATGACTCTTAGCCAGTGAACCCCATTAGCCAATATCCTTGTGTTTTAGCCCAGCATCTCAAAACAGACACCTCCTACGTTTAAAGACGACAGGAAGCTGCAAGAGGCACACTCCCCAACATGGTCCTGAATCCGTGCTCTTTAAGGCAAGAGGACAGGTCCCTGCTAGGGCAGCTGTGAACTGTTTGTGGCAGGCGAGGGCTGGAAGAAGAGCATCATGTTAAAGTTCGCAAGGCAGACACTTAGAAAGCAGGCCATGGCCCTTAAACCTGGGAAATGTCTTGCTAAGCACAAGGGCATGTAAGATTCTGCAGCAGCTAAGACCCAAGGTAGGACTCTCCTTTAGAGGAGAATCAGCTGATGGGCAAACAAGACAACAGGAAAACAAGGAACACATTTAATTGCTTTGTCCAAGGTCAGACATGGAGCTTTAGCACTGCCAGTCGCAGCAGGAGCAACCACAGTTGAATCGCTCCACTTATTCAACAAGTTTGGCAGAAGGAGCTACCCGGTATTTCTAAGATTACCTCAAACAGTTGCAAACAGTAAAGATTCCCCTTACCTCCATTGGTTTCCTGGTACACCACAGATTTCCCCAGCTCAGCACCTAGACGTCTGGAGAGAAATAAGAAAATGAGGAATGGAAGAACCCAGCAGTTCGCGATCCAAACCAGAGATTTGACCAAACATTACACACCAACAAACCACAGCGCTGCCTAGCGGGGAGCAGAGTGCCCCAGGCAGGCTGCAGAACCACACAGCCACCCCTCCCCTGGGGTGTCCTTCTCCCCGGGGGCCCTGGGACAGACCCCAGGACACATTCCTCTGTAGCAGGTCGATGCCAGTCCTCGTATGACTGATCATAAGCTGTGATTCCTGATGGCAAAGGACATCTTGCCATCAATGCCACCTTAGGTGGATCTGCTGTGGAGCTAAACATTAATGATTTAGTCAGACTTGATTAATGGCAACTTGGTCACTTTTTTTGACTCCCACGTCTGTCTTTCCCCCCCTCTCCAACCTTCCTTTTGAAATAATTCAAGCCGTAAACTTCAAAAAGCTTACTCATTTTTTCAAATTACTCCTTCCTCTTCTCAAATGTCAAACCTATAACATTCATCACAACAAAGATAACAGTCACTCACCTTTTTTTTCTTAAACGTATTTCTTATATAAGAAATACTCCTGTTGAGGAGCATTTTAAAAGGCTCCAAAAGGCAGACTATTCCCTCAGGTGACACTTCTGTATTTAACTGTACTGACAAGTAATCCATTAGTATTTTGACTCCAAAATACCTTTGTTCCACACGTTGATTACGGCAGCAGTTTCCTGTCTGCACATAAACTGCATTTACCTGGACAGAGGCCAAAATTATGTGCACTGGGTCTAACCCCAAATGAAGAGCCCACATTTGTCACTGGCTTTCCCCGGTCTCTCTGCATCTCCACAGCCACAGACTTGGCCTTGTCCTTCAGCTGCCACAAAGATTTGTTTTTCCAGAAGTAAATGAGCGAGGCAGCCCGACCCTGGCATGCTGCTGGACTCAGCTGCGAGCCCGCACGCTGGAAAGCATGGCTGGGACAGCTGCGGTAACAGACACTCGAATGCAATGCGATATATTTGCATACAAAGCGTGTATTTGACACGCTCGCATTCCCCATAATGTGTCTGGCAACACGTTTTGCCATGGCTGGGGTTGGTGGGTAAATGAGCACATGGAGAATCATACACACGAGACTGTAACTGGTACAGGTACCAACTGTGGCTTCACCTGGGGACCCTGCAGTCCAGGGCAGGGAAACACCCAAACCTCTAACCCAGGTGAGTTTTGCAGATGGGATCCCTCAAGTTCTCACTGCCCATTGGGATCCCACTGTCTTTCTGATGATAATTGGGCATCTGCAACAACTACACTTTGGCTTAATCCCTGCCAAGGTGTCCAAGTCCAAACAAACTCAACAGTCACATGCACACACACAAAACAAACCCATGTGTGGGGGGAAACATCTAATGACTCACACTTGTTCCTCCAAAACTGCATGGCAAGCCTTGCAAGCTCCCTTTGGAGGCACGTATGCCCCGACTTCACTGCAGACAGCACATTCCTACCTCACTAATAAAGTCCATTAACAAGGCCGTGCAAGCACCCTTGGTCAACCCTGCATCTCATGGAAGGAGAGAAAGCTTCAGAAAGAGTACATCTGGACATATCTCAGCAAAACACCCTTTGGAGGGTGGCACTTCCAATGCTAAGAGGTGGCAAACACAGCCGGTGGAGGTTTGTGATGCTCTGCGAGGACGCAGCCGGCAAGAAGAAAGCAGAGCCCAGTGCTCCGCGGTTCAGACCATACAGCGGCAATGCGGTTTCTGTGCTGCTGAAACAAGGAATCACAAACATAAGTTTGCTCCCCGATGGAAAGGGGGACACTGAACAGCTCAGCTTGTCGAACCTGGGGGCAGAATCACAATTATCGTACCATTTGTCTGCACACATGGGCACATCTGCACAAAGGAAGAAAGAGCTGCAACTACAGGTAACCCAGAGCACACGCCCCCAAGACACAGCTGCTTCTTGCAAAAATACTTTAGGTCCTGTAGATACATCACATCTCCAAGCAAGATGAGCCCCATTGACACAAAGCCGTGCTGTGTGGTGCAGTATTTAGCTACAGGAAAATGGGGGCTTTTGCTGATTCTAAATCATTTAAGGCTGGAGAACAGTCCAGCTGATTTTACAGAATTCACAGGAATTTCACTTATTAACCAGCGTTGAGCAGACACCAGAGCCGAAGTCCACTTCTGGAAGTTCCCTTCTGCATCCAAGCGAGACAGAAACCCATTTAGGTGTCATTTTTGTTTTTAAGAGCAGCAGTCCTCGGAACTGAGACCCGTTCTAAAAAAGCTGAGGACATGTGGCCCTGCCAAGCGTGGTGCAGTGGGATCAAGGTATTACTGCTCCAGCTTTTGAAGGTTTTAACGTCACCTCAACACAAGCTCTCTCTGTGTGATCACTCCTGATGGGGAAAGCCCAGCTCCTCACTCCGCTCTGCCATCTGCTCAGCAGCTCCGTCACTAAACCAACTCCTCTAGGACCTGAAAACACCTAAAAGAAAAATTCTCTTTATGGCTTTAAACATCCTACTCAGAACAACTGGCCAGTAACAATTCATATAGATCTGAAATCTGTAACCATTGCCCAGGAAAGATGATCTAACTTTCCACAGTCTCAACACACAGCAAGAGGATACAACACTGTTTATAAAACCTGTCTCAAATTCACAGCCTGATGTGAACAGCCCACAAGTCACCTACAGTTTAATGAGGAAGTGACACAATGAAGTATTTTAGGAAACGCCACAAGGTTGTACTGACTGCACTTTAAAATGCCCTCTGAAGGCTGTGAAAAGCCACTGTACCAGCCTCTCGAGACAAAGGATGGTCAGTTTAAAGAGATTTGATGTTTAGCTGAATCAAAATTCAAGAGGCAAGTTCACTTGCAGTATTTCATGCCACCAGAGCATGTTTCAGTACCACTGGGAAGGGCTCCCAGGCTGGGCCGTGTTTCCTTCACCTACACTGTGACAAACACCTAGAAGACGCTAAAGAAGTAAAGTTTTTGTTGAAGGAAGACCGAACAAGGAAGGCTGACATTACTCTTCCTCCATCACATCACTTCCTTCAGCTGAGGAACGCTCCTGAGAGTCCTCCTAACATGCCATCTCTCCCCAAAACAGGGTTCACCTCCTGCTCACTCACAGAAACAATCATCCTGTTTTCAAATCCAGTATTTGTGCCCTCTGTGCCCAGCACAGCCAGCGAGAGATCTCAGTGCATCTGTTGGACTCCAGAGATTAAAAAGACTTGCTAGACCTCCCTCCCCACAGCAGCACACAAGGCCCATCAGGGACCAGCACTGGTCACAGAAATTATCTTTCTCCCCTGCAAATGCAGCTTGTAATCAGGTGCCAAGTGTCCTAATTACAGCAGGAGTCTCCTTTACATCTGGGAAAGAATTAAAAAAAATCCCTCTCAATTTATAAGATACATATGGTTTTATTTATGTTTCAGCAGTCCTGAATCTTAGGAGCATCTTTATTATTTAAAGTTTCACAAGGTAGTTGGTTCTCATAAACCAGAACCACCTCCTCTCCCTGGCAGACACTAAGATAAACCAAGGCTCCGAAAACTCAAAGTGAAAGTCATTCCTCCTATAACCAGACCAGAACGCATAATGGGAAACTGCAAAGATGGGAAGCGTGCCAGAATGCCACACTCAGAGCCTGAATCGAAAGCAACTCTGGAAGTTTTGCATTAAATGAAGCAAGGAGATTGAAGAGCTTTTTCGTGTCTGGTTTATGTCACTCTGCTCCTCCACAGGCCTAAGATTTTTAAAAAGGGTAAGCCAGGACTCCTCAAGTACTGATTTTAACATACCTGCAGGTAAAGAGCAACAGAGCCTGGATGGACAAGTGCCTCAAGGGGCCCTACTCCCAATATTGTGTGTTGTTTTAAAGTTCTTTTACTACTCACACTAAGGGTCATAAAAAAACTTTAAAAAGAACGCACAATATTAGAGGACAGACTCACCCTTGCAAGACTGCTCCAACCCTATTAAGAGGTGCAGCTGACCTCTCCAGCAAAGCGCGGGCTGGGATGTGACACAGTGGGACAGCCAGCAGTCACGCATCTTTTGTGACCTGAAAAAACAAGGGATGGATTACAAACGGGTTGAGACAGCCCCTGCACTCCTAAGGGAAGCCAGGAGGTCACTCTCTGGATCCTGCTGTCATTCCCCCTCAGAGCATCCCTGGGAATGCTGCACGGGGTTACAGCAGCACATCACACAGCCCGGAGAAGCCTGCTCTGTGTCTCTTCTCATCACATCTTTACAAAAAAGTGAGTTATTTTAAGACAAAGAGCAGAGAATAAAGATTGCCCGTTTGCTCTTTCGGTCCTGAGAACTTGGAGCTCGTCCCCAGGGGACTTCAGCTTTGTTCAGTGTTGACGCAACAGGACAAGCCTTGTAAAATCATGGCCCATCTCTGCAGTAAAACTTTTTTACAGAGAGACTTTCTTTTCGGAGTTGTATCAGTGAAGGGAAAGCGATATGGAACTGACCCAATACAGCAAAAATAAATGAACAAAAAAGAGTTTTCCACTCCCAAACACATGGGTTTCTCTTGCTGCCTTACACCCAAAGAAGTCCATTGCTGTTATCCACCACGTGTCCCATCAACACCAGTGATCCCCGCCGAACAGCCAAGTCAGCTTCATGGAGATCAACTGTGCTAAGGACTGAACACACTGTTTGTTAAGCTAGCTGGACAAACAGCAAAATGGTCTTGCAGTTAAAGGTGCCGGCACACCTGTATTTAGTAATGGTTCCAGTCTAAGCACACCCCAGTTCTCTCAATCTTGAGAGCAGCTTCCCGTGAACTGTAGCTGAGAGGAAACAGAAAGGAAACTCAAATCCTGCTTCAGGATGACAGCTCCCCAAATCCACAGCTTCCTGCCTCTTAGAAAAGCGCTTTCAGCTGGGAGTTCACACACGCCAGGTGCCCTGATTTGAAGCAAACTAACTCAGAACAAATGATCTAGTGCTGGGGGAAACCCAGAGCTGCTCTGAGTGCCAAGAGCTCCATTTCAGAGCCAGCTGTTCCACACCTCCTACAATAGGACCCAGCTCATCCATCCCTGCCAAGTCCAGGTCAATCTCTGCCCCAATTGATGGGCTGGACAAAAAGGGGCTCACTTCTATCCCTAAGCTAAATCCTCTTTTGTCAGAATGTGTTGCCCACCTTTCCTACCCCACTGAAGGGCAGATTAACTGATCCACTGTGCTCAGTGCAACTGCAGGTGTTGCACCCAGGTCTGCACATGCAGCACTCCGAGCACTGAGGCTGTTGACCAAACGAGGTTGCCAACTTGCCCCTGCAAAAAGCAGCAGAGAAAGTCCTGAGCATCTCCCAAAGCGGTTAAAATGCTGAGGTTTGTTCAGCCCAGTTTCACCTCCTCCCTCCCCAAAACTAACAGCCTCTGCTGCAATCCGGCCTTTCCAGCATCAAAATGGGTGTCAGAGACGCAAAAGGCAGAAAGCAGACGGTCTGTTTTCATCACTGGCTCCAACCGAGTTATCAGGAGGAATGAGCTGGTGCTGCAGAGGAAAAGGGCAGAGCTGCAGAACCTCCCCAGCAAAGGTGTTTGCAGCAGACGCCTTTGGCTTGGGAAGGTGGGGGGACACCAGGAGCCTCTGCAGCCGCTCTGCACAGATCCTGCTGCTCGGGGAGGGGAAAAGAAACTTGGAAGAGAAGGAACTTACTCCGTGATCCTCTTGGCCAGCTCGGTGCAGGCTGCCGTGGAGTTGGCCGAGAAGACCCGGTAGCCACTTCTGGCTGCGTTCATCGCCAGAGAGTCGTGCAGCCCCGGCGGAGCTCTGAAGTGAGAAAAAACAGATTTATAAGGCAACAACAGCTTCCGTGGCATCGTTTTCTTCCTCTCCGCCACTATCACCGCCCCTAAAGGGGTGGGGAGGAGGAGGAGGAGCGGAACCCTTCCGCTACCTGCGATTCGGCGGGTCCGCTGCTGTGGCCCAGTGTTAAACGGGAGGGAGGAAATACGAATATGAAAATAAACCGGAACAGCAGCACTCCCGGGGGGGAAACGGGTTCCCTGCAGAGCATCCCCCCCGGAGCCAGAGCTGGGCTCAGCCCAACCCAAACCCGCCCCACGCTTACCCAGAGGCGCCTCAGGCACCAGGGGGCAAGTGACCCCAAGATGGGGGTAGGCGGGCAGAGAGGGGGTTCCCTCTGGCTGGTGAAGGAGCGGGGAGAGTGGAAGGGGCGCCGGCAACTTTGGAAAAGGCGAGGGGGGCTCCTTGTGAGGCAGCGAGGCTGGAGAGGGAGTCCCGTCCCCGCACACAGCCAAGCGAGCTCCTCCACCCGGCCGGAGCGGGGCTGCTCGCGGCCGCCATCTTGTCCGCGGGGAGAGACCGCCCCCGCCGCCATCTTAGGTGAGGGCGCAGCGGCCACGCTCTTGCCGTACAGAGATGGGTATCAGCCATTGCCCGAACAGCGCCGGTACCTGAGGAGGAGGCGCGAAAACGGTGTAAACTCCCCCTCCTCCGGGAATGCACCGTCCGCTTCCCGAGTGTGGCTGGCAGCGCGGCCACCTCCCTCTTCTCCTCGGCGGTACGAGGCACGGCCCCAGTGCGGCGGCTTCACTGCCCGTGCTTAAGATGGCAGCCGTGCCGGCGGAAGCTGTGCGGCGACGCTCGAGCCTCGCTCTATGGTGCTCGGGGCGGGAGACGTCCGGGCTGAGCCCTGCGGTACGGGAACGGGAACCGGGAACCCACCGCCCCACGGCTCTCCCCGACCCCCGGGCTGTGCCGGCGGTGGGATGGAGGTGCCGAGGTGCTGCTGGAGCTGCAGCTGCTCTTTGCACCGTTTTCCAAGGGAACTCTCACTATCAGGTTCTCCAAGGTCCTCCAGGCTCCTTGGACATGAGGACAAAGTCCCACTGGGGTGCAGGCACTAAATGACTAATCTGAGCAGTAAACCTGTGTTCCAGCCCACCTGACCCTTCCAGGCCCAAGAAATGTGCTTTATATCCCAGGGAAGCCAAACTGCGTTAATTTCATCACCAGAATCACATCACTTTGTTCGCCCTGGAGGGACAGGTTTTTCCCAGCAGTTCCTAAGCTGCTGTGTAATTTCGCCATCCCTTGGCCTGTTATCTCCAGGCTGAGGGGGGAGGTTGCAGACATGGAGGATGCTCGTCTCCCTGCTTCAGCTGCGTCTCTCCCCGCTGCCGGGCTGCTCTGGGGTGCACAGCCGCTCGGGTACGTGACAATGGTGGTGCCTCTGGCGATGACTCCTGTCAGAAACATTTCGTGTTTAGCTGGGAGCTGCAGCATCGCCATCGGTCCCTTTCCACCCGACACTTCAGCAGAGATTGTCTCTCTCTAAGACGCACCATCCTCAATGTGAATGAGACACTAATGCGCCAGTGCCTCTTCCATGTGCCACAACTGCACCTCCTGAGCCGCAAGATGGACAGTCCTGCCTCCCTTCACTGTGCCTGATGACATGTATTTGTCCCTACAGCATGGATCCATCCCCACATCTCCCTCCACAGTCACTCAAGACAAGCCCCACAGGGTGTATAATCCAGGGGAGCCCCCTTCTCACCTCACCAGCTGCCTGGGTTTGCTCCCGCAGCAGGATCAGGCCGTGGGGTTCCACATGGATCCCCCGGAACAGCCGTAGCCCAGACCAGTGGTCCCTGCTGGATTGGTGACTCTTGATGTCCCCCCTGTCCCCTGCAGGTCCTTCATCCTTGTCCTGGCAGGGGCTGTTCTAGCTCCACTCTGTTGTGGAAGCATGCAAAAAGTCAAGCTAGGCAGATGGCAAACTCAAAAGCAGAATTTATTTTTACCTCTTCCAAACAAAATCCTTTAACCAGTGATTCTCTTAATTGAAATAACTTTATGCCCCATCAAACATTCAGTAAACCACAGGGTCGAGATACTTAGGGGAATCTAAATAGTACACAGCAAATTCAGACTCAGGGGATCCCCAAAACCTGAGAATGGTGATTCAAAATGTGCTTTCCCTCACTCACAGAAAATGAGGACCCTCAAGGGTAACCCAGAAGATACCATCACTCACCAGTAAGGCAGGGGCTCTCAGTCCTCGAGGAAGTTTCCTTAGATAGCGTCCAGGATCCAAGGAGGAGACCCTTTGACTGCAGACCCACTGATCAACTTCAAGGGGGTCTCAGCAGCTCCATTTACACCTGAGTTGAACCTGAGCTGGGGTCATTTATGGTCAGTGGTTTAGAAATTTCTCTCAGCAGAGGCTCTGTCTGTCAACCAAGGAACACGTACGTGACCATAGTGGTCCATCGATCTAGAAGTTTCTGGTTCTTTTGGGGCACCTGCCACACACTCCCATGTCCCTGCTTGTCTCCAATGGCACATAAGTGAGGGGAGAGCTCACAGCACCAGCTGCTGGGATCCGCTCTGTGCCTCTGCAAAGGCAGCACAGCCGGGCATGTGATGCTAATACGGCCCTCAAGCTGGTGATTACCCTGCAGCTTGGGGTGAACTGGCAGCTTCCATTTGCCAGGCAGCCCAGAGTCCCCTCATGGGCACCCCTGACCCAGGCTCGCCCTCAGCCACATACACAGATGCATGTTTAGCAACAGCTGCCGCTGCCCTGCAAGGGACAGTCATCTGACAGCGGCCACAGCACCCGTGCTACAGCTGTTCACTTGTCACAAGTTGCTGGCTTTGTCTTTCAAAAGGAAGAAGCTGGGAAAAAAAAAAAAAAAAAAAAAAAAAAGGGACGGGACACAGGCTGTTTTTGTGGGTTTTGTGATGTGGGGAGTTGGCAGCTCCCTGAGGTCCCTCTTGCACCCATCAGAGAAATGGCAGCTCCCAGGGGAGCAGGGAAACCCCAAAGGATGGGGACAGCAGGGACGCCCTGGTGTGGGTGGCAGCAGCCAGGCAGGGGACAGCAGGAGGGGAACATGTTCTGAGGGTGGGGATGGAGCTGCAGTGCAGGGTGCTCAACATCATCAACTCCTTCCCAGCCCCCGGGGAAGAGACGTGCTGCTGCCTCCCTCTTTTAAAGCCCTTCCCTCCTGGCTTGTAATGCAATTCAGGTGTGCGGGAGAAGGCAGGGCTGTTCAACCCCTTCCCATCCAGGGCCCCAGCACACCAGCCCAGGGCTGATGCTGTGGCCACTTTGAGTGTCCCCAGCATCTGCTCTGTCCCCCAGGTCCTCCAGCACCATCCCTGGTCCTCATCCCTGCTGCCCTGCAGGGTGCTCAGAGCCATCCCAGCCACAGGGGATGGATCCTGCCCCTGTTGTCACCTCCCCTTGCTTTCCCAGCTGCAGAGACTGAGATGCGAGGAGTTTGTACATTCTGCTGTGGGGCAACCACTGGCATAGCAGACCCCAGGTGGCACCTCTGTGGTCACCTCGGAGGGGCTCAACAACATGTCCTGCCCCAACACTACCCCACTCTTGTGTTTCTGAGCCCACCCAGTGCCACCAGCTTCATCCCTGTGGGCAGAGGCCCAGCAGCCTCGCTGGGGTGGCTCTGGGGGTGCCATTGAGGTTGCCCTGGGGTTCCCACCGGGATGGTCCTGAGCGTCCCACTGGGATGGGTCCATGGGTCCAACCAGGGTGGCTTCAGGGTCAGGATCAGCCCCCGAGGAGCCAGGGCAGGGATCACGGCTGTTATCAGTGCAACATCCAACCATTCTCCTGGAAAAATGAGTGACTCTGCTTTCTCTGCAGGCTGAGGGTCACACCTGGTTTTACAGCCAGGCAAAGGAGAAGAAAGAAGCAATTCTGTTCACTTGGGGAGCAATTAATACCCCAGCTCCCAGCACGTACAGACACAGGGGAAACCTCCCCCACAGCGCAGAGAGCAAGGCTCTGCAGCCCTTTATTATTTCATTATCAGCTGAGCAGGATTAGGAGGGTGGGTCAGGGAACAGCACCAGTTTTATGCAGGTTTAGCTCCTTCGAAAAAGCTTATCCAGGCTCAGTCTCATTTGCTGGCTGCGATGCTGTTTTGTGCTGAGCAGAGGGGTTTGAGTAATGTTGGAAGGGGCCGGGCAGGGGGTCACGCATTTTTAATAGCAAAAATTGGTAAGGCTTAGGAGGGAAAACCTGTGAGGTTCCTTTACCAAGAACTGCCTTTATTTGTTGAATTTCCACAAGCAAGGAGGGCAGTTTCTCAGCTTTGCCAAGACCTCCATCTCCCCCCGGAGAAAACCAGACCCTCGGGGCTGCCCTGTCCATGCTGGGGGGCTTTGGGGCATGGGACCAACACAGCACCAGGGCAGGACAGACACTGTCAGGAGCTCCCTGCAGAGCTGCATGAAGTTCTGCCCTTTTCTCCTTTACCAAGTTTCTCCCTGGAGCCCGGGTGGGGTGGCTGGAGTGCACTGATCCCAGATCGGCGAGGGAGGAGAAGCCATGCCAACCACAGCACCAAACCCCTCTTCTTCTTACCCAGGCCAGAAATGGTGGGACAAGTGTCCCCCATCAGTAATTCTGCCCCGGGGATGCTGCCCACAGGCGCCGAGCATCGCGGTGGGGATCCCGCTCATCCCAGGACCGGATCAAGTCTCCCAGGTGGTTCTCGTTGCAGCCGCTGACTCACCTCCCAAAAATGCCTTTGCTCACATCAGAGCAGGAAACCACTACTGGGAAGTGGTGAAAACCCTGCAACAGCCTAAAATTTGTCTTTCTCCAGCTAAGGCGGAGATCAAACGGCAGCACTTGGGCCTCAATCCCTCTGACACCAGGGCGAGTCATCGGGGTGACTTTTCGGCCGAGCGAGTGGGGCGTGTGGTTATTCCAGACTCAGCGGCTTCTCGTGGAGCGTTTGGGAGTGTTTCCCCGTAGGAGGCCTGACCTCAGAAACATGTCTGAGTAATTCGTCAGCTGAGAGGAATGAGCCCAGCTTGCCAGTGTTGTCCAGGGCTCTCCAGGCGAGCCCTGTGGTCCTGGGCTGTGCCAGCGGCCACGGAGAGCTCAGCTGAGGGTCGGCGCTGGGTAGCAGCCCATAGTGGGTTGCAGAGCTGTGATTCAGGAGCTGCTGTAACCTGCAGCTCCTCAGAGGCTGAGAAGCCTGGGCCCCATATGACACCAGGGTTGTGGGTGCTACCTGCTGCCCATGGGTTATGGAGACCGAGACCCAGGGTGCTGTCACTTGCCAGAGTCCTGCAGCAAATCAGTGACAGACCTAAAAACCTGTGTCCCGGCTTGTGCATCTAGGTGGGACCTCTGTTATTTCTGTCCGCTCCTGCTTGGTGGTGGTCCCCTGTGTCAACAACAGCAGGTGACTGTTCCCTGTGAGCCCCCATGGCTGGGGGCTGAGAGGGGCTGAGCCGCAGTTCCTGGGCTGCGTCTGCCCCAAAACTGCTGTGTCTGCCCCAAACCAGCTCCATCTACCCCAAAACATCTCCATCTCTGCACTGGCTGCTCCCGCAGGCACTGGCTGGAAAGTTCCCACTGCTGCAGTCGGTGCCTGTCCCCCTGCCAAACCCTGCAGCCCTGCCAGCCCCGATGCAGCGCAGCGCTGCGCTATTTCTGGCTCCACCTTGAGACATGTACCTTCAGCAGTGGGAACGATGCTAAAAGCGATGGATCTGGGATGAGTGCATCCCCTTCCTGTTCCCATCCCTGGGCGGCAGAGCAGGCAGGGATCCGGAGGAGCCTTGAAGTGAAATGCTGCGGGTCATCTTGCAGCAGAGCTGTGTCCTCTGCACGGCTCCCCTGAGGCTGCCTGGTGTAGGCAGCGGGAGCCCGAAATCCCGGCCTGCGCTGGCACAGAGAGCCCCGGGTCTGTGCTGCGGCCGGGGGAACAAGCAGTTACGGCAGGGCTGGGGAGCCCCCATCCTCTCTGCATTCTTCCCCCAGGACATGCTCCCTGGGGGGACCAACTCCTCTGGCAGCTGGGGCAGGAGCAGGAAGAGCCCAGGGGCAGGAGGGAGCTGAGGGGGTGTTTAATTGCCATATTTAACCCTCAGTTTCTTGTACAACTCAAGGCAAACCTTGTCTGCTGCTTCTGCCTCAGTTTCCCCAAACACAGAGCATCCATCACCTTCTCCACAGGGCCCAGGGCACAGCACGCCAGATGTACAAGCCTTCCCTTCCAAATTACATCTGTGGGGTCTGGGGTGCCCCACAAGCCTTCCCAGGACAGGAGTTTGAGGGGCGTTTGCTCTTGAAGCCTGGTGGCCTCTGTGGTCATTGCCAAACCAGATGCCCTGTGGCCTGGGTGAGCTCCCTGTGCAGTGAGAAAGGATGTGGGGGATTCACCACCAGCTGTCCCCATTGGCATGCTGGCTCCGTGCCACATCCCCACACCACGTCCCTGTGCCGCTCCCCCACGCGCACGGGCTCTGCAGCACCACACAGGCAGGAATGGAGCCGATCAGGACAAACCCGACAGGCAGACACTTGCCCACAGCACGGGAGCTCCGACTGCTGAGCACATTGCCAGGTCGCTGGTCAGGTCAAGGGAGCTCGTTAAGGCTCTCCTAATTAAGATAGCCCCAAACAACTGTTTATCAGCACTGAGCAGTGACCGAAGTTCCCACTTCCGTATTAGACACCACGTCTGGAGGCAAACAAGTAGTGCCTGAGCGGGACTGGGTTGAATCAGCAGAGAGCAAAGGGACCGGTGGTGGGCACTGGGCTGGCCGTGGCACTGAGCAGGCATCTGCCAAGGGTCACGTGGCATCAGGATTGGCTCACGTGGAGTCCCTATAGACCAGCACCAAGGCAGCAAAGCTCTGCCTGGGTGTCCTGAGCCATCACGGGCGCTGTGATTGCGCTGGTCCCATTTCCCACCCAAGAACAATCTGGCTGTGGCCCCCCCATCTCCCTGCCCCGGCTGTCCCCACCACGGCCACCCCTGCGCTAACCCTTCCCATGCCCAAGTGCTGCAGCATCACTGGCTCCCACAGCTTGCAATGAAGCCGCTCTCAGTCCCATTCCCCATCTCACAGCATGGCGGTGGACAACACAGCCCGGCTGGGCGTTCAACTCCTATTTAAAGCACAGGCTGGGTAAGGGGGATCCCTCTGGCACGGGGCCACAGACGGATGTAGCGCGATGAGGACAGAGCCCAAAGTTGTCCCGTGGCACCTGCCAGCAGCAGTGAGACAGCTGCTCCCACATCCTCCCACCACTTCTCATGCCTTCCTGGGCGGAAATGGGGAGCGGGTTAGTCACCAGGAAGGGTGAGGAGCAGGTCAGGACGCTGCACTCCCAGCATCGAGCTATTTCCTCCCGTCACACCTTGCTGAGGATCTCGGGGCTGTTTACAAACGCTGGACCATGGCATGGCAGTGGCTGGGCAAGTGACCATATCCAAATTTCACCCAGAACTGGCTGCAGGTGCTGCTGTTCTCCAGCCAAAAGCAGCAGCCAGCAAATGGCTGGGAGGGGGTCTAGTCCCACCTCCCACTCTAAGCGTCTCTTTGAACCCACAGCACACAGGGAAGTCTTTTTGGAAAGCACGATGCTCCAAATCATGGCACTTCAGCTCTCATTTTAGGTCACTCTGGGAAAGCAAGACTGAACCACTTTATCCATCCAGCTGGTCATCCTGTGTCCTCCCTGCAACTTTTGGCCAGTTCCAGCAGGTTTAAGTGGGGACAGAGGGCTGAGGGCTCACTGTTAATTAAACTGCTCTAAGTGTGAAGAGCGATGCCTCCCCAGGGTGCGAGCTCAAGGTTACGGGGTTTCAGGCTGCTGCTGGCCCAGCAAAACCTGCATGAGTATTGGCACAAAGGGTGGTCTGAGGGATAAGGAAGGGGTGAGGAAGGCCCAGGGAGGAGGAGGGAGGCACTGGGGCAACTCTGTGTCTGCCTTACCATTCCCATGGCGTTTGTCCAAGTGCTTATCATCCGCTTCCCCATGCAGAGGCTCAGCTTTGTTTTGGTTTGAGCCTAAGGAGCGCAAAGGGTCAGCCGGAGCACGTGGAGCAGAGATATATCCAGGGGAAACTGCTTGGCCAAAAAAATCCTTATTGGGCTGGGCCAGACCCCCTGGAGCCCAGCAGCCCCTCAGGAGGGTGAGCTCAGTCCTGGTGCCATCAAAAGCTGCTGTCAGTGATTTTTGCCAGCCGTCACGGACATGGAGCCAGCTGTGCTGGCACCCTCCGGGCAGGTCCCTGGGGCTCTGTCCCCAGTGCTCTGTGCCCTGAAGTGGGGTTCATAGCACAGCCCACCCCACTCTATGGGACTCCATGTCCATGGCACCCTCCAACCCACAGATACCTGCTGGCGAGCCACCGGTGATGGGTAGGACATGGTCCTCCTCCATGCTCTCCTGGAGGTGTCCTCTGCCTGCTGTCCTCCTCAGCCCTCACCGTGCCTTGATTTCTTCATGCACCGCTCCACTCCTCTCACCCTGTTCCAGATGGAGAGATGCAGAAACGGTGTTAAATGCTGTTCAGCCCAGCGTGGGGGTCAAGGGACTCAGCCAGTGCCTATCTGTGCGTTGCTGTACACGCTGCTGCCCGGCGCTTTGCCACTGGTCTCCCGGCACCACCGCGGGTGGGTGCTGTGCCAGCCCCGCACCGTGGGAGCACGCACGCGAGACACCCACCCCGGCAGGGCAGAGCCACCCACGGCAAACCCACGCTGTCGCTTTGCCCCGTGTCTGCAGGGTCTTGCTCCACCCGGGCAGACCGGGTCCCCTCCACCCGGGTCACCCTCAGGGAGCCGCCGGCCGCATCCCTGCCCCGGAGCGCGGGGCGGCGCTTGGGGAAACTGAGGCAGGCGGAAGTGGTGGGGGCCTCAGGGCAGCTGCGGGACGGGCTCCCCCCACTCCCGGCGTGGGGGGGCTGGGTTAAATTTTTCTGAATGGGGCCGCCCCGCCTGCCATTGCCGGGCGGCGCGGCGGGTGTCAGCAGCGAGCAGCGGCGGGCGGCGCTCCCCGGTGCGTCCCGCTCCCGTTCCCGTTCCGCCGCCGATGGCCGCCGGCCGCCGCGCTCCCCCGGAGCCCGGTGGGGGCCCGGTGTTACTTCAAGGTATCTTCGGTGCGGGACCGACTCCCGGTGCTGCCGCTTGCTCGCTGGCTCTGACGGCCCGGGAACTGCAGGTGCGGCGTCCCGGCGGTTCTTCCGGGGGCTCGGCCGGTCCCGACGCCGCGCTCCGCCTGGCCGATTGCGTGGGCTCCTCCGCCTTCCCCGCCGCCGCCGCCGCCTGCTTCTCCCTGGTGTGTTACCCGCTCCGCGGGCCGCGCTGGGGCTCGCCCGCCCGCCAGCGCCTGGAGCGGACCTTCCGCGTCTCCCTGGGACCCGACGCCGAGGACAACCTGCGCATCGCCCAGGCCTGGAGCCGCAGGATCCGGGAGCTCTCGGTGCCCACCGTGCCCACGCAGGACGGTCAGTACCGGAGCCGCCGCCCGCAGCGGCCGCCCCCACGCTCGCCCGGGAAGGGACCGTCCCGGCTGCGCTGCGGGTCCCGACGGAACGAGCGCCGGGAACGGGCCGGGGGGGGCTGTGGCTGGACCGGGGCCAGCGGCCACCCGAGGACTCTCCGCTGCCTGTCCCCCGCGGGACGGCTGTCCCCGTCCCCGAGGGGCAGCTGGCACCGAGCCGGGGGCGCTGCGCGGTGGTCGGGCCCCAAGGCGCAGGTCAAGGCCGGAGGGGATAGAGGGGGGGAATCCCCATCTCTGCAGGGTCACCTGGATCCCCCCTGCTCAGAGCCCGGGGGGCGACAGGGACATCCCTGTGCACAGCCCCAGGGTTGGGGTTGGCTTCTCTCTCCTTTCACTCTTAAATCGAAGGGGCAGCAGGGACGTGGTAGCACCACAGGGGCCCTTTGCACGCCCCCCCCCCCCCCCCCCCCCCCCCCCGCCTCGCATCGCTTTCGTTCAATAACTGGTAAAGCTCCAAAGGGCAGCATTAACCAAGAAAAAAATAAAGTCATCATTGCTGACACAGGCAGGACAGGAGCCAGGGACTGTCCCCAGCAGGTCCCATCCATCACTTGGGAGGAGGCAAATCCCCCCGGGGACCCAGCGGGGTCCCAGGGTGGCATGGAGGGGCCTGGGTTTGGGTTCCCTCTCACCTCCAGGAGCTGCCACCAGCTCGAAGGGGAGCGGCTGGCTCGGGGACCAAGTCCCCCAGCTCCTGCAGTCAGGGCAGGGCAGGCTGGCATATATTTGAACATCTGAGCAGAGATTCAATTATATGCACTACTTCATTTATTTAGCTGTCCAGTCGCACTGATCAGACTTGGAAATTAAGAGGCATGCGGTTAGAGGGATCCTGTCAAATCATATTTAGCCCAGCTCTTCCCTGCTTGCATTTTAAAATGCAGCTTTTTTACATGACCTGCAGCTACAAAACAACTTTCTGCTACTCCTCCAAAAGAACAACAAAAAATCCAGTGGAACAGGGTGAGGGCAAAACCAGTTCCCTGGCTCTATTTCCAGCCTGAACTCTGCAGCTGTAAGTCTCCAAGCGTTTTAAAACCCTCGCCCTTTTAGCAGGCGGTGCGAGGGTGCTGGGGCAGGAGCCGCCTACTGCATGGCAGGGACCTCAGGGGAGCCTGAGGAAGGAGGACGGGAGAAGGTGGTGCGGGATTTTGCAGTTATTTTTCTAGCTGAGGGCCAGCAGGATTTGCAAACCTCCTCCCCCAGTTTGGGACAGAGCTAAAAATGCCTCTCGCCACACCCTGCACTCCAACGCACCCTCACGTGCCGGCTTCGCAGCCTGTGCGGGGCAGATAAGGCCGTGCTGGGAAGCTGCGTGCGAGTCTGTGCAGAGCAATCCTGCCACCCCATCCCCACGGGGAGGACAGCCGGGGAGCCACCAGCGATCCGTCCTGGTGTCATCTCAGCTCCAGCATACTCTGGGATAAAAGCCCTGTGGAGAGCTGCACACGGGTGAAGTTTCCCCCTCCTTATTTCACCTCAAGGGAAAGAAAAAGTCCCTCAGCAGAAGCCGGGGCTTCCCGCAGCGTGCAGGGAAGTGTCCCACCCTGCGGCTGGCCAGGAGGGACCAGCTGTCCCCAGGCTTGTGTCCTGGTGGGGAAATCCAACCCCAGTTGTGGCAGGAACCTTCTGTTGAGCTGTCAGCAATGGCCATGGCATCGTGGTGTGTCAGCAGCAAGTGGGACTTGACCCTGCTGCAAGCCCCTGTTTTGGGAGACCCCCTTCCTGTGCTCATCCCCTCACTGTGCAGAGGACAGGAGGTGACACTGCAGAGAGGTGACACACAACAGGCATATCCCAGTCTGTCCCAGCCTCATGTCACCCGGGTCACCAGACAGGACAGCCCTGTCCCCTCTCAGCCTGGTGCTCCTGTTCCTTGTGCCCAGCGAGTTTCCAGAAGGATGCGGGGACACAATGGAGCAGCTGGGGCTGCTGACGGTGGAGCCGCGGCAGCGTGGTCGCCGCCTGAGCGCGGCCAGGACACGTGTCCCATGGGGGGACGTGGGCGGAGGGGGGAGAGCAGAGTTTGTGTGCTGGCAGCAGCAGCTGGAGCCCCTTCCTCTTGCTGACTCAGTGTCTGCTCTGCGCAGTGTTTGGGGTTGAGAGCAACCGCACTGTGCTGGGAAGTGGCTGAGCCTGGCCGAGGTGCCAGGGCCAGCCAGTGTTGTGCAAGGGAGCAGGATGCTGCTGAAATGTGTCCCCTCGGCCTGAGCATCGCTGTGGCCAAGGCTCTGAACCAGCACCCCCAACTCTGGATGTGGGAGCCCAGGCCAAGCTCAGTGCTGCTGGTGTCACTGGCCTCACACTGGGATTCTGTCCCCATTCCTGTTCACACCCTGGTAGCAGCAATCTGTGCCTGGTGATGGAGTCACACCATCCCTCGGTGTCCTGACAGGGTTTGCCTTTCCCCCTCCAGCCAAGGAGCAGGTCCATGGGGTCCCAGACGTACCCCACTGCTATTCAGGGACCGTGGGGTCCAGGCAAGACCCAGCTGCAGCTCCGTGTGCGTGTCAGGAATGGTGTGGCTGATAAGAAACATTATGGGTTTAAAAAACTGTGTTTAGGCTCTTGAAGTGTCTCGTGCTCTCGCTTTGCATCCTCTGGGGTGGGAAGGAGAAAAAAGAGAGAAAAGTCCCCCCAACCCCTGCCTCTGTCAGGTGGGACTTGAGCACAACCGCCCTGCCCAGGGGCTGGGCTGTGTGCCCAGAGGGGATTTAGTGTGGGTAGGGACCAAGGAAGGCTCTGGAGAGGGGGGACCAGGGCCAGCCCAGTCCTGGGGCTGCTGCCCGTCATCCCTGACCAGAGCTGGGGCGGCCTCACTGCTGTCCCCAAGGGCTGCTGGTCCCCTCGCATCTGGCACCCACTGATAAGGGGCTGGGGAGGGCGGGGGGCAGCCGGCCGCTTCCCCTGGCCCTGGGTGGCAGCGGGGAGAGAGCCCAGAGCCCGGCCACAGGCTCAGCCCTGCCTGATGGGCTCTCATGGATGGACCTTTGCTGTGGACTTGGTGAGAGGTCCCAAGGTGTGGGGACAAGGAGGTGTCCTGTGAGGTGACAGCCTCACCAAGTCACTCCTGGGAGCAGAAAATCAACGTGATAGTGCCCAAATCAGTACAGCTCTGTGTGCTCCCCAAGGCTTGGGGGGCAGCTCTGCCAACTGTCAGGGCAGCCCCAGCGTGGCTGTGATTGGTGTGACGCTGGGTGTCACCCAGGGGAGGTGGCACACATGGGGACCTCCATCGCCCCAGGCTCCCCTCGCCCCTGCGCGGGCAGCAGGAGGGGGTTTAGCTGTAAAAATGCTGCTTGTGTTCAAACAGCTCCAATCACCCTGTGTGTGCAGACTGGGGGGGCAGGTTTCTGACCCCAGCCCCCCGCTCTGCCCGGGTTGGATGGGGGTTCCCAGTCCGGGCAGTGCCGGCAATCACCGTCTGCTTTGGTGACTCAGCTCCTGACCAAGCAGCTCTTTCTGCTGACTCAGCAGGCACAGCCCCCATCCTGTCCCGCAGAGCCCCCGCGCCCAGGCTGGCACCCACCGCCTGGGGCCAAATCACAGCTTAGGGGGCCCAGAGCTGGTGGTGACACCCCCCACACCTCCCCCAAACTGGCGTCACCCCACAGGGCTGGGGCTTCCCAGTGGCGCCGTGGAAGCTCGAGGCGCCCTGCCCTGCTCATCGGGGTTTGAGGTGCGCAGGGAGCACCTGGGGCTCTGCTGTAGAAGCACACTGCCACCAGCTCCCCCAGGTGCCATCGCATCGCTCCCGCTGTGTGGGTCCCACCGGGCTGGGGGGCTGGCAGAGGCATGCGGGCCCCTGCCAGGCGTGTAATTACAGCCCAGCCAGGGCCCTCACACATGAAACCTGAGCCCCGTGGGGAGTAGGGGAAGCAGAAGCGTCTGTCTGCCGGCGCAGGTGTCTGTCCTGGCCCTGTTCCATCGGGGATGGATGTGGGGAACAGGGACCTCAAGGCCCCTGGCCCTCATCCCCCTGTCCCTGGCTCACTGCACATTGTGTCAGGAACTGGGGGGTTCACAAGGGAAAACTCACAGCCAAGGGTGTTTGGGGCCAGACGCCCTTGGAGAGGTTGTGTTTCAAACTTCCCCTTTGCTCCCCCTTTTCTTTCCTCGGTGTGTCTGTAATGGCAGCCGGCAGTGCACAGGGACACTCGGATCTGCAGAGCCCCCGCTCCACCGCGGCATCGCTGGGCTGCTCAGGGCTCCGGCCTGGGCGTCGAACATCTCTGCTGATTGCAGGAGAGCTCAGGATGAGTCCCTGCAGGAACCTTGTCCTTGTCTCTGCCACCTCCCCTGCCTTCCCAGCACCTCCGGGCAGATGGAGATGGGGGGCAGCTCGCCTTCCCGCAGGGCTGTGACAAGTGCTGCCCTGGTTCACAAAGCCCTCCCTGGGCAGCACCACGGCCCCGCCACCCTGAGCCCCTCTCCCCTGCAGGTGACAGCTATGGGGTGCTGCCGCGGCCCTGCCGTGCGCTGGTGCTGGTGAACCCGCAGAGCGGCGCCGGCCGTGCGCTGGAGGACTTCCAGGCGGTGGTACAGCCCATGCTGGCAGAGGCCGACATCGCTGCCACCGTCTTCATCACCGGTGAGTCCACCAGCAGCTCCCTCACCTCCACCTCCCTTCCTGGGATCCTGCCACCCCTGGACAGGCTGCTCCAAGGGCCTTGTACCCTCTGCATCACTGCGGCTCCAGCTCCTGCAGGGCTGGTTTGGACAACACCAAGGGTGGGCTGTCACAGGCAGAAGTGACAAAGGGTGTGAGAGGACACGACTGCACTCAATAGGGGTGGCAGCCTCACCTCCTGCACCCCCAGCTGGGACCATGGGTCTGGGGTCACTGTCTGTGGGGTGGCAGGAGGATGGAAGTTGATGCTCGACTCTGCTTTTCCCCCCAGAAAGACCCCACCATGCTCAGGAGAAGGTGCGGGATGAGGACCTGTCACAGTGGGACACGTTGGTGATCATGTCTGGGGATGGGCTGCTGCACGAGGTGAGAGAGAAACCATAGAGCATCCCCAGGCAGGATGGGCACAGAGCGGGAGGAGAGGGATGCCGGTGGCAGGAGCCAGGCAGGGAACGGCAAAGGAGAGATGACACCCCAATTGGAGCAAAGCGGGGCAGCCATGGCCTCAGTGCTGCCCTGGCCAGGGGCACCATGGGCTCCCCTCTCCCTGGTCCTTGCACGGCCCCAGGTGCCACCAGCTCCGTCCGTCCTCACAGGTGGTTAATGGGCTCATGGAACGGCCGGATTGGGCAGACGCCATGCAGAAGCCGCTGTGCATCCTGCCGGGGGGCTCTGGGAATGCCCTGGCCGCCTCCATCAACTACTATGCTGGGTGAGTCCCAAGGCGGGGGGGTCACTGAAGCAAAGGGCTGAGTGTGGCTCCAGCCCAGGGGATGGGTGCCAGGTACAGGCATGCCCAGCACAGGGGTGCCCACCTGCGTCCCCACCTCCTGCAGTCCCTGCAAGCATCAGTTTGCATCCCTTTGTCCCCTCCAGGGGTCTGGCACAGCTCCACTCTAAAGCAGCCACCCCGGTGTGGGAGCCAGGATTGCCCTGACCCTGCAGCCCCAACCTGGTTCCCTCTTTCAAAAGCTGCTTTATCCTTCCCACCCCCAGCAAACTCTGCCCTGAGGGACACTCACCCAGCTGGGATACATCCCAACCACAACACAGGGGCGAGGGCTGCACGTGGATGCTGGGACAGGAGGGAAAACCCTGAGCTGGGTCCAGCCCAAACTCACCCTCTCCATCCCTCACAGCAATGATCACGTCGCCAAGAAGAAGCTGCTGACGAACTGCACCTTCATCCTGTGCAAGGGGCTGCACACGCAGATGGACTTGGTCTCACTGAGCACGGCCTCGGGCAAGCGCCTCTTCTCCTTCCTCGGCTTCGGCTGGGGCTTCATCTCGGACGTGGACATTGACAGCGAGAAGTACCGCCGGCTGGGCAACGCCCGCTTCACGCTGGGCACCCTGCAGTGCCTGGCCAAGCTGCGGGTGTACCAGGGCCGCCTGTCCTACCTGCCCGCTGTCCCCGAGCAGGGCACCCCCCTGGCACACAGGGACCCCCACGCACCCATCACCAACGGCCAGGCTGCTCATGTCCTGCCTCCAGCGGGGACAGAGGCGCCCGGTGCTCTGCCCGCCGACTCACTGCTGGTGCCGCTGTGCCAGCCGGTGCCGGCGCACTGGACTGTGGTACCCGAGGAGGAGTTTGTCACCGTCTACGCCATCTACCAGTCCCACCTTGGCACCAATCTGCTGATGGCACCGGCGGCCCGTCTGAACGACGGCTGCATCCATCTCTTCTACCTGAAGGCCGGCATCAGCCGCCTGGCGCTGCTGAAGATCTTCCTGGCTATGGCCAGGGGGACACACCTGGACTTGAACTGTCCCCACCTGTGCTATGTCCGCGTCCAGGCTTTCCGCCTGGAGCCGCGGGCGGCCGCGGGCATCATGACGGTGGATGGGGAGGCGCTGGCCTGTGAGCCGGTGCAGGGCCAGATCCACGGCCGCCTCTGCCGCGTCGTCAGCGGGTCCTGAGCAGCCGGGTTCACGCCCCCAGCACAGCCCAGCACAAGGGCAGCAGAGCCTTCCTCCCACTCAGGAACCTCCTCCTCCTGTAGCAATAGCTCTTGGGGGCCATGGGTGCTCATCCCTTCACTTGCCCCCATGCTTAGCTTTACCCTCTTGGGACAGCCAAAGTGCTGCCCCAAAACTGAGCCACGAGCCCCACCAGGTACTTGGTGCCGACAAGACACCGGTGTGTTTTATCGCGGTACGAGGTCCCGGCCCAGGCGGCTGCGCCGGCACAGCCCCCTCCCCTCCTCGGCTCCGACGCACACGGTGGCATCGCTCATGTCCTCGCCACAGAGCCAGCGCCACCTCCCAGGGATGGTCAGGACCAATATATCTGATACAAGAAATCGACTTTTTTAAAGAATGTTTCTACCCAAAGCTTCCTGTAGAAGCAGAGTTTATTCTTGTGAAAAATGCAATAAATATCTAGAGTTTTCAAAAAAAGCCCTCCCTGGGTTTTCAATCTGAGCTCCTGGCTGCTGTGGTGCTGTCACCCTGGACCACCATCACCTGGGGTCAGGGTCAGCATGGGGCGATGGCCACAGGAGATGCCTCAGAGGCAGGACATAGGGCAGTATTGCCACCCACCCCAGTTTTTGGGGTGTGCTGGTGTCTCCTTGCACAGCCTCACACTGCGGCTGATTGAATCCTGGGAGCTCAGCACCACAGCAATGATCTGGGACATCTTGGGAAAGGCTCCAGAGTGGGGAAGGGGTCAGGGAGGAGGCTCAAGGAGGGGGGTATTGGATCTGAAGGGTTTGGTTTTCCACTGGGGCCCTATGGGGAGCTCAGGCCTCCCCTTTCTTGGGCAGCCAAGCCAGCTGGAGCCCTGCAACAGGTTCCTGCCCAGGGGGCTTGCCTGGGGGGCAGGGTTACTCAGCCTGTTCGGTATTAAATTGCAGTAATTAAACCTCATTTACAGTGCTCAAGTACAAAGTAGAAGAGCAAACAGTGGGGGTTGTTTGCATTTATTCATCTGCAAACTATGCAATTAGGATTGCAGAGCCAGGGAAGAAGAGCACGATTGTTCCTCCCCCCCACAGCCCCACTCACTCGCAGAGAGCTGAGCTCGGATTCCCAGGGCAGCCAGGGGCTGGGAACCCCCACCCAAAATAAAGTTATTTCCCCCATGGCATGGGGCCAGGTGTAAAAACAGGCTCAGCGATGGTTTGCTGAACCCTCTGATCATGTCAAACAGCCGGGGGAGGCTGCAGGGGAGCCCAGGAGAGGGGATGTGCTTGGAGCTCTTGGCTGCCTCTGCCAAAGGAGACGGTCACTGGAGCGGAGCCGTTGGGGCTCACAGCACCTGAAAGGCTCCATGGAGCCAGCCCTGGGCCTCTCTGGGGACGGTTGCATAGAGTCACAGAATGGCTTTGGCTGAAGGGCCCTTCCCAGCTCCCCCAGTGCCACCCCTGCCATGAGCAGGGACATCTTCACCAGCTCAGGTTGCTCAGAGCCCCGTCCAGCCTGGCCTGGGATGTCTCCAGGGATGGTTCATCCACCACCTCTCTGGGCAAACTGGGACAGGCTCTCACCGCCCTCAGGGGCAACAATTTCTTCCTCATGTCTGGCCTGAATCTCCCTCCTTTAGTTTAAAACCATCATCCCTTGTCGTTTTGAACCCCAGCAAAGCCGCACGCTTACCTTGTGCCAAGAGGGTGTGCTGAGGATTTGCTTCACCCTGGGCCTGACCCTGTCTGTGGGGCAGCAGCCAGATATTGTGGTTTGACCCCAGCTGGCAATACAATAGCTGCTCATTCACTGCCCCCTGGCACCAAACAGGGGAGAGAACCAAAAGGGAATGGAGAACCTCATGGATGGAGATAAACACAGTTTAATAAAATAACACTAATATACCACTACTACTGCTAATATATATACAATGGAAAACAATATAAAATAGAAGATGGTGCAACTCCTCACAAACTTTGCCCGCACAAAGCAGCCAGGCCCAGGGAACAGCACCTGGTCCCAAACAGACAATCCCAGAGAGAAAAGAGAAACAAGCAGAAAGGCCCAGAGGCCTCAGCAGAGCAGCAGGGTGTCAAAGGCCAAAATAAAACTCCCCAATGGAATTCCACCGAAATAGAGCAGAAACCAGAATGGGTGCCGGTCTCCCCCTCCCCAGCCAGAAAAATCCAACTCTCAAATACGAAGTGTAAGGAACATTTAACAAAGGAATGTTGTTTTGGCAAAACTAAGGAGCTGGTGCCTGACCCCAGCAGGGTGGGGGGGAAAGGACTGAGACACATCAGACTATGAATCCTTAATGTAAAACATCCTGGAATGCAAACTGATACCTGTATTAACAAGTTAATCCAGGGGGAAGGGTAGCCAAAGAGCCAGGAACCCATATTTTGAGTTGATTGATAAGGGGAAGGGTATTGTTCAGATTAGAGGAATGAAATATGTAAACTGAGGTAGGCCTTGTGTAGGTCTGTAAACCCCAAAGAATCCAAGCAACAGGGAATAGGGGAGGGAAATCGCGACCGGGATCTGGGGGGAATATAAGCAGGAGCTTTTTGCCTTATTGTGTGTGCCTAACTTCAGGCAGAACACCTGATCTTGCAAAATCGTTATTAGAATATGCTTTGCTGAGAGATGCTGCCTGGGCCTATTGTATTTGCAAGGTAATTGTTTCCTACAGGAAGCACAAGACCAAGGGCATGGAATGTTCTTATTGATCAGTCTGGGTGCCCACAAGGTCTGTCCCATCCACGGCCCCTTCCCGGCTGCCCCACACCTGTGGGCAGAGCTCACAGACCTTGGCTCCCAGACAACAACTTAAAAACATTAACTCTGTCCCAGGCTGTTATCTTCTTGTTCTCAAACTAAATCCAAACAACGGTCGTGCCAGCTATGGAAAAAAAAGGCTCTGAACTACATGGAGAAAATTAACTCACTTCCAGTCACACCAGCGCAGCAGCCGAGCCCCCAGCTGTGCTGCGGCACACGCTGGCAGCCTGCGAGCACCCTGTGCCAGCAAAGAGCTGACAATAATAGAAACACAGCCTGACAGATGCCTTGTGAACCAGGGCCTTGGGGAGCTGCTTTATGCTGAGCCCTGGGGCAGATCTGCTCAGCTCCCCCAGACTCGCCGTCCCCTCTGTGCCATCGACCACAGCCAGCAGGACCCCATCCAGCCCGGGGCAATGCCAAAAGTGTGGCTGTGGGGGAAAGAAAGAGGCGAGAGTCAGGACTACTCACAGAGGCAAAATTTAATGGCAAGTCATCTTCCCTCCTTTATTACACCTTGGTTAGCCAAACCAACAAAAAAAAATTCTGCAGGTAAAAAAAGTTTTAATGGTCACACAGCACTTTATACATATATCATAAGCAACCAAGCATCCACATCTGCACGTGAACAACACACCTCTAAGCATGGCCTCATAGTCAGGTCTGGTTTTTTTCTTCATTAAATACTGTACAGAATCAAGGCTACAAACTGATTTTGTAATGCTTCTTCCCCAACCCCAGCACTTAAAACAGTTACAGGCTGCTCTCATTTGTACATCACACAGTCATGTAGCCAGTTTTAAGGCTAACAATATGCATCATGCTTTGGCTTTTTTTTGTGTGTTTTTAACTTTTTTTTTAAAGGTTTTAGCCTTTTAAATTGTTACCCTTAAATATTACATACATACACAAAAAAATTACATAGCTGCAGTGTGCTCACCACCAACCTCATCACCCAGGAGCTTCACATTATCAAAAGCTTTAGAAAACAAATCTGTAAACCTCTGTGCACACTTCGGTTTGGGACAGCCGGCTACAGAGAGCGAGTGATGCGGGGGCAGCGTCCCCTCCAGAAGGCAGATTCACACCTCCTTGGTAGACGGGGAGCCCCGGGAACCTGTGCAGAAGCTCTTGATGAGGATCAGAGGAAACAAAGACACTTCTTGGGCGAGGGGAGGACTGGATGACCAGCCCCAAGCGACCACCTTCCTATGGGATGAGAGCTGCAGAGAACACAGCGGGGACAAAGCTGGGACCCCCAGAGCTCCCCTGTCCCTCTAGCCCCAGCCATGCTTGGCCCTGAAGGGTTTTTCTCCCTCCCTGGATATCCAGACTAATGACAGCCACAGCCCTGCACAGGAGACAGAGAGGTTTGTATCCATACGTCACCAACTGCAGTTTTTTGTGGTGAGTAAGAGGTTTAATCATCTGTGCAACAAGCCTCTGCGCCTGCCCTTCCCCTGCCCCAGAGCTGCAGCCTCACCCCTTTGCCCCAATCGACCCTTGATATTTTGGAGACGCCCCCGCTCCTCACTCAAAGAGATTCATTCATGTAGCACCAGCCACAGGCAGAACGTGTCTGGGAGTTACACCGGCAGCTCCAAGCATCTCTCTGCACCCCCCAGCGTCTGCCAGAGCTGCTGTGCAGGGGATGCACCCGCAGAGCGGAGCTTGGGGAGCTCTGCAGACCCAGGTCTCTGTTCACAGCCAAGTCCTGCTACCTCCAGAGCACCTTCCAAAATCCTGATAGCGGATGGTGACACAAGAAGGGCTTTGTGCAGCCAGTCCCCTGGCTTGGAGCATCAGACACAGGGAGCGGGGTGGGGGAATTTGGGACGGGGGCCAGATCTTGGTGTTTCAAAGAGCAGAAAGCGCTGTGCAAACGTGCTGAGATTCACCTGCTGTTCTGTTTCAAAATTAGAAGATGCTGGCCTGGGTGTGGGGAAGGGACACAGCCCTACTGAGCAAGAGCAGCAGAGTTTTGTCTTCACCCTCAGTTCTGGCAGAGCCAAGCGCTCAGCCTGACTCTGTCCTGGGAAGCCTGGAAGGACCAACAGACTCTCCCTGACAGACTGTGTTCCACACGGATGCCAGCTGGGTGCTTCTCTAATGCCTAAACACTGGGCAAATGCAATAGTGCTGGAGGGTGATCTCCCAGCTCCAGAAGTGAAATTAAGTGCGTGCAGACAGAAAAAAAAGAGGCTTTGGGAAGGTGTCTTGACCAGGAGACTCTGGCAAGTCCCGGCTTCAAAGTGCTCATGGTCACCAGCTCAGGCAGCTCTGCTGCTGAAGCTTGGGCTGATCTCACCAGCCGTTTCCCAGCACGGTTGGGATTAGGGACAGTATGTGCTGTGCCTACAGGGGACCCAGGCCACCACAGGAAACAGCTGGCAAGGGAAGGGATTGATAACAGTCCGCACCAGGGGTTGATGCACTGAGGAACAGCACAGGAACGGTCACAAACCGCTGCTGCTACAACAGGACCTCATCACGACACAACAGCTCCGTTCCCTTGGGTGAGCCTGGCTGAAAACAGCTCAGAAATACCCAACTATCACCGAATGACTGAGAAGCAACTGCCGTGCCAGGTTCCCCAGCCAGCCTAGCTGCTGGATCCACAATACGCCCCAAAATCACCCAGTGCTGCCTGGCCAGGTGAGGACGAGGTCCAGGGTGGGTGTAGTGCTGCGAGACAGCCGGGAAGGCTGGAATGAAAGATGCGGATACCTCAGCAAGTCACACGGGCAGAATCCGGCATCCTGGGTGTTTCTAGAAGACAGGCATGCATGGTAGGGAAAGGTAAGTTTGCCTTATTCTGGAGAAAAAGAAGTGTGGATGGCTAAAATTTCTTCCAGAAAACTGACCAGAAGTTGCAGAAGTGGATGGAAACCCCACAGCACAACCAGGGCAGCACAAGCGCTAGTGCAGAGCTCTGGTTCTGCCTACCAAGTCCTGACTGGAAGAACTTTGTAGCTGTCCATGAGCAACCAAGACCAGAGCAACTCCATATGGTGTCGTCAGCTTCAATGCAAACACAATCCAATGTCTAAGTACGTATAAACTGGGGCAGACTTCATGAAACCCATGGTAATGCAGAGAAAAATGAAAGACCGGGAGGGCACTGCCCTTCACTTCCAGAACTACAGCAATCGCTTCTCCTGGCTTGAACCCCACCAGAACCAACTGCTGGGTTGGGAAGAGTCCTTGTGTGGAAAGGTGCCCAAGATGAAAGTGCAGAGGGAACGTGGCTGCAAGACTGCTTCTGTGCAGGTCTCAAATCTTACCATTGCAGGGTCAAACTCGCAAGAGGAGCATGTACATGGGACAGGGGAGAGGAAGAAGGGCTGGGGTCAAAGAGTTATTCATGCTTAGACAACCTTTCCTCAGAGGAGCAATCAGGCCTATCACCTTCTTTGGAACAAACCACACTGAGGAAGAAAAGCTGGAAGGAGAAGTCAGTTTACTGGTAACAGTGGTTGCTGATTTATTTTCT
Organism: Patagioenas fasciata; assembly: GCF_037038585.1. Classification (NCBI taxonomy): domain Eukaryota; kingdom Metazoa; phylum Chordata; class Aves; order Columbiformes; family Columbidae; genus Patagioenas; species Patagioenas fasciata. The sequence goes on along the minus strand of NC_092537.1, from coordinate 7,857,197 downwards.
GCTGCTTTCCTTTCTCCTCTGCATCTGCCTGTCCCTAACCTGATGGTTTATTTGTCTTCTGTCCACTCTGGGATGTTGGCTCCTGCTAAGGCAGCCCGGTACTGCTGCAAGACACCACGGATGCTTTTAATGAATCCCTTGGACAAAGGGAAGAGAGGGAACCCAATATCAGGGTAACCACTCTTCTCTGGAAGGAAACTCCTGTAGCTCTTTCTCCGTTTCTTTGGTTTCACACTAGGCTGCGAGGCAGAGTCCTGGGCAGCCTTCCCCTCGTCTGTTCGGTCTCTGGCCAGGTCTACCCCCCTGGCTTGGCCTGTGCTCTCCGAGTCTGAGTACTGTTGGAGATCACCAGTGTTGGACATCGAGGCTGTGAACTCCGACTCGTCCAGCTCCTCCTTCCCGTCCAGCGCCGAGTCGGAAAGTTCAGCGGCCGCCCCCTGCTCCAGGCTGCTGCCATCCTCCCCCAGCAATCCCGCATTGTCTCCAGGGCTCTCGGCTAGGGTGCCGCAGGCAGACAGGAGGGAGGCAGAATCCGCCCCATTGGCCTGTTCATGGCTCCGCTCTACCAGCTCGTTTGTCTCCAGCCAGGACTCGATGCGGGACACCAGGCGCCAGCCGTTGCAGCGAAAATGCTCACGGATTTCGTGCTCAAAGACTTCGACCGGCCTGCGAAGCAGCTGCATCATGGACTGCACCACGCGAATCAGCGTCATCTCGTTGTAGCAGCGACTGTTCTCGTAGCCCTCCTGGAGCCCCCGGTCGCTGTCAAAGCCTGCCTCATTGTAGTAGGGTTCGTTCACTAGGATGAGACCTGCCAAGAGAAGGGGAGACCAAGGGGTTAAGGGAGGAACTTTACTGTGAATTGCCACCTGATGTAGACACAGCTGAGCCCTGATGTCTGCCAAGGTGGTCGAGATTTGAGGGTCACAGCACCTCCCTGCTGAGCCATCACACCTTCACCCACGGGTAGCAAGCAGGAGAAGGCACTGCAGGAAAGCCACGCTCTGGCTTTGAGCAGAGGCCAGGCTGGACAACCAGGAACCGGCAAGACCCACTGGACAGGTATTGCACGGGGAGCAGCCATGTGAATGGGCCTGTGGCCTTCTGCTAGGGCGCAGGGAGCTCGGATGCACCCAAGAGCGGCATTCAAGATCCTTAGCTGGCAAGAATAGTCTTGAGCAGCGTGATGCAGAGGGCAAACACAGCAGAGGAGGTCAAAAGAGCAGGAGGGGAAAAGTTTCACAGCTCCTCTCCCTTCCCTCCCCTCCTAACAAAAGAAAAAACACAAATGGAAACACACCCAAAGCTTTTTTCTCCTCCCCCTCTTAATCAGGACAAAGGCCAATCTTCATTAACAGGCTCTGAACTGGCTGGGTCCTGTCCTACCCAGCACAGTCCCATCAGACAGTACATTTCTGAGACAGTGAATGCTGTGACAAGTCACCCATGCCGAGCTTTCTCCTGCATGCGCCTGGTCTAATGTAATTACACGTATGTGGCGGTGGCACCAGCGCTGCCAGGCTGCTGGCAGCCTGCCATCAACTGCATTAGAGCTGCTGGAGGTGAGATCATGAGTCCCTCAAAGCCCAGGCAGCAGGAGAGGGAAAAGCAGATCTTTCAGTAGCACCAAGTTGTTCCAGTAAAACATTTAGTATTTCGTTTTCTAAATTTGGATCCTCGGCTTTGTAAATCAGAAAAGGCTTTTCTTGTCCTGTCGCTCCCTCACCAGAGGATACGGGTGGACTGTGGGTTCACAGAAGCAGGAGTCGCCTGCTGACAAAGGCAGGAGCCTTTGCTCTGTGTCAAAGGTTTCGCAAGTCACATTATCTGGGCTCCCTGCATAGAAAGCTGGCCTTGAGGAAGAGATTTGATTTAGTCTGCGCTCAAACTAGATACGGCAGGGGAAGCCCTATGGCAGGAAGCCCTGTGGCTGGTCTAGACACACCCCTGGTTATTCTCTGCTTCAGAAGGAGCATAAACACCATCATGTACAAAAACATGCCCAGTGTAGGATGGGCGGGTGACTCAGCGAGGATAAAAAGCAGTCCTGCGACTGAAGCCTGGTTCAGCAACTTCAAGTGCCTTCAGTAACTGGCTCAGGACACAGTGGTTCACCTTTGTCAGCTCAGAATAACAAGTAAAACAGCTCTGTGCTTCACTATCACAGTGAGAAGGGGGAAAGCATTGTGTCAGAGACCTGGGATGCAGCCAAAAATCAGGGCATGAGAAAATCTTGCACCTGCTCCAGCTGAAGAACTGGAGAGATAAGGACACTGCTTTGTCCAGCAAGGTGACAGCAAAAGGCAGCACTAACCCAGCTGGGGTGGCAGATCCTAATTGTGTTCCCGCTCATAAGCCTGCATCTCATCCTCCACCTGCCTTTTCCTGTCCCACAGGCTCTGCAGGAGCATTTACCTTGGATGGAGATGAGTACTTGCAGGAGGCTGGATTTACTGGTCCACCTTTCTGTCCCCTGAAATGCACATGCAAACATGTTAAAGGGTTGAAGCACAAACAATTTGCTCTGTGGTAACTGTTAGATGAAGCGAGGCCCCAGTTCTTCTGCATTCCTGTCACTGTGGCTCGCACCAGGAGCAAGGGACTGACTCAACAAGCACATGATGTGCTAGTGTCCATTGTACCGACCCATCTCCCCATCACTTTTTGGCAGCACCGCACCCCATCAGGCCAGTTCTGCCTGGAATGCTGTAACCCCACACACCAGACACCAGTTCCAGCCCCTTCCCAGCTGCCCAAACACAGAATTTCCCTGGCTCTGTTCACACTACACTATTTGTCTGTAGTGTGGGAGATAGGGACCCAAACTACAGGAAAAAACCCATACTGGTGTCGGCATTGTTGCCCTGTTCAACCAAGACACAGCGTGGTTTGGTCTGACCAGGGGCTTCTCGTCAAGGAAGGACAGACAAGAGCCAAATACAGTCCCAGAAGAAGCCAAACTGCACCAGATACATCCAAAACAAAGCCCAAACCCAGAACTAATCCCAGCTCAATCATCACCTGAGACCAGAAGCCACCCAGGGCTCTTGGCCTGGTATAAAGTGGCTTGTTCCAAAACCAGCCTGGCACAACCACCGCTCCCCGCAGACAGGGGAATGAAGCGTTACCTTGCCTATCCACGTCCCCAGGAGGCTGACACACACTTTGCCGTTGTCGTACAGATTGGGATTCAGTCTCCCGCTGCACTGGGAGAGGTAGCGGAAGAGAGGCGGGACAGCGGGGTAGATGTTGGGGAGCTGGATATCGAAGAGGAAGAGGCCATCTTCATAGGGCGTGCGTGTGGGGCCTTTTATAAGTGCTGAGAAGAGGTCCTGTGGAGAGAGCCAACAGAAGCCAAGACTGTGAAATATCCTCTTACCTTGGCAGGGTTGTATTTACATATATATATAGAGAGAGAGAGAGAGAGAGACAGGATGTGATTAACTTGGCCCTTGCAAGAGTTAAAGCAAGAAGCTGCACTTTTTCTGTGGCCTGGTGGCATTTCAAGCCTTCCAGTCTTTGATTCCACAGGCTGAAGGAGGGCTTCAGCAGAGAGCCAGCAATGCCCCCGAGCTGCTCACTGCTTACACCAGCCCCTTGCAGGCTGTCTGCCTTTCCTGCTCGGTGGGACAGGCAGCACAGCGAGCAAAGCACCCGAAATAGGCATTCCGCAATGAGGAGCTCACCATTGTTTGTCACTGTGGCTTGGGGAATGCGAAACCAGCCGTTTACGGTAATTACAGCCATATTTCACATTCCACACGCATTCCCACGGCTCTAATGCAAAGGATTAAGGCTAAGCAGGGAATTCCAAAACAAGCAATCTGGGTGCTGAGCCCAGCACCACCACAAAGGCATCTGAGAGCGACACTTGCCATTCGATCCTCGAAGGTTTTAACCATGATGCCATCGGGCAGGGAGGTGGCCAGGAGAGCCATCTCTTTCCGCACGGTGCTGAAGAACTTCTTTGCTTCTGGGGGCTGGAACTCCATTTTCTTGAAGGCATGGCTGTCTGTGGGGCAGGAAGGAGAACGGGATTAATGTCAGCCTTTGGGAACTCCCACAGGTTCCTTGGGAAGGCAAATTTATCTATGTGTTAAACCTATAATTTGGAAGAGAAGAGCTGACTTGCTTTGGTGCTGAGCCAGGAGGCAGCCTAGAGATTATTTGATTTTTCCCACACTGCACAGCAGCCACAACCTGCATCTCCTGTTCTCCTGGTCCCACACAACACTGTCCCCGTGCCCCACAAGGAGCCCTGTCCCACAGCCAGGACAACATCACATTGCACAGACTGTTTCTATGCAAAGCCTAAGCATAGCTCCCCATCTTTATTTACATACATCTGCAGGTTTAAAATAGTTGGGCCATCTTCTCAGATCTGGCTCAGCTACCTTGGCTTGCCGAGCACCTTGGGCTCTGCTGTCACCACACAAGCAGATGCTCTCTATTATTTTTGGCTCATTAACATTGGCGCAAGTGAACAAGGACACTCACCCACCAAGGACACCCAGCACAAGAACACCAGCTGTTCCTGCTCTGCTTCTCAACCCATCCATCCCTGCAAAAAAGCCTGAAGAAACCCTGCAGCTTTCCAAAAAGTATCCACAATGGATATCAACTGATGTCCACAGCCCTCCAACATTATTTCCAACATGGACAAATGGGAAGTCCACTTCTGTGGCTTGATAAATTATGGTAGTGCCTACAGATGCCATCTAAAAGCCACATTTAAGTCCCAGAACAGATTGTGCTACAGAACTTAATTTTTCCTTCCCAGTTAACGAGCTGTGAAAAGGACTAGGAAGAAGAGAAGAAACTCAGTCTAAAAGGCCTAGAAGCAAGTGTTTTGGAGAAAGAGAAACACAGCAATGAAGGGCAGAGTATGCCACACTGGCCTGACCTGACACACTCACCTGGAGCGTACTCCAACACGGAGAAGACTTCTCCCTTGGCACTGGTGAAGGTGACACCAGGTTTGCCTCCACTCTGCTGGCAGAGCACTGGTGTCTCACTGGGCCACTCGGACCTCACGGGTGTCTGTGCTTCTGCTTTTTCTTCTTTCTTCTCTGTCTCCACCATGGCTTCCATCTTTTCTTCCTCTGCAATAGCCACATTATCCAAAGTCTTCTTTAGATTTTCCTGCAGCTTTTTAATATCATCCAAGAACTTCTTCTCCCGAGTGGGTTTTTCCAGCTCCACAGTTGGGGAGGTGGGAGAGCCAGTCAGCAGCTGCTCCACAGTCATGTTTTTCAAGCTTTCCAAGATCTTGATGGCTTCCTTTAGTTCCCGGAAGCTCTTTGGGGCTCCGTCCTTGCCAGCTTTCTCTGCAGCAAGATCCGCAACTGCCATAGCCACAGCTCCCTGTACTTGTTCCTCCACTTTTTTCACCTCCTCTGCTGCCGGCTCCTCAGGCTCTAACTCCTCAATTTTTGGGTGGTCGTCTTCCATGAGGCCATTGTCTGTCTCCCAGCTGTCGCTTTCATCCTCCCACTCAGAGGATGCCCCGCTGGTGCTGCCGTCAACAGAATCGTAGTCTGACTCCTCAATTTCTGATTCAATGTTGTATAAGTGCTAGAGGAGGGTTACAAAAGACATCAGAGTAGCTAGGTTTAAACACAGTGTTTTTCTCCCCAACACAGGCAAGTCAGTTCTCCCCGTGAAAAGGGAGCTTCCAGCTAGAATTTGTTGGGCTGTTTCAACTTCTTCCATCTATACAAAGTGGACTGTGTTTGATCCAAACAACGTGCTCAATGACCTGCACAGATCACGAATCAGCATAGCCCCATCCTCACCTTTCAAAGCAGGGCATTTGTGGAAAACTAGGGCCAGTTGTAGGTGGGCTGCAGCAATCCGGGTGGTTGGGATCCAGCCACCAAGGAGCGCACGCAGGCACCAAACAGCCACCCGGATGCCCCAAGGTTTCTGAAAGCAGAGCAAGTTCAGAAGGTATTGGGTATCACATGTGGAGTCAGTATTTCTGCTCCTGCTTCTGCACCAGCATCTGTGTTGGCACAGAGGCCTGGTCTGGCTGCCTCCACACTCCATCCTTCCACAGAGACAATGCTGGACCCAGGGAAACATTCCCATACCAGCTTTCTTCTCCTGTGGCACACAATACTTGCCCTCAGAGCCCCGCTACGCTGCTTTAGCTGTTGGATGTCATTACTGCTTAAAATTCAGCTGGGACAATGAAGCCTAACCCAAGCTGCTGAATAAGATCTTACACAAAATGTTCTCCTCCCCTTCACTACTGGAAGGCAAACCCATTCACACTCCGTCTAGCCTCACCTCCTATAATCACACTTTCACATACACTACATATCTCACAAGGTTTCCCTGCAGAGGCTTATAGACCTACTCCAGCTAAGAGCACCAACATAGAAGCAGAGGAGCAAGACCAACTTCACAGGGCTGTGTCAGGAGTTAAAACATGGAACATTCTATCCACAGGCTTCTGACACTTGAATGACAGCCCAAGAATCCTCTTAATCTTGCAAGATATGACCCCAGAGGCTAAAGCACATGGACACTCAGTCATCTTGTCAAAGCCTTGAACTGAACCAGCTCTGTTTGGCCAGGTCTGTGCCACCCAGAGACAGGCGGTCAGCAGGGGTTAGCTGGGTTCAACACAAGTGACTGCAGGCAGGAAAAGCCATCAAAACTCACTGCCCTCAAAGCTAATCTCAACTCGAGTCGGAAAGTTAATTAGCCAGTTATGCCATCTTTATTTTTAGATCTGAGAAAAAGCACCCAGACAGCTCGTCTCTGGGCACATGGACAGGCATTGATAAATCACAGTTCTATCAACTGATAATTCACGCTCCTGGCATTTCCCCAACGCCCATAATTACGCAGATGAGCAGAATCGAAGGGACCAGCGTGACACAGCAGGAGCTGCTGCAGAGCCCCAGCACCGCAGCGTGAGAACAGCCCTTTGTGGAGCACACATCAGAGCTCCGATTGTGCCGGTGATCCGAGTGCATGTGACAGAGGGAAGGGAGACAGCAGCCTGCTTTGTAACGCTCTGCTCCACTGCCATAGTGCAGGCATTGACTATTCTACTGTAATTAATGCAGAGCTGCTCGGTTTAAAAAAGAAATCTTGATCGAGTGCTTTCTACTTGCAAATGCATCTCTGGAGTGAAGGCAGTGGTGTTCTCTGCCACTGTGACAGAGATGGGACCCTACAGAAGCAGGTCTTATCTTTAGGCTGTCTGCCTTAATTTGAGGCAACAAGAAGAGATGTGGCATGAAACTGTATGTGGAGTAGTGAATAAAATTACAAGACAGTACAACAAAAACCTTAGACCAATGCAGAAGACAAATCAATGAGGTTAAGTGGATTTGTGTGGCTATATTTGTGTTTTTAAGTTTGCACTCAACTCCTGGGAAGGGGTCTGGGTCTGATCCCTAGGTTAGCTAAGGTTACAACTTGCAGTTCTAGCGTATCTTCTGGAGGAGCTTCTTCAGCCAAAGAAAACACTGTGGTGCCATTTCACAAGAGAGACAGAACAAGCAATTGTCCTTCAGCAATGCTGCAGCTGGGCAATGCAGTGAACCAGGGCTCAAGTCAGAACTGACTATCCCTGAGCTCTGCAGAGCAGCAGGAGTAGGCCTGTGAACACAGTGCAGCTTGTGACAGCAGCTATAGCCTACTCATGCTCTCCTGTTCCCTGTGTTCCAGAGCAGTGATGAACAATTTGCTGCCCAGTCCTCCTGATAAAGGATTTTCGTGTGCTAACAGAAGTGGGAAGCCACCCGACCACACAGCAAGGCAGCCATAAATACAGCAATGTCCCCATACCCAGTGAATGTCTCTGCACCCAAGATTTAAAACCAAGATTTGTCACCCAGCTCAGAATTACAGGGATACTGTGAGCTGGAACAGGAACTCACTTGAGGCAGAATGATGGTCTTGGAGTTGTCAGCCCACACCACTTCCACTTTACTGCTGACATCCACGCGAGCCACCTGTCCCACCGAGGGCTGTGGAAACAAGAGCGGTTTGTCAGTACTTTTTCTTTCCCAGGTATTTCAGTGAAGAGTCAGGAAAGTTTAGAGAAACAGATATTCCCCAGCCTGAAGACCCACCTAAAGCAATGATCGCAGCCTGCTGCAGAAGTGGCAGGAGCCCTGGGGTCTGTGGGGAAGAAGAACCCTACAGACAGGGTTTCCACAAGAAACCCCACAACATCTCCATGGAGATGGGGAAAACTCCCCTCTAAGGAGGAGAGGACCAGGACGACTCGATCTGGCAGCAGATCCCAACTTCTGATCATGATCAGGGCCATGGCCTTTTGGCAGGCAGCACCACTGGGGCTGTGTCAGCGAGAGGACAGGCCCTTTCCCTGCATGGGGGTGCCCTCTTGTGGGGTGCCAGCGGCTGGCCCTGCGCTCAGCCACCCGGCAGCAGCAGCTTCTCCCAGCAGGGAGAGCACAGGCGTGAACAGACAAGTCACAGTTGGCACAGGGTGTGCACAGCAAGTAGCATTGTGCACTGGAAGGAGGTTATTTGGGTCAGCTGAGCAAGCTCAGATGTGTTTCATGCTGCTGAAACTAGAACCGTAGTAAGAGCCATACTATACCTTTGAATACTTTTCAGGGCAGCGGTTTCAAAAGCCTTCCCTGCACAATAAGGAAGTCTGTTTCCTAGCAAAAAGTGTATCTGCTACAACATAAATTGTCCCCTCTTTCTCCCCAGGAGATCAATCAGCTCAACAAAATTAACATGTACATAACAATTCAGATGAAAACCAGAACCCCAGTCTTCTGTTGCCAAGTGAAACTTGTTTCCTGACAAACCACCTTCACTTTTGCTCAGCAGCCCACAGAATATTCTCAGAAGTTACTCTGAAATCCTAAGCAAGAGCTTTATGAAAACCCCTCAGGCACATATTCGATTCTTGCTTCAACTTTGTTCTTGCGCTGCTATAGACTCTGCTACCAAGGTGAAAGGATTTCAAGGTTACATCTCCACCAGACTTAGAGATTGCATCTGTTACTCATGACAGTAGGTGACACTGATATAAAACTAGCAAGCTGGGGAGTTTAGGATGCCCATATGGGGCTTAATGCCCTCCTATCAACTCTTTCAAGTGTCTTCACTAATACCTGGTGACAACGTGGTCACCAAACTGCACCCCGCACCCACCTCATCTTCCTTAGCTGTGGCTCCATCCGAGTTGCCAATGCGAATGACGATGTCAGTAGTGCGGAAGCGAAAGTCTGGATGATCAGCAATATCGTACACGCTCACATCCTCCTCCTCCCCGATCAGCTGCATCGGAGACAGAATAGGAACACGTCAGCCCCAGGATGCTGCACTGACCTTCAGAGCACACCTTCAACACTTGGAAGTACTTTGTGTTATATTTTTGTCATTTTTCAGCTGCTACGACAGCCTGCAATGTCCCTTCTTGTCACCTCATCATGTAGCACATCAATCTAGGCACAACAAGGAAAGGAAGAAGATATTCTGTCTCATCTGCTCACCCTCACCTTTATTTCAGGTTCACTGTGATCACAAGACACACAAGAACAACATTTTGTTCCCTTCTGAACACCCTGGTTTCTCAAAGCAGTTCATTGGGGCCCACAGGGTCAGAGTTTACTTCCAAAACATTCACAGCAGCAGGAAGCGTCTGACAAAAAACTTGTCAATTAGTGGGAAACACCTTTCCATTGATTTCTCCTGGAGGAAGAGAGCCCAAAGTCTACAAATGAGGAATAGGTAAAGCGGAGTATAACTCCAGCCCAGACCAATGTTCTCCTTCTGGATATAAAGGGCCTTGCTTGGTTATAACAATGGGATCTCCCATCCTAAGGCAGAAAACACAACACCAGATTTGTGTGGTTTGAGTTTCCCCTCCCATCGTCAACTAGACTGCAGTCTATCAGGTTTCTATGATCCTAAGACTCCACAAAATACAGCATTCCTACAAGCCCCGAAAAGAAGGTATTAGGCTGATATAGGCAATAGTGTCCAGCAGAGGCAAGCAGGACAACACGCAATAAATTGTTTCTTTTTCCATGAGCAAAGACACAGTGAACCCAAGAAATCACCGTCTGCGACAACTTTAGCAAAAATCTTCACCCATACCAGAGCCTGATGTTGACTATGGGATGTAAACCCTTTGCTTGGTCTTCACTGCCTTGCAAGCAACTACAAATACAAAGTGACATCACCTCTAGCTAAACCTCCCGGGCCCAAAAGCACATTGCTTTTTCCCATCTTCAAGGACAAACTCCACCGCAGAGCTGACTCCCAGGCTTATCTGTGAAGGCTGTGCTGTTTTGTGGCCGCTTCCTCTTACTTGGTTTCAACAGGCACTGACTCCTGCACTCACCTCCACATCATCTCCAGTGGGTTTCAACTTGAACCACTTCACCACACAGGTACGGCCAATGTGGTCACCAGACTGCACAACTCCGTACAACCCAGGGTCCTGGGAGCTCTGAGCTTTTGGTTGCAATGGTAGGGGAAAAAACAGACAAAGTTAAGCAGAGGAGCACAGACTTTGCACAGCAACTGAGGCTGTCAGCTCCCAAGCTCTCACAACTGAAACATTCCATTTGTGAATGGCATGTTCTTTCTACACAGTTAAAATCGTACTCTGCTAATAAGTTGCGTTTTAATGGGGCATGGTGTGAAGACAAAAGATTATGTTGCATTGGACTGGGTGAACACATCCACTCCGAGACAGCTTCCGAGCTGTCACCAAGAAATAACACACGGTCACCTTAGCGCTCTGCTTTCCAAACCAGCTCCACACCAAGGCGGTCAGAGCTTTTGGACAAGCTGGCCAAGAGCTCCCAGAGAGCTGCCCTGCTCTTCATCTAGAAATGTGTCACCCACAAGTTTTGCTGCTCTGGAAAAACGGACCAGAGAGCCAAGATGGAAGACAAGCAGGATGCAGGCAGGGATACACGTGCCCATGCACGCACTGGGGTCCAAGAGCATCAAAGCTGGGTCTAGGCCACCTCTAGGTCTGGGCTGTTATTCAGCATGCTGACATCCAGACATCTTTCAGATTTATCTGGCTGACAAAGATCTACCACCTAACATGCTTAGCAGGGGACACAAGGAACTGCAGGCACCCCAGGCTGCTTGGAGAGCGTGTCTGACACACAGAGGAATACAGATTCCCAGGGGCCAAAGTACAACTGTAGAGCTGGAGCTGATGGATAACTTTAGTTTCCACAAACTATGTCTAATCCACAGCAGCAGACTATTGCTCTTCAGAAATGCCCAAAGCAAAACAGCATTTTTTTTGCTAAGCCAGTTTCCCCTCTTCCCAACCTGACAATACCTTGTGCTCCTCACTGTTGAAGGTCTAACCCTGCTAAAAAAAGGAGCCGAGAGCCAGATGGCATGCCATCAATATTTCATATCCAAAAGCTGTAAGTCTCCTTGAACTCATACTGTGACCCTCATTAGTACCATCAATTGGTTTGGTGAATAAAAGAGATACCATTCACACTTCGAAGGAGAAGGTGAGCCACCTCTACAGAAACACTGGGAATCCTAGCTCTGTTCCTTGGCATTTATTTCTTCCACATCTTGCTTGTTGTCATAGCTCAACTTTGGTATTTAAATAACGACTCTCTGCTGACATTCATGTTAAGTTGGCTGAATCACTGTCTGTCCCTTGTTAGGCTCCTGTGCCTACCTCAAGTGATCACAACTAACAGTCACCATAAAAAGGGCTACAATGTACATCAGGAGATCCAGACTGAATAATACTTTGCAATTAAGAGCATGTTTGTCCCCCTAGGAGAGCATTGTTTTGACACCCAATACCTCTTTTGTCCACCACAAAATCCCCAGGGCAGAACTCGTTGTTGTCCAGATGATGGACTGGAATCAGCTCGTTGGAGCGAATGTTTGTCTCCACGGTGCCATCCTGCCACATCACGTCAGCTGAAGTCATCGTGGTCACCACCTCTACAGCAACCCTGGGAGCACAGAAAGGCAATGAGTCACCAGAGGAAACATGCACGAGCACAACCAAAATATGATGCTGCCAACATCAGGAATCAAGATGGATCTCAGCAACACAAAGACACACAAATCGTCAGGCTGGGGAGTTGGTCAGGAAATCACACCTAGTCCCGGTGGAAGCAGTTACACAGCAGGCTTGGTTTTGATGAGTTCTCAGTCACTGCAGATGTTATATTGCTCCAAGTCTACACTGCAGGAGGACTTGCTTTCCAGGGAACTGACGCTGAGCTCACTTTTATTCATAGTGGAGCAAATCAACAGCTACCAGCACCCACTTTCTACCCCTGGCAGAGGCAAGACAGGCGCTTCAAATACTTCAAAACTTCAAATCTTCTCCACTGAAGCATGTTCTAGCCTGGCAGCTCTGAGGAGTCTTTGAAGCTAGAAGAGCATGGGACTGGAAACAAAGCAGCATCCACCTCAGCCCTTCCAGAAAGCGAGGTAAAAAAGGCAATATATTGAACGTGGGTAAAGCAAAAGGATTTTGTTTAAGAGAGGAAAAAAATCTCCTTCCCAGCTGTTCAAACACATGCGTCTCTCTGCAGCTCAGAAATGAAACCCAAACATGCAACAATGGACCACACGCTGGTGCTCCATGGTGGAGCTCGACAGAGTCGCTTGGAAAGGCAAGTTGCTTGGGGGGCAGGAGGAACAGAGCTGCGGTCTGGCTGGGCAGATTCTTCTAATCAACCCTCCCCCATTTTCAGCTCTCCTACAGCACAGAACAAATTGAACCCCATGCTGATTTTAAATCCTTTCCTTATTTTGCTGGCCAGGCCTTCTAGCTGTAACACAAGTGCGGCATTTATGTTCCTTTCAAGTCAAACCATACAGAAGGCACAACAGGCAAATACAACTGTTTTCTCCCAGCCCCGTTTCTGTGAATGTCAGAGAAATATTTGTAAGCGGAAATAACATGAAGTTTCTAGTAGGGCCAGCACTCAACAATAGAAATTATCAGAGAAGGAGGTCTGGAAGAGGTCAGGTGTGGTGGGTGACATGCCAGGACATGGTTCCTTGGGGGAAGCGCAGCTGAGGATGCGAGAGTGGAGAGACAGGCTGCCCATGGAAATGATACAGTCCTGCCTGCAGCGCAGTTCGTGCAGCTTCACAAATAGAAATCATGACTTGACATTAATAAAAACCCCTGTATATCCTCACTAAAAAATAACCAGGGGCCTGTGTGCCGCCCAGAGAGCTGCAGCAGTCACTAAATGATGGAGAAGCCACATGCTGAGTTGGCCCCCAGCCTTCAGAGATGCCACGAGCTGACACATCAGACGTGGTGACAAACTGCAGCGAGCCCAGCCACTCCGCATTTCCCAGCAGTGCTTGGCAGCACCTACTGATGGTCTCACCGGTTTCATCTGAGTATCAGCACAGTGAAGACCCCTCATACTGAGCTGTGACCAGTTGCCGCACTAGCCTTTTCAAGTATCAGCTGAAGTTTCACATTCTGTGCCGAAAAAGCCTCTATTTTGTATTCTCTGTGACACGGTCATCTCTGCAAAGTGCCCCAACTCCTGATCTCTGCCTTTCCTGGTACGGAGCTGCCCAGATACAGCACAGGAATCTGTCTTGTCACAGGGATTTCTCCCCACTGCCTATATGGTGCAGAAATCTCCCAGGTTTACTCACTAAAGTCTCCTTAACAAAACTGTTAGTGAAGTAGCAACACTCAGTATAGGGGTGAGAAGTGAAAAGCGACCCCAGAGTTCTCGGGAACTGATTCTATCACACACCCCCATTTTTTCTTTCACTCAAATACTGCTCTGTGAGGTTTGTGACCTTCAAATCCAATTTCTCCAAAACCCACAGGGACTGAAAGAACAGCTCTCCTTGCATACAGGCAAAGCTAAAACACCTAAATCAAATGCCAATGAAGTTCAGGGCATTCTCAAACTACTGGATCCCTTGAATCCTGATCACGTCACTTTTCTGGGAGGATTCTCTCCTATTATTTTGCACTAGTTCATCTCTGATGCAGGATCTGTACACAACTAAGCAACCGAGGGAAGCCAGCAGGACAGGCTAGCCAGTCATCAGATGTCTTTGCATCCCCTGGAAACAGTTTAAAACATTCTCAAGTCAGGAAAAGGTAAGAGCTGCTGACATTCCATTTTATCTAGAAATGAGCTACTGAAATCAATTCCTCCAAGGCTCTCAAGGAGTGCATTTTGCTCATTAAAAACCCAATAAAAAGTGTACTGCTGGCAGAAGTTGCCAATTTCTCTCCACAGCAGGGTAAGAATAACAGAGACCGCTGCAGCATAAACCCCTGCCAGCACAGAGCTCTGTGCTAGTCTGGAGACAGCCCACGGAGGATGAAATGCCCATTCACGGTCCATCTCAGCATCTTCGCACAAGCTGCCAATGAGGTGACCAATTAGTGTCATGTTGAAGCTGTATGATCTGGATTCACCTGTCTCTTTCTCTGCATACAGAGGCTAGCGCAGCACAGAGATTCTGTTAATACCCTGAGGGGTAGCTGAGATAAAATAGCATCAGTGTCACGTCACGTGGCTCCAGTTTCATCACAAGCTGGACTAAGACCAAGCTGATTTCACACAGGCCACTGCACAGTCATCACAAGATAATTGCTGTTGGTTACTAACACGAGATGCACCATCATCCACCCAAGCTGTGGAGGTAGTTTACATCTAAGAACTTTGATAAGGGAGATTTTGGCAAGTATACTTGGGTTTGGAAATCCAACTCACCTGTCTCCAGGCTTAAACTCTCGTGAAATCTTGGTCTTCTTCTTCTTGTGCTTCCGCTTCAAGTTTTTGATGGAGAGAGGGATGCTTTTCTTGCGGCTGGTGCCGCTGCCGCTCTGGGATGAGGCAGTGGAGCTAGCAGAAGAGGTGACAGAGCTAGTGTCATCGGTGTCATCAGCTGCCTCATCGTCAGCATCTTGCTCCATGGACTGAAGCCGGTAGTCGGACGACCCTTCGTCTTTGAGCAGAAAGGGAGGTTGCTGCTGCTGCCGTGCCGCTGCTCCCCCTTTTTCCTTCCCCGTTTCTTCAGGTTGCTCCTCCTTCCTCTCCCCAGGACCTGGTACACTGTTGGAAGAGTCATCCAGCTCACATTTCGATGCAGGCTTAAGCTCTTCTGATTTTTGGTCAGCAGCTGCAGTAGACTCTTTGTCAGCAGCTTCAGTGGTACCCTGAGACTCTGCGGAACACGACATGATCTTCACTATCTGCTTCTTCAGCAGCCGCCTCACCTAGAGAAAGCAGATCTGGGTCAGACAATACATCCATACACTCAGCAAGCTGCCAGCCAGCCTGGGGAAAGGTTTGCTTGGACACAGAGGAAAACAGCACCTCTCAGGCCTCTGCACATTTCACCTGCACCAGCACACTCTGTAAACCGGCATCTCACCAGTGTTTTACTCAGGACTAGTCCAAGGAAAGCAAGTTTTGCTCCTTAAGGCTATTTTAAGCATGTTCTGAACTTTTTGTTACGGAAGGTCACAAGAGGCTACACACGTTAATCTATGTAACAGATGCAGCTAAGCAGGGAGGTCACCATCCAGGCTGCTGATATCCTGTTATTCTAGGAACACCGCTGCTCTACAGACAGCGTGTAGAAGCCATAGCATGACTTACTTGGCCTAGGAAGCTGGGACTTCTTTCTTGTCTCCCTGTGGCAAGGATTTAACTGAACAGTTCAGCTCCATAAGAAACCTGAGGTCACATTAACGAAAGCAACACGTGTAACTGTCCCGGCTGTCAGAGCACACCAGCTCGGACACTGCTTGACCGCTGCAAGGTGACACCTCTGTGCTCGAGGTCCTGTTCATGTTCTCTGGCGGCACTAGCTGCGCGCCTCAGCGCAGTCAGACCGCTGTACAAGGTGACTTCGCTGCTGGCAACACGAAGCCATTACTCTTTACAACTTTACAACCACCACTTCAGGAGTCACATTTCAGACCACATGACTACCAGGAAGATTTCTGCTTTCAAAGCCACAGCGACCAGAAACGCTTAGAGAAGTCCGTGCTGCTTTTGACCCCTCAACTCACCTTTCTGGCAACCGCTCCTTCGCCCAGGACACAGTTCCTCTCGGGGCATTCACAGGTGATTTTTGCAGGTTCCACTTTGTCTGGGAACACATAGAGGCATCTTTCTCCAAGCTGCCTTTGGGCATGGTCAAAGCACCCCAGACGCTTTACCCTGGTAGAAGAGGAGAACAGCCATGAGCAAAGCACAAAAGCAGTAACAGAACCCAGCAGTGACCAGGGCCTCCACGAGGCTGGTGTGCCATCGTGCCAATGGCACTGCTGTGGTGGCAGCAGCCAACACCACACCAAATCTTTTCCAGGCACACAGTTCTAAAGGAGGAGTGGGAATCTCACCAGGGACTGGGTGGGGATACAGACGGTTTGGGTGAGACACAAACCACTGCTCTCCTTCTTGCTCTCCTTCTTGCTCCCCCTCCCAGAGACAGCTGCAAAGAGACCTTTGAAGTTGGTATTTTTATGCTGTTATCCCAGAGCTCCTCTCTCCAGCTTCCTCATGAGCTCCAGGCAGGAACTACACTGCATTGTGCTACTACTCGTTTGACTTTTTCTTTCTGAATTTTGTCCAGCCCATTTTTGCAGCTGTAGCCTGCAGAGGGCACCAGATGATCCCTCAGCACCAGCTTGGGCCCAGAGCAGGACACCAAAGCTGCTGATGGCACACAAACCCATAAAAGATGCAGCCTGCTCCAGACACAAGCAGAAGGACACAGGAAAAAGTGAAATGATGCCAGAAACTACTGTCTTCTATGCACTTGTCAGTTGGAGAGTACTTGGAGAGGACTGGTGGGATGCTGGCTCCTGTACTGGTAACTCAAGTGTCTGCTAAACTAATGTTGAACCTATTATCTCACATCTTTAAAGCTCTGGAATATATAGTCACACAAGGAGAAAAACAAACAAAACACTGGAAAGGGCAGCATTGTGTCTAACAGCTCGTAGGCAGCATGTCACACAGTCTGTGTAGGCCATGAAAAAGGGTTTTCAACTGATCTCACCTGGACAGGTTCTCCTGGCTGATTATCGAGGGAGGAGGGCTCACACTGTCAGTACCTCCAGGACAGAAGCTTTTCGTGATCCAAGTAACCTTTAGTTCTACCACCTGGACCTAGAATGTAAAGAGAAAGAAAGTAACTTAATTTTTCAGAGGCTTTCCTAGACCAATGTCTAGCATCTGAATGTTTAAGCACAGGAAAGCAGCAAACCTGCTTTTATAATTTAAGATGTCCAAACACAGTTTCATCACATCCAGGAGCACTACAATGCTCCCATATCATGGCTCTCAGCAACATCAAGGGCTTCTACAGTTTTTACCTTGAAGAAAGATGACATCTGGCTTGGGAAGAAAACTATAGCACATACAAATCTGTGGTTAATGTCACGAAGAGACACGGACTCAGAGCTGCTCCCTCTTTCAGCAAAGAGTCAGCAACAGTCCTCTTTTTCTGTATAGCATGCAACTAAGTTTCAGTAGAAGAGGTGCTTCTACTACCCTAATGATCCACAGTACTGACTTTAACTATACTGGCACACTATTCACCTTACAGAGTGCTGACAGGGACCCTTTGGAGGAAATGCCAAGCCAAGCTCAAAAGTCCCGTCAGCCCACAATGAGAAAGTTGTCACCTCAGAAGAGCAGAGCCACAGTGCGTTTGCTCTTGGAAGGTTACCCAGGCAAGCTGACTCTGCTCCAAAACACCAGCCAGGGACTGTTCTGTGCAGAAGGTGGCCGTGTGTCCACCTGCCAGTCCTTACCTCTTCCACCACCACTCTGAACTTGCTCTTTGTGCTCAGAACAGGCTTCACACCCGAGAGCCACTGCACGCTGGAGAAGACTTTTGAAGGCCCGATGAGGACTTGCCCAGGATAAAAGCCATATGAATCATCAAAGAAGAGACCCTGTGGGGGGAAGAGAGGGGAAAAAAAAACACCATAAAGGACTCTTGGTTTTAAGATTTAAGATTTCAGCATTTCTCTTCTCTCATTCATCAGTAAGATTAACCACAAAGGAAAAGTCTGCAAGTTGCCCATCTCTTAAAGCTCATTCTTCTCCTGAAGTCAGCCCAGCAGTTCCTATAGCAACCTGCTCTGTCACACATCCCTGCTGGACTGACTCAGCAGAGGAGAAGCGAAGGTACCTGGAGGAAAAAGATGCTGGTTTCCACACAATTGTTGTCAGTAATGAGGCAGCCACGGCGGGCTGAGTCCCAGGCAAGGACACCTCTGTCTTTTTCCATGCTCCCATTCAAGCACCTACAGCTTTCAGAGCTAGAGGACGCTTGCCTTCACTCCTCTGCTTGTCACATTTAGTGTGTATTACTCCTGCCTTAAGCAGATTAGTTAATTTGACACTACCCTGAGAACAAAACAGGATGATAAATACAACAATTGCTGTCCTAGAGTTCTTTCCCACTGCTATTTAGACTGACTTTGAGCTGAAGATGCAGAATGTGGGGGTGGACAGAGCAGGTTAGGGTAGATAACACACTGAGCACGAAACTGTATTGAGTCTTGTAATTTGTCAGAAAGGATAAGAGCAGTGTGACAAGATCTAAGTCGAGAATCTAACACAGCAATTCTGAGTACAGGATCAAGAGAAGCACCAGAGACAACTCACGTTTTAGACCAAGCCGCAGCTCTCCAGAGGAATATGTACCTTTTAAAGGCAGCCTGACTTAGAACAAGGTCTCTCAGAACTGCTGCTCCAGCATCCATTTAGCAAGTAGAAAACATGCTGTACAACCCAAAGCAGCAGACACTAGGACACTGGAGAATATCTAGCAACACACCACACCTTTTATGTACAGAACAAAAAACCACAGCAGCACATCCCATTAAACTGATATTCCATTTACTCTTCAAGAAACAGGCAACAATTTTTAACAGAAGTGCAGTTTTAGATCAAAGGGACTTTTGCTTTGAAGGCTGGGAAGGATGAGGGCTGACTGCATTGCTAGTTCCTAAGAAATACACGTCATTCTCAGTCAACTCCCAATATTGCTGCCAGGAGTGAAGCAAGGCCCTACTGATGCCATTTGGAAGAAAAAGAAAGCTGTCGACAGCCTTTGAAGGTGAAAGGTTAGATCCCGTCATCACACAGGCACTCTGTTTTACCTAAAAGTTGGCAAAACCCTTCCCACCACGTGATTTAGAAAATTCCAGCATGGTGGCAGGTCTGCATTCAGAGAATGTGATGTATGACAACAGCAAGAGAGACAGTATTTTATACTATCTGGAAACATGCTTCTAGCAGAACGCCTTTTAAACAATATGACCTTTTCCAGAATGGGAACAATTTTGAAAGCATTAAATGGAGTAAGAGCCTTTTCAGGCATGTACAGATACAACGAACAGACAGTGAACTGCCTTGACATCAGCCACCTGACTGCATGTTACGCGAGTTGTTTGCAAAGAAAGCAGTTGGATGTACTAATTGTAATACCTCTTCGAAACCTGCTCATTACTAATACTACCTTAAAGCTACATCCTGTTGCACTTACTTCAGGTAAAGATCTAGTTAAGTGTTTTTCAGCTGTGATGCACTGTTTAAGTTTTAGGATTTATAAATGCTTATGGTTTTGCTTTCCCTCTCTCTCCTGCACAAAAACCTTACAAGATGAAGCTGATCAAAAGACTCTCAGGAGAACAAGGAGCTCACCGAGTCACTGACGTGAGGACAGACATCATACAGCTTGGCTCCATCTTCTGTGCTCATAGAACACCTGGAAAACAGACAGAAAACAGTCATATTTCCAGAGCCACCCACCTCTAAAGCCAACAGCCACTACCTGAGCGGGTCTGTCCATACGCCCAGCAGTATATTGCCAAGAGCCTTTGTGGTCCAGAGCAAAACTGGTTATAGACAAGCTATAAAAGCACTGCCAGGCATCTAAAGGTTCCATTCAGCATGCAAAAAAAAAAAATAAAATAATTAAGTAATAGGCAGGGTGCTGAACAAGATTTGCCTGCTGCAAAAGTCCCATTTGTTATTCACACCAATGCTGGACCCTAAAGGCAATTTGGGTACACTTGCTTCAGTAATAGCTGAATGTCCAGAGTGAGTTCTAGTGGGATTTCAAATGATTCATCAGGAAGAGATTTTGAAAACAGCTACCTCATTTTACATAGCCATGCATGAGCTCGTAACAGAAACCAGGCAAGGTTTTAAATTGTACCAGTAGCTGCAGGCGATACAGATAGAGAAGTGTAGCTATTTTTCACTCCCAGTTTAACATATGTGTAAGACCCTTCCAGCCTGATTTAACCAAAAGCTAAAACAATCAAGATCTCAGACACATCCACCAATCATCTGTTACAGCTCCCGCATTACTGGCCTCTCTTCGAAAGACTCGGAGCTGGCTGCAGGGCTGTGCGTTTGTTGTTCTCCTTTTGTTTTTTAAAGCATCAATGTCAACACTTGATTTACAAGACAGATGGGTTATTCCCCAGCTGCCAGGCCTATAAGCCTCTTGGCTCTCCCCTGGTTCCTTCCTCCCCTTGCATCAATAATAGAAGTTTGTTGGACAAGACAGGGCTCAGTATCAGAGTGAATGTAGTGAATTCAGAGGGGTCCACAAGTAACTGCCCATCATGCACAAGGAACACAATTCAGATCCTTCTGCTGGCTTTGCAGAACTACAAAATAAGTTAAATAGGTATTTCTTTAAGTATTTCTGGTTAAATCTCTCTAGAGATATGACTATGGAGTATGTCTGTGTTGAAAAATATTCCTAATAGAGTTGCAAATAACAGCGCAAAAGCAAAGCTGTTCAATTTGGGGTTGCTATTTTGTGTTTGATAAAAACCACTAGCCAGCAGATTTCTTCAGATTTTATTCTTTTCTTTTTAAAGAAATCTCCTTCCCTGCATCTCTGTTGAGTTATGGTCTCTTACTGAGAAGAGGTCTGGAATATTTGATCTTTAATAACCACTTTTCCAGGGGAGATAAGCAGTTTAAAGACCAATGTGCTTAAATTCTGGAGCACTGATCTGCAGCAATTGAAAAAAATTGTCATCTTTCAGACAACCGCTTTTCCACCAGGTGAACAATGCATCTCAGTGTTTTCATAGAAAGATGTTTTCTTACTCTACATGTGAAGTTAGCACAAGCAGATAACTTAGCAGTGTGTGAATGAGAAGCCCAGCCTTTTTGTAGCTCTCTTAAAACCAATCACGGTCATGAAACCTAAGGGGACAGTCAACAGAAACAAGTACCTGGCTCCGTTGGAAAGCTTGAGGATGACCTGGTTCTTCAAATCATAGACCTTGCCCAGCCAGCAGTCATAGGCTATGTAGTCACCATACATGAACGGCTATGAAGAAAACAGTAAACAAAACTTTATAGACATCAACGCTTGTACTTTGAGCCATCAAGTAAGTACTCACAAAACGCAGGCTAGATAACAACCTCAAAAGGATTTATGACAGCAACTGCAGATCTTGCTGTAAACTGGAATAACTGTACATTGAACAGGCTGCTTGACAGCACGCGGCCTGGATTCTCCTGTCAAACAGCTCAGGCTGCTTCATTAGCAATGAATTTTTAGTACTGAGCCTAATATTCCATCCCAAGCAGAGAAGCCTGTGGACCACTGCCCTTCCACAAGCTGTTTCTTGAGAAAGGTTGTGATACTCCTGCTCTTCACTCCCAAATTACCTTTTCCTCAGACGAAAGAGGATTATGAAATCCTATCCCACCTGGTGTCTGGAAAATCACCTACCCCCTCAAAAGGGAGAACCAGGAATGTTTCAGACTGTTCCAGGTCAACAGAAAGATACTTGGCTCCTCTCAGCATTTTTAGTCTGTTTAACAATACCAATGCTGCAGCTCGGCAGTTCTGTGCCACTGCCATGGGGCCGCCCCAGTTAGGTTGTCACAACAGCCCATCTCAGTGCAGAAGTTCTCACACAATTTAATGTCAACCCAGCCCTCTCCACATCAATTTGGTCTCAGCGGTGTGATCAGAGACACACAACAGATGGGGAGATGAGGCAATGCTGCATCGCCGCCTTCCAGGAAGGATGCTTACAGTAAGTTTAAAATAAAACCAAACCGCAGATGCATCTTGCGCTATATGGATGCCTCCTTTGCATGTGTCTCTTGGAACACAGCAGCATCCCTCCATGCCTCGCAGCCCTGGCTCCCACGTGTGTCTTGGCCGTGTTCTCACCCAAATATGTTGCAGGTCTTTGCTGTTGACAGGGTAGAGGATGCAGTTGGTTCCGACCAGCTTCACAGCACACTCTATGTTGACATCAATTACAGTCCCACACTGGCTGTCCTGGAAACGCAAAAGAGAAACAGGGTTTATCACCCACAGAAGGTCCTACACATACATGTACATGCTCTGTGCACAGATGGGAAGTGCAGAGACAAGTCTCAGGAGTAAACCCTCCTCACACCCTTCAGACCCTTGTTCTGAAGGGGCATTTCACATGACCCTAAGACAAGTGAGAAGGTGAGATCGCTGTCAAAGACCCATAGTGTTTTCTTCCCAGTTAAAATTTGCAATAGTTGCTAGTGCAGCAGTTCAGAGACTCCTGCATCTGGACAAATAAGACCACGCTACATCAGAGGATTCACATTTACTGGCTTTAAGATCTATGTGACTCCTTGGTCTATTCAACTGAGCAGATCTCTGCAACTCCATAGGACCATCCTACAGGCATTGCTCTGAGCCAGCAGAGGTAGAAGATCAACCCCAGAACACAAGAGAAAGCCTTTAAAGCTATCTGTGACTTCTCACATAAAAAACTTACAGGAGGACATTATAAATGGTCTTCACTTGCTGCTATAAAAAAAAAAATCTGGCACCTTTCATCAGATTTCAAGGTTTCAAGCCAGATAATTTACAGTTGGTCCAATTATGAGATGGCTGTCATTAGCCCTTTCACTTTTTAGCAAAGTTTTAATCTTTTTTGTCCCCAGGAAAATAATGCATGCTGTCAAGAGCCTTCTGGGGATAGTTTGGCAGGGAGCACGCAATATGCACGTTGCTCACACATATGGCAGAGGCCTGCGAGGAAGGGCTGCTAACCCAAACACTGTCAAATGCAGCAGCTGCCCTGGCTCCTGACAGCTGGGACAATCGATACTCTTATTTATTAAAGACTACAAGTCCATTATAAAAGCTGACTGAAGGCCAGCACGACAACTGCCCCGCTATCAGCAAATTCTGAAGCTGTCCTTATCTCAAACATCAAGGTCTCTGCTCCAACAGGACTTGAGCCTAACACTTGAAGGGCTTATACCCTGTGAGAAGTCGATTTGTTTGCTCAGTCCACTTACAAACATGCTGTTCTTTCCACCACGTTAAATATTTATTCAAAGCTTTCACTCAGAGCCCTGGGCAGCCCTTTTGGGAGCTGAAGAGTTTGTTGGCGCTCATCTAATCCCGTCTCATCTCGAGGACTGGTAGTGGGAGCACAGACACCCTCCAGACACCTGCGGTCCAGGACAATTCCTGGACAGATTGCTCAGCCCGTTTGGCTGGCGTGTTTTCCACCTGCCCGCTGCATCACACAAACCCCGCGCTCCACATCCCCGGGAGGCAGTGAGGAGGAGAGCAGGTCCTGCTCATTCCCTCCAGCTGCTCCATGTATCACTCACATTTCTTTCTAGAAAGGCTGGGAAGCAAAGGCAGTCTTTCCTCACTCTGCTGTTAGACACAGCAGCCCACACTGGCTGCAGGACAGAGCCCAGAGCTGCACCACAACCTCACCTGAAAAGGGTTTGCCATGACAATGGGAATCACAACAGCTGCTGCCAGCAGGATTGGAGCCATAGGATGAGCGAGGCCTGCTCAGAAGTGGTACCTGCTCAACAAACCCACAGCTTCTGCAGGCCAGAACTCAGTTGCCCACCCTGCTTTTCCTCCAGATTAAACTAAATTAAGTATACCCAGTCCATCCTCTGCCTGTGCTTTGCAGTTCAGGCCGTTTTTTTTTCATGTCTTAGTACTCAGAACATTAACAGAAAAAAAAAAAAAAACAACAAACTTTGCCCTTCCAACACTGAGTATTCCAGAATTAATTTTTCCTGTATCGGCAGCCAACATGACAGCAGCTCTGAGACACAATACAATCCAACACCTGCAGTTTCTGTGCATCACCTTGTCTCTGGGCCTAAATCCCCTCTTTTATTGATGATGAAAGAATAACAAGTAACAAAACCAGGATTGGGGCCACTGAATTTCACTAATACCCTCTATCCATCCTCTGACAGTTTCCCCATGGAGAAGGTGGTGGTACCACCCTATATGTCTCATCTATTGCAGCTGGGTACCACCTTTTCATGGGCAAAAGTGCTGGGATTAGTTCATCTTGCTGCCCCTTCCAGTTACAAAATGCTTGAGCGAGCAGAGCACTGTCTGCGGTTAAGAAAGAGATCGATGTTGTAAAGCAGCCCCAGAAGCTACAGGGCTGTTGAGTCACAGGTCTCCTTCCTCACCTGCCACTGAACCTTTGTTTATTATGAAGTTATTTATTTCGCTGTCACATGAAACATTAGCCTGCGACAGATTTGCAGGCTGAGGGGTTCTGCTGAATCACTCTGTGAAATCACAGCCGCGCTCAGCAACGCAGTCCTGGAGCAAGGAGTCACCAGCTTGTTCCTTGTCTTCCAGGGCAGCTCTATGGTCAGAGCACAGCTCCCACCAGCCTGCTTGAATATAACTGTCCTGTTCATTAGATGCTGCAGCTTTAAGGCAGACCAACAAACTACCATCTAAACGAACAGTAGCTCAGCAAGCACAAGCCTCAGTCCTGTATCTTCTACCTCCCAGCCTTTTACCCTTTCCATCAACACACTCTCTTCTAACAAGGGGATCTTTACTTATTCCTTTATTTAAAAGGCACAGCATTGCCCAGCACCCTTTGAAGCAACAAAATCCAGATGTCTGACATATTACAGACCCCAAACTTAGTGTATCACCTGGAAAAATGAACTCTGCCACCTTCACCACTTCTCATCCAGTTGGATTAGACTTACAGGCCCAACTGCATTCAGAGGAAATGGTCTCATTCTACGTGCTACCCCCAAAGCAGCGTTTCCCCACTTTCTCTGCTGGATGAGCAGCACATGAATTTGACTCGGCTCCCTCTTCTTGAAGAACATAGGATTTTGAGTCCTTCCTGCCCAAGGTTAAAAACAAGCACTAAGAGAGTGTGGTGAATACAGAATAAGTTCCACATTGTGCATTTGCCAGGCCAACTGGTGCAGGGCAACCATCCCACATCTTGAATTTGGCAGGCTGACACTTGCAGATTTTCTGTTTTAAATGCTTTTCTGATTGCTGCAGTACATCTGATCAACAAAGCGAAGGTGGTCTTTGGGATAGAAGGAGTTTGTTTCATTTACCATTGACACTGAGAACATACTTGAGGGGAAGGTGAAGCATAAGACATCTTCAGATTTGCTATGCTTTTGAATAGAGGAAAGAGTAAAAATTGAGTTATACCTTCATCACTCCATCAATTAAAAAAATGAGGTTATTAGCCACTAATAAAAATAGTCAAGCAAAAGTGAGTATTTAAACATGCAAACAGACAATAAAGGAGTGTTCAAAACAACTGCTGAGATTGTATCTACTGATACATGTGCAACAAGCCAGAGAAGCCAGTTTCTGCTCAGATGAGTATGGAAATTGCAAACAAAAGCAACACATTCCATGTTTGCCAAGAGGAGAACAACTTCTTGTCCCGAAAGCTTAAGTGACTTTAAGCAGCATCAGAGAACAAACAGTTGAGGCAGGGCTCTGAGCATCCTTCTGAGTGAGGAGGATACACTACAGAGTCCAGCTGTGCCAGGTACAATGCCCTGAACAGCTGATATTTCCATTTGTTAACAGTTCTTTGTTCTGGATTAAAATGCTTTCATAAAGCCACAATTTTAGTAGGATGTCAACTCCAAATTTCCATTTCAAACAAGAATGAAAGTTCTTAAGGAAATGTTTTGTCACAGTATTTTTCAAATTACCCTTCAAGTTTTTCCTCCCTTCTCTTTGGAACATTCTGTGAAAAAAAGGGTGGTTTTTTTTAATAAAACCTTTTTTTGCCAATTAAAAAACCCCAGCCCAGGTCAGAGAATGGCCTTGCCCATCCCTGCAGCAGGCTGCGCGCCATGTGGCCAGCTGCCTGCTTCATCACAGCCTTGGTGGCCACATCGCTGGAAGCGAGTCAGGAGAAGACGCTGGCACACACATGGCCGGCCAGATGGCTCGGGGTTAGAGATCAGCTGTGCCAACCCAGCTAAGCTGCTAAAGAGACCACACCTCAGCCCATCATCGATCTGAACAATGTTCCCAGTATTCCCTACACAAAAAAACCACAAATCCACACATCTGATAAGCAATAAATGCTGTATAACTAGCAAAGAATGATTAGGAATTAAAGTAGTATCCAGGAAGAGGGAAGGTAACGATTATAGGCTGCTAAGAACCAGCTTGCTTTCTGCAAACCTAGTTGTGCCAGATGCTCCAGCAGCGTTGGGATTTGCTGTATTTTGGAAAGCAACTGGGCAAGATGGTACACACTGCAGACTGGGAGGCCTCCCTGAAAATATTTTCTCCAAAGTCCCCACCGCAGCACACAGTGTAATGTGATGTGTCTCCACTCCAGCCTCCCCGTTAGGTCCAAGAGAGAAGGTCGGCGCTCCTCACATCTCAGAATGGATTGATTTAAAACATAAAGGATGGGGAGACAGACAAGCTTCTCATCTCATTACCTGACATTATCAGGTTCACTTACTCAGGAGACCTTTGCCGATATGCAACAGTAGAGAGGCAGCCTTATCAGCATTTCATTTTCAAAGGATGCAGCTAGGTCTATCAAACACACTAAAAATAGAACTTGCTCAAAGCATTACCATTCAGCTCCATTCAGGCAATTTGGCAAGTCTCAGAAATCCATGCAGCAGTATCACAATCAAAAAGGGATAAAGAGAAAAGCACTTACGCTGGAGCTCCTGTGTCTGACCACATCTCGAGGGACCACAGAGCGATCTTCAAGCTTCAGCTAAGGGAAGAGAGAGAGACACTGAATTTAGCGACCCCAGACAATACCTGGTCAGAAATAACATGACAAATACCAATGCACAGTATCGCATTCCTCCAGACTGAGCAGGTTTTCAGCAGAGGATGCTGAGGTACTTCAGACATGGAGTTAACCCCTTGGCATTTTTGCAAAATCCAATGGACAGATGTGAAACACATCAACCAGGCAACCTGTGCTCTAAGTCAGCAGCCCCATCAGAAAGGGTGCAGACATTCTGCCTTGTTCATCACTTCAAGTCTCACTCTTCCTCCGTCTGCACCACGCAGCATTTCCCACCCACATCCAGTCTATGTGGTGGAGAAGACAGAAGACACAGGAATAAGCGCATCACACCACAGTTTGTGTCTTATCCTGCACACTTTTCACCCAGGATACCCCAAAATATCTGTGGAGACCCTGTTTGGCCTGGAACATTTTAAGCAAGATACTGTATAGTGAGAAGCCTTAGCTCACAGGAGAGCTGGTTTTGGTGCCAAATTCACTACAGCAAGCATTTGACTTGGAAAAAGAGAAATTGGTGCTGCTGTCTTCAGGAGCCCCTAGGTCCACACAGGTTAACACAAAACATCAGTAGGGGCCTTGCTGGGAAAGAGCTAGTGCTGGCAACAAAGATGAAACTGGACCATCATTACACATGTTACATCAGTGCATTGAGAGCTCTGGGCATCAGGAGTCGGTACTGGTATGGGGAGGTATCACTTAACGAATCTCCAGTGAGTACTGGCCAGTTGACCAAGTGATGTTCCTCCAAAAGCTGCTTCAGTGATCTCAAGCCTACTCACAGGCTGCTTCAATAAGTGTTAGCAACAAGCTCAAAACTGCAAAATGCAGTTGCCATTGAATACGCTACAAAAATGTCACACAAGGGTTAACATCTGAAGCACATGAATCAGAAGTCCATGGGATTGAGCTCTAATTTCAGCCTTGCTCAGCCTCCCAGTAACTCAGTTAAGATTTCCTTCTGCTGAACAGGGAGAGTCTCACCTGCCTTTCAGTGCTCAAGAACATATTTGCATCGGTATATCGTTCCGAATGCTGCAAATACACTAGTTACACACCACGTGTTTTGTGAAGCCCCACACAAATGCAGCATCAGGCACAGAGCCTGTTTCACATCCTAATTTCAGAATCCATTTCTGCACCGATGCTGCATTCAGTGCTTTTCCTTGTTGACCTCCCAGTCCAAATTCCACTGTGCTTTGTCAGCATTTTGTCCTAACCCACACCCTGGCTTACATCCTGCTTTACTAAATTAGACATAAATCTATAATCCAAGGACAGGATCCGCAATCAAACCAAAGTACCTGCATACTTATTGCCTTTTTGATTGCATGTTTCAGTAAGAGAGGAAGAGAGACCGCCAGCGAGGCTTTTAGACCCAGCTTCTGGAGTCCGAACTCCACTGGAGTAGGAAACCTGAAGCTTCCCACAGCCCATTTCTGGATTGTGGAAGTGTGTTTATTGCCTCCCACATCCCACCAGGGTATATATATATAGACATCAATTTTTGTACAGCTTTCTAAAGTTCTTTGTTAAAATAAGTACTGTATAGACAGGCTCTTAACATCCAGAAGCAGGCAGCAATATTCACATTCCAGTAAGTACTCACACGTGAGCAGCAGTTTGTGTATTTTAACTCTAGTTCTCTTGCTGCAGAGCTCCAAGTGTATAACGATACTTTCATTTCAACACACATTAGGGCAATTTAATCTCTGACACATGGTGTTTAAATTGATGCATTATGTTTCAACATATCATTGAGCCATATCGCTCTGTTCTGTATTAAGCAGTATCTGAAGAATAGAGATTGACAAGATGATCTGATACTACCTGGCAGCAGCAATATTTGTGTGTTTGTCAGCTCTGGTAAATTACAAAAGTTGTAAATTAGTAGCTTTCCCAGTTTGTGATCCTGAATGATACAATCACACAAATCCTTCCCAAAACAAGGCATAAAACTTCCTCTGCAGGGGGACTACATTTAATCTGTTTTCAGATCCCTTGATTTTTTTAAAAGCAGGAGAACTATTTGCAGCTTCATGTGCCAGACCCACCTGCCTCAGTCACTAGGATAAGCAAGCCAAGTAGTCAGCAGAACGCCAGCATCAACAATAAATACTTAGCAGGCCTGTCATCAAATTAAAGATTGTCAAAACCCAGCAGAAACCCAAGCAGGGGAAGCCAGAATGGCTGATGATGAACACAGGACAGTTCAGTCATTCCACCTCTCGTCTGTTGTAGCCAGAGCAATGGAATCACCAGCCCAAGGTCAGGCCCCTCGCTCAGCGGCAAGTGAACTCGGCAGTGGAGAAGCACTTTTAAAATAGGTACTTACAGCTCAGTTGCTATAATTACCTCTGTGAAAGTCAGTATTAACATGACTAGTTTTATGTTCTAGTCATGTGTCTAGATAATAGCCCCAAGAATGAGAAATACCAGCTTCCCAGAGATGCTCTCAGCTAATCCCACACTCCTACATTACCAGTTGGGTTTGACAACCTCTCAGCACCTCAAACACAAGGCACAGTTTGTGCCACCTTTTTAAAAAGTAAATTCACATCCATGTATGTTAAATAAGGCAATGTCCGACCCCTGAAGAACAAAATTTGCTCCAGGGTGCTAGTGTGATCCCTGCAGTGAGGAGAACATCAGTTTCTACTCCAAATACATTTTAGATTTTATCCTCCAAAACAAGAGCTCTGGGAATAAACACATAAGGATGGAGGAAGAGCAGCACACACCCACCCTCCTTTGGTAACTGCTTGTGAAAACAGGAATACAAGGCACTGAAAAACAACAGAGGAAAGCATAGTGCTGGAGATGAAACTCTACATATTTACCCAAACTATCTGATAGCTGAGATTTTGTCTAAGAGTCAGCAGTGAAATATCTATGATGGTTCTGCCATTGGAGTTAAGGAAGGAGTTGGCAAGCAGTGGTCACCACCACGAGGGCAGGGAAGCCAAGCTCAGAGCTGCTACCACTATTCAGTCTGGGCTATTTCTCCATCATCTCACAAGTCTCAGTACCTTCCTCATACATCTTGTGTAACTGATCTCATTTAAACCACTGTTCTCCTCCTACATTAGCAAACAAAAAAAAGAAAAAATTACTTGCAACTTTATAAAGCCTGTCTTGTAATATGGATGGCAAGTTCTCTCAGTGGAACTACAAAAGAAAATGCAATGGGAAAAATAATTAGTATCGTTGTTTTGAAAGGACAGTACCTACATGTTAGCTTGAAAGTCATCAGGGAAACTTGCAGCATCAATGTTCAGAGGCAAAAGAAAAACCACAGGTTAAAAGCAAATCTTAATGTCTACTGCAGCATCAGGTACCAAGGTACCACAGAGATCTCTAAACCTCACTACACACTCAGGGGATGCTTCATAATCAGTTAAAGCCTAATCCAAGTGCTATGAAATGATACCACCTTGCTTCATGCAGCTGACAGACAGGCTCCTCATTGGTCTTTTGAATTACGTGGCTTTCAGCACTTGGAAGCCCATGTGAAGCAGGACATGGTGTACCGTACTTCCACCCGCTTTCTAAACTTGAAAGCCATTACATCCTTCTCTCCAGCGGTGAAGCTGCAATTCAGAAACCTCCACCAGACAGCACTGGTTTGTGAGCGGGTTCACGGTTCTTACTGGAGGTTCAGGGGAAGCTTCCTTGCTATGTGAAGCAGGTCCTGGCCACCAGCAGCTCCAGTCCTGGGCACTAAGAGAAACTAAAACCATGCCAACTGATGCTATGTCCAGCTGTAACCTGGAGCAGCTCAACAGCTGCCCGGGTGGTCATGGGACAGGTGTTGGTGGCTGTGGGACAGAAGGGAGCACTGCTGGCAACAGCCAGCACAGCTCAGCATCCCACAATGGGTTTTGTTTTTAAACTATGGTCTGACTACACACCCAAACACTTCAGCTAAAACAGTAGTGTAGCAATCATCTCGACACAAGCTGGTTTTATTCAAATCCAAATGAGGTATCTAAAATAGCAAGTCAGCTGTCCAAATATAGCATGGAGTTAGATGACAAAGGTTCAGAGATTCAAAGACCCAGAAGATCTGAAGCCAAGATATTTTTAATATAAACTTCAGCATCAACACATTACCAGTGGCATCAGATACTACTCTTGGGGAAAAATATGTTCCACACACAAAGTTCACTTCCCTTGAAGACTTCTGTTACATTGATCATATTGTGCTGCAGATGAGCAGTCTAAAAAGCAGGGAGGGAGAGGATAAAGCAGCAAGAGCAGAGAACCCCAGGGAAGCTCAGATTTGGTTCACACAGCAACATCTACAAGTGAAACAACACGTGCCACTTCAACACCGCGAGGTTTCCAACCTGGATTTTATAGTGAAAGAACATGGGAGAATGGGGAGAAAAAAAGACTACTAGAAACTCAAGACTCCCGAGAACCAAAATTCTGCTACCCAGAAGAGCTGAACGATGAGCTGAACAATACAGGGCATTTTAAAAACAACCTTTAAGGGATGCAGCTGCAAAACTACGAGAATAAATCTGCATTCACTGGCACAGAAGTTCTGCCCGTGACAGCTCCTGGCTATTCCTACATGGCAAACACATGTGGTCTGTGGCTCTCCCAGACAAAAAGTCCAAAATCTGTTTGAGATGGGAGGTTGTGGAGACTCCCACATTTCTTAGAGAAGAACTATGCCCTTCTGGGACAAGGTTTAGGCTTCAGCCTGATCAAGCGGTAGATGTCAGAGTGGTATGTGGCTCCCAACACCCTGCTACACAACAGTCTGCCATACAAGTAATGCATTTAGATGCATTTAAGTTTTTAGCCATTCTGCTTTTTAACATCAGCATTCTGCATTTTCATGATGTCATGGTACCACTTGTCATTTCAGAGCACCCAAAGAATTATGAAAGGAGAAAATATGTAGAGTTACTTAGGAATTCCACCAGCAGATTAAAAAAAACTGGTCTGTATTTAACTCTCCAAAACCTGAGTAATTCAAGAAAATGCAGTTCCCCATTTGAATTGGTCAAAGCGAGGGAAGGACAGCAAGCAGGATCTTTATTTCCTATATTAGTTCAGTGCAAAAGACTTCAAAAGCTGGTTCATGAGGCTGCTCTGGGCAGTGCAAAACACCCTTCTGCAAAGGGCAGGTTGAACATTAACTTCAGGCGCAGGAAGAACAGAGCAGGGGTAGGCAGGGAGGAGCCCAAACATTCCCCAAATGGAAATAAATTATTAAAGGGACTTCATAGAAGCTAAGATGAAACCGTAATAGCTTTGCATCACGTGCGGCACTACCTGCAGCAGCCAACTGATGATGCATTACAATTTCTTTTGTTCATGCAACCCGCAGATCTGAATCTGCCGATCATCCGGCGTTCAGCACATTCACAACTAGCAGCACAAACTAAGATTTACCACTAAGCCCACTCTAAGTAGTGCCTGTTACCAGCAAACTACTGTGGCTTTAACTGTACAGCGTGGACATAATGCTTGTTCCAGACAACAATCAAAAGGCATAACCTAAAGCAGAATTTCCTAATTTAGCTCATGAAGGCCCCATTGCTGGTAGGGATGAGCACAGCAGCTTCCAGGCCATCACACACTGCTCTAGAATAAACTTGCCCATCACCAGCTGAATGGCTACAAAAGTTTTAAAGCCCCTGTATTAAGGGGACATGAATTTTTATCAAATTACACACCAGAGGCAGGCAGCACCTGCGATCTTCTAAAAAGCCAAAAAGGTGATTGTGGAGAGAAGCCTTTGCGACACCCACAGGAGATGGCAATCTGAAAAACGAGAATCCAACCACTGGCTCCACATCGCATTCCCTTTCAACACTGCTAGCGCTGCGGGAAGGCTCGTTCCACTGGCGGCTTCAAAATCCAGCTGTCTCATGAGTTCCATAATCTCCCAACACAGCGAGCCTCCCCGAGGACCTGCCGTTCTAAAAGATAAACTGACAGCTCTTTAATTTGTCTTTATGACATATTATGGAGATACACAAACCTCAAGTTGTGCCATTCGGTTGAATCCCTTCCAGCTACACACTGAAGCTCCCTTGAGCCTCCTCTATCTGCACCTCTACCTGCAATGGACTTGGAGCTACTTTTGTCCCCATCTACATTTCTAATCACCCTACCTGTTGGGGTTTTTTTCTCCTTTCCTCT
Organism: Patagioenas fasciata; assembly: GCF_037038585.1. Taxonomy (NCBI): domain Eukaryota; kingdom Metazoa; phylum Chordata; class Aves; order Columbiformes; family Columbidae; genus Patagioenas; species Patagioenas fasciata. The sequence continues at coordinate 7,823,956 of NC_092537.1, read as the reverse complement.
ACTTGTAGTAGAGTTCTTTGGTGGCAGAATATCTTTCTATCCTCTGTAGATACAAAATTCCTCCTGCAGCATAGTTCTGGTCTTTCACTCATAGCAACACACTGCAGCATCTTCTCCCACTCCCAACAAATATCACCTTTGAGCCTTCTGGCAGACAGACACCAAAAGGCTCTGCTTTCCTTTTCCAAGAAGTGGAATTTGGCTATAAAGTCTCAACAAATCACTGGATGCAACAAAAGTTCAGTTTAATTATAATGTGGGTAAATGCTGTGCTCTGGGGCAGAGGAATCTGGCTTTAGCATAAATCTTCTGCTTAGCAAAAGTAAATCTTTCACTTGGATTTCTCTTGTCCAGGACTGTCAAGCATTATTTATTATACTGGCAACAAATCACTTCTGTAGCTCTGCAAATTTACATGACTTTATGGAAAACACTGCAAGACAGATTCTCCGGCCTGGTATACGCACAAATCTCAACCTGAAGACAAAGTACAAGGCAATAATGCAAGGAAAGGAAGACAAGATGACAGGAGGGTTACTGGGTTATTATTTAAAGGAAAATAAGTAGGTTTAGGAGTAATTCCCAGTAGAGGCAGCAGCACGGTTGGGAGAGAGAAGGATCCTGGAGGGAGAACAAGGAGAGCGGCACAAATCCACCTTCCCACCTATAACCAGCAACTCACAGCTTTTCAGCATCCTTAGTCTCACATTTCTACCTCGTATGTTAAAATTGAGCATCATTACTCATCACAAGAGAGGTGTGGCAACAGGGAGTCCACTGGCATGTGAGCCTGGGTTAGATGCTTGAAGAAGGGGCAAAGCAGCAAATAAGAGCTCAACAGCCTACTGAGCTTTCCAGACTCCACAGGCAAGAATGATCCTCAGTGCAACTGGGAAGAGTCACAGAAAAGTCTGGCTTTGTCCAACCTTGTCATCAAGTGCTGCTGAATTATTTGTTTAGACAGGCTTACATCAGGTAAATTCACCCACATCAACTCATAACCAGATCTTTCCATGTGGGAATGCAAAGCAAATCCCATGTGGGCAAAAAGGAGACCTAAAAAATAATTCAGAAAGAATGAACACAATCATGATGCTCAGCATAAAGATATGGAAAGCTAAAGTTTAAAAATACATGGCTACGACTATAAAATACGGAAAGATATTGTAAGAGGAGATTTACTGACTAGTAAGTCCAGCAATAAGCCACTTAGAGTCCTATGGGGAATCTTTCAAAGATATCCTCAGTTACAGGATTTAATCTAAACATCGGATTTTTCTTCTTAGCAGCAGTTTATAGTAAAAGAAATGATTCCCCATCTCAGTGTTATACTTCTTGCTTCATGTACCCAGTCTTCCAGGTATAACAGTTCTAGGAAAATCAGTTTAACAGAAAAGCCAAGAGAGGCCTAATGGATCTCCTCCAGGTGCAATGTCCCTACAGCACAGACTGTCACAGGACACTCCTCCTCCTCCCGTTTCCTTACAGTAAGATGGCTGATTAAAAGCAATACTGTCCTACTCCCTCTGCCTAAGAATTTGAAGAAAACTTAATAAAGAGCAGTGCTCTAGCACCAGATGGCACTGTTACCTGCAAAAACCCACACGAGACTGCGGTTAAAGCCACAGGAGAAGCTGATGGGAAGCAGTAAGAGAAGCAGACAACATTTTGCCAGTACACCAGGCAATGCTTCTCTGTCTCAACACTCAGTAAAGCCTGATCTGAAACACAGGTCAGAGCTAGCAACCCCACCAAGAGAACAGGTGAGGAGCACAGCTCCTTCAGACACCCAAGCCCAGCTTGTCGAGAGATACCCAGTTCAAACAGGACCTAAAGGGGATGGCGGTGGAAACTGGTGACCACCTAACCATCCAGGTGAAAGCAAGGGCTGTGCTGATCTTTTCGGCAGTTCCTAACAAGGTCTAAGTGAGATGCATTTGACCGCTAGAAGAGGCTCCAAGGAGCAGCTCACCTGGACACCAGTACCAACCAGTGTGACAGCGGATGCTCATTTCAGCCACCTGTGTAGATCCCTGGGATTCTCAACAGCCTCTGTTTGAGCTCGACAGTTAAGCTGTATCGTTCTTATGTGCTGAAAGAACCTGTCCACTAGCTCTTTCATTTACCTGAGGCAAAAAAGATTGCTCAAATGGTTGTCTTGGGGGGCAGATGGCAGTTACCACACAACAGGTTTTCCACCTTCTTGCTGGACGGCGCTGGGGTTGCCATCTGGACAGCATCAGTGGTGTAAAAATTAGTCACTTGCCACTCCGAGCAGCATTTGGGGCACATTGCCAGGCCTGGAGGAAAGAGCTGAGCTGCCTGAACCTCCACCTACCTTTCCAGAAGAGAAAAAGGATGCTGTGAGGAAATCTGTGTACTATTGCTGACCAATTCAGTCCTGAGTAAGTGCACTGCCCCATCTACATCTTTGGCAGTAAGAATAAAGAGCACATCCAGGAGAAACATTCCTTTACTCCATTACTGGAGCAAACCAGGGAGGGTTTTTCTGTTGAGCCAAAACTGGACTCTGCTGGTTGGAGGTAACTCTGCATTAGGGATGAAGCATCCCCTCTTCCTCTTGCAATCAGGTCAGTAGTGTGCAGGAGCAATGCCTTATCAGCCCCCAGCAAAAATTCACCTTGCCAAAACTGCCAGGGAACAACAAGAGGGAGACATATCAATAGAAAATCACCGTGTCTGCTTTCCAGCTGGTTAGCTCATATGCTGCTGCTGTGAATACAAACCAGCCATTTAAATTAGCTTCTAATTGTTCACAATTATTCAGAGACAGCATAACCTGCAAGCAGCTTTAAGACAGCAGGCAAGCAGGAGAGAAAGAATAGTTTGAGATGCCTTAACAAGATTCATATATTCGTGCTTTGTGAGTCTCACAGCAATCTCCAGCAATGCTCTAACAGACCCCCTTCCCAGATACGTGTGCTTTGCATTGCAGAGGAAGATAACCCACGGGTGTTTCTACATTCCAGGTTTCCACTCTTTCTTGCTCCAGTTTTTGGACTGGTTCAAAAATTAAACTGTAATATTTTGGTCTACCCCAGTCCTTCACAGTCTCTGAACACACAGGCAGTTTGAGCAACGCTATTTATAAAGCTGCTTAAAATTCCGGACACAGCCAGAGCTCTTTGATAGGATGTCAGCCATGCGACACCCGAACGTAGGAGGTTGACACAGGACGGTTAGTGTAATACAGCCCACTCTTCTTTTCCTTCCTTTCACCCAGAGCCTCCACTACCACCCTCGCAGGAGTCCCTTCCCCCAAACACAGACAGTCATGTTTCACAATTGCTGCAATTTACTCTCCTAGGAGAGAGGGAAGATATTAGCCTATTATCCTTAAAACCCTAGTCTGCCAGGTTTGGTTCAAACCTAAGAACCAACACAAGCCCAGTTTGCAGGTCAAGCCATCTTAGGGGCTGAATCCAGGCATACCTTACCGAAGAAATTCCCTCACACGTTTGGACACAAAGATCCAGCACTGCCATAGAGCCAAAATACTCATCTAGGTCCAGGAACTGCAGCAAATTTAATAAACTAATGTAGCATTATTTTATCACGTACAGAATCTCTTAGAGGAGACAAAATAACACTGAAAAGCGATGTATAAATAGCTCTAGCTGAAAGCACAGCGAATGCTGTGTCATGCTAGGCTCCCAGTCAGTCCTGGGCAGCGAGTGCGTGGAGCTGACAGGTCTCCTGTAGCTTCTCAGAGGTTCCACCTGCTCTGGAACGAGCACGTCCCCTGGAGAAATATTCTGGGTTGGTCCCACATGCAGAACACACTCCCCAAACACACCGCAGAGCCCGACTGCTCCGTTACATGAGGAACGCTGCACGGACAGACGGGCTGTCTGAAGCCCAAGGAGAAGAGGCAGAGCAGTGAATTCAACAAAGTGCATCAGGACCTGGGTGAATCTGCCGACTTAGCTGGGAAATACAGGATGCTTAGGCTGGAGATGGAGGCAGTTTTGACAGCTAGTGATTAGGAGCATTCAGGAAAACAAATTTAATTTGCAAGTAAACCAGCGTCCTCGCCAGGACACAGGTCCAGGGTCACCTCTCCAGTCCCTCCCCACACAAAGCAAAGCAAGAGCTGTTTTACGAGACGCAATGGCTAACGCTGGCTGCAAGACACAGCAAGCGTTCGGCAAAAGCTTTCTGTTCAATAACATGCTTTCCGAACCAGCTGTATCCACAGTTGTCATATATTGGTTTAAAAAAAAAAAAAAAAAAAAGCCTTTATGACCAGCTCAGGGAGCCTCTGGAAACCTGGAGAGAACCCACCCAAAACTCAGTGCCAGTGTGGGTACCCCCAGCACGCATTTATTCCGACAGCAAAGCCCCTCCCCAGCTCACACCGCAGAAGTGTGTGAATGCTGCTGGGACAATGCAGCACGATTGCATCATTGCCCAAAAAACCTCGGCTGCATTTTCTATTCACTGAAAGAGTTTCAGCTGCCCTCCCCATACATAAATGCTGTATTGGCCATTACAAAAAGGGACAGCCCATACTGAATCCATACACGAGGCTACAGAAGCCCGGTTATTTGATGACTGAATTTCTGGAATCCCTGCCTTTTTGTTCAAGGGGTGGATTCAACACTTGCAGAATGGCAGGGGGAAGACCAAAACACCTCTCAACCACAGCAGGTTTAATTCATCGCCTCCAACCAACATTCAATTCCCTTCAATAACTCTGAGAAGATGTCACCAGCACCAGTGGCAGCAACAATGCAATAGGGACAGAAGAGTAAAACCCCCTCCAAGTCCAACTTAATACTGTTGGAGCAAAACACTTTTTCACCCCCCTTGCACACTAAGTTTAGTGGACTTTTTCTTCCTTACCCTTTCAGCCAGAGCACAAAGCTTTCAACATCATATTTAAAACCCATCAATGGGATCACACAACACTACTATATCATTTTGCCTCCAGGTGTTTTCTATGCTGACTTCTAAACCATTTATCATAAGCTCTTCAGATTTGTGCCAGCAACCTAAGGCAACACAGCATTTGCCCAGCAGAACATCCAACATCTGCATGGAAACACCTCTGTGTTACTCTGCAGGTATCCGTTCAGTTATTGATGTGACAATAATTCAAGGTTATAGCTCAGGGAATCTTCTTTTCTCACTGTCCCTTCCTTGGCAACTGAGCAACCAAAAAGCGCATATATAGATGGAGTCACTGGTATCAGTAAACACTTTCAGCCATGGCATAGAAACCAGAGAAGCAATAAAGCCAGATGTTCCCTGGTTTTGAATGGAGTACACACAGTTCCCATTCTAAACCTGAAGTTGCATTATTAAATACCTCCCTACACACAGGTTTTAAGGGCGAAATCCTTCATACCTGCATGAACGCATGCCAGCCTGGTTTTCCCCTGGACATAGCATACAGACAACACTACACTTCTTGTAGGAGTATAGCTTTATGCTCCTCAACTCCATATACACTCTACAGTACAACGCAGCCAAAGAGCTGTACAGCAATCACAAATTACTGGGAAAAAAATATTGCCCAAGATGCTTCAATCCAGTTTTCAAGAATGGCTTTGGCATTTAGGAGACCCCGCAGAGTCCCCAGGGCAGTAACACACTTCTAAGCCAGCCATGAAACCAAAACTTTCCGTTTTTTCAGCGAAACCTGGAACTGGCCCTTCACTAAAAACATTTCTAAAAGGTCGCATCCCATAGGCAAGCAATGGGAGATTGACTGTTAACAGAACTCAACCTTGGAGCTGACTGTCTCCCCATAGATGTCAAAGACTAAGTCTCAGAACTTTCCTAACTGGGGTTTAAAACTGATTAAGGGACACTTTGCTGCATCCCTCACCTCTGCATACAGATCAGCAGCCTGCTCCTAGTGGGTTTTTTAAAAAGCCTTCTCCACATTTGTTCACCTTCAGCAGGAACATGGGAGCACGACTCTACCCTCTTCCTGGCCTAATATGACAAACATCAGAGAGTGACATCACCTGTAAGATATTTCATGCAGATCTTGTTAGAAAAGATGCTGAAATGGCATTGGGGGATGTCACATTTGACTTGGCAGCTCTGTGAGATATTGCACAGCTATAAAGCACGTGCGCCGCCCTCTTATCCTTTACACCCCTCCTCGGACCTGCGAGCTCAGTTTAAGGTCTGAGATGAGCTGAGGTTTTCATCTTAAGTATTTTCCCCGCCTCCGTGGACTCCGAGGTGTAGCCTGAGTGGTAAGCAGCTCTGCTGAGGCTGCCCTTAGAGCACTAAGTGCTCACTCCAGACAGCATGAGCAGAATGCAGCTAAAAGCCTGTTTGCCTTAAGTCAGCAGTTCTGCCTCCAAATAGACACACAGCTAGTCAGTGAGAAGCTCTTTTTTCCCCTTAAACACACCACCAAGAAAAGCCTTTCAGAGCAGAAAGGCTCTAGATTCCTAGCACAGACGCAATATTGAGTCTTGCATTACACCTGTGCTAACAGCCTCTTGGGAATTTCTTAACCAAGAGGAAAAAACATTAAAGACAAATGATGCAGCTAATCAATTATAAAGCCACTGATCCCCATCCCTACAGTGGCGTGACTTCAAATGCGTGCTTTGTACATCTGGATGCCTTTGCATCTGCACACCAAAGAATAAAAACAGTCTGGTGAACAACTAATCAATAGCCTCCTCTGCAAAATACATTTTACCTTCTTAAACAAGGTCAATTATCCCTGACAGGGAGCCCTGTATTTCCTGGAACTGTAATTCACAGGATGACTACTTCCTAGAATACCCTTTTTTGAGAATATATCACTATGCATTAATACAGTAGGAAAGTGTATATTTTGCTTTAACTCTTTTGCCAGACTCTTCGTTATGTGCCCTATACACAATATGTTCTTTGCTTTAATGACTTCAGGTATTTCAGTCCATCACCACCTCGGTGAAACACTGAGCTATAAACACAGTTCGGGTAGGTTTGCAAACACTATAAAAATACCCTCAGAAGATGATTTAGAGAGCTGAGCTCCCCTGACAGGTGGAGCAGCACTCGGCCTCCTCCTGCGCGCTGCCAGCAAAATGGAGCTGAGCTGAACTTTGCCTCTACCCAGCACTGCCAAAATGCAAAATGCCCTGGCCGAACTGCCCTGCAAACCCCTGAAAAGGGGACAAAACTGCAGGCCTGTGACTGCAGAAAGCAGCGATGGGACAGCAGATTTCAGAGTCACTGCAAAGCCACACAGCACAAACTGAACAGCATCAGCACAACCATAAGCAGAACTGCTGTGAGGTGCTGAGTCCCAGCTGTGTTCTGGGAAGGGATCATGGGTTGATAAGCCTCAGGCTGCACTCTATGGGCTGTCGGTCCTAATTAAACATACAAACTAGGCTCTCCCTTAAAGCTGCCCCTACTCATTAATGGCCACCGTGTACTCCTCAGATGTGGCAGGCTTCTGAAAAGATGCGTAACCTCCAGCAGCAACTCAAACCAACTCCGACCAGCCACTGCCAGGACACTCCTATGGTACAACAGCAATTTTCACTTGAAAAGATTCCCCAGCTTTGCAAGTTTTGCATCTGTAAAGGCACAGTGCCATCAGTTGCTATGAAATATCAGGTGCACTGTTAAATAGTGGACAAGAATAAGCCAAGAACATGGCACCTCTCCATTTGAGGGCATACGCTCTGCATATACTCAAATATCTACTCAGATACTCAAGTATGCAAGATGCTGTCAAGATTTAAAAGTATGCTGAATACACAGAAAAAGCTGCAAAAGGGATATTTTTCTATTAATATAAAGTGACACATTGTGTTCTTACCACAAACTAAAAAAAAATAATCCAGAAGGCACCTGATGTGGCAGAATCCTGTGCTAAAAGGTCCTCAGCCGCGAACACCTGCATAATATAACCACCAGCCTCAGACTCACTGCTGACAGGTATTTGTCAGTTGTTTTTTTATTCACCCCTTATCAGGCACGCACTACAAGATCTCCTGCATGTTATGACATGCACCTTTGCAGCAGGTTCATGCAGTGAACACCAAGCACTCCCTTCTCTGTGCAGAGCCAGATCCATCTCACTTAATTCACCTGCCCAGATTCAATTCTCATTACCCCGGAGCTACGTGCCTGGCTCAGATGGCCATGTACGCAACATTACCTTTATCCTCTCAGGTACTTGCCGGTGCCTCACATCTCGCTGCTTTCCTCCTTTACCCTTGCCTGGGGCACCAAAGGCTGAGAACACGGATTTGGACAGAGAAAACAGCAGACAGGAGGATGGAGTGGTCAGAATGCCAGCCATGGAGCCTTAAGAATCACATTTGCCATGGCATTTAGTACGGCTGAAGCTGCTACTTAATTAGGTTTGCTTAATGAGTCATATTAAATAGCGTGTATGTAAGAACAGGTTTTCCATTAGTGTGAGGACCTCACTGGATTATCTAGGTGAAATGCTGCCATTACAATGGAGTCTTTTTTTCATTTTATATACTTAACCATGACCTACATTCCTCTGCTCGAAGGAGGCCCATCTCCAGAGGGAATGTGCCTGTTTAATCAGCTCCAGCATTTTTTCTGGGTTCAGCAGGGATGGCTGGAGCAGCCTCTTGTCTCTTCAGATAACACACAGCTTACAGAAGCTCCAGGAGAGAGTGGTAAAAAAGCCATCACATTCAAACACGGGCAGGCAGCATCTGTAGCCTGATCTGACCGGCACGCACCGCTCTGGGGACTACTGGGATCAATAGACACCAAAGCCTCGATGAGCCTGGCCAGCTGCTTCACCTTGTTGGGCAAGGGGTTGTCTACTGGCGAAACTTCAATCAAGATTGGGTTTGAGGAAGAGAAAACCAGAAGTCTTTGAGGCAATCAGCAACCTTGACTCTCTCCACAATAAATAAGCCTATCAGCCATTAGTAAAGAGAATGTACAGACACACTCACCACCTGCATTAAAATACAAAAAGGGAGCAGCAACTCACATGTAAGGATTACACCTTACCCTTGTTCTCAGAAACAGGAAAAATCCCTGCTGTAAAAGTAGGAGTGTCCTGCTCGTGGCTGGTCTGAGGGTGTCAGGGCTGCAATATGAACTGAAAAGAGCTAGAGAAAGCTGTGACAGTAACACACCTCACTGCCACAGCCCTTGGGAAACACTAATTTGATCAACGCATTCTCAACAGGAAGCGTTTCAGATTTACACTTTTCTAATGCCATATCCATTTTAGAGATTAAAAAAAGCAAACAGTTTTTACAAGCTAATCCACATCATTTTTCTACCCTCTCCATCACCACCAGCAATAGAGACCCCCAATACCTCTGAAGTCTGTTAGCTTTGCTGATGCGTGATGCAGAACAGGATACACCCAATGCTGCAAAGCTCAACAACACTGACAGCAGTAAAAACAACTCCTGCTTTGGTACACTAAGCAGTTAACATCAGGAGGTGCACAGAGAATGGGCATACAAAAAGCTGTCACAAAACGACAAGGATTACGTTACACAGAAGCAGGTCTGAGATTTAAAAAGATGAGATCATCGGGGGTGTGGTAAGAAAGCCATGGATGAAAAAAAATCCCAAGATTTTCCCTTTTATTCACATCACCCCAAACAGAACAAATGAAGGAGAGATCGGGCTTAAAGTTCTTTGAAGGAAACAAACACCCCCTCTCCTTTGTCATGAGATAAAGTCCTTTCCTTCACAGTGCAGCTCTGAGACGCAGGATATCAATGCAAAGGACCTTGCCTGCACAAGGGCAGCAGCCAGGGCAGGTCTGGTAGCCAGACCCCGGCCACCAGCACCATTCCTATCGCATCCCACTCCTTCACTTCAGCACGGACACCTGGTGCCGTTCAGCATTGCATCTTCTCTCAAACTCTTCCATCCCATCTGCCAGACTTCGGGAAATGAAACAAAGCAGAAAAGATTTCAACTGCACGGAAAATTAACTCTATTTCAGACCAACCTGCACTATCCCAAACTCAGCTGTGAGCCAGCATGCACACACACACTGTACTTACTCCACCAGAGCATGACAGTCTCGGCAAGGGATGAAGAGGTGAAGTCTGCTCCTCTTCATCCCCCTCCTCGCACAGCCCTTTGCAGAACTGTCATTTCTCATGCCATTTTTAAGCGCTTTGTTTTCAAGTATCAGCCAGAGAAGCATAACCTGGGCGTACAAAACCATTAACTAACTACTGGTCTGGAGTCCAAATGACTAGAGGTAGCAGGACAAGCTGATTTTCCAAAGGCTTCAACCCATGAGGGGCCACCTGCCCAGAGAACTACATAACAAGAAATAACAAATCTCACTGAAAATCCACACAGAAGGGTTTTCAGAGCCCATTGCATGACATCCTTGAGGGCCACTGAACATGATAAGCACACTGTGAACCGATCTCCTCTACTTTTATCAGCATTCAGACCTTGGAGTAACAAAGTTACTTTTCACAATTGCCTAAAAATACAATGAGTGGAACACTTACCTGTTCTAGAAGCAAAGTTTAACCCCAAACTTTTAGGGACACTTAAGTCAACATTTATATTTAAGCTGAAACATAACAAGGGCCTCCCCTACTGTGTACTTGACCAGCAGTAACACAAACCTTCCGTGGCAGAGTCCTGGTAGGAACACACGTCACCTCTGAAACCATCCCCTGCCTGCAAGGGTTGCACTGATGGATGGTTTGTATTGAAGTACTGCAATAATTAGTGAATTATTAATTGAATATAAGACAACCATATCATTCTCCTGTCATAAATCTGTATTTTCAACCCAAGAGAAGAGGCAAATACCACTCTTCTGGGTTAAGTGATTTTAAAGAAACTCCAACTCTCACCACCCTGATTTCTGCACCCATTGGGACGGACCCTCCATCTATATTCTTACCTCACTTAGGTCTTCCATGGACAAAGCATACATGTTGTTCCAGCCCCAAATTCAAAGTTCTCCCTTAGCTTTCAGTCTGGTCAGCAACCTAGGCTGAGATGGCAATGCAAAGATGGGAATTACTATAAATCATTTATCCAGTGGTGTGGGGCATGCTCGTCCATCGGTGGCTTGGGTCTTCTGCCACAGCCGCGTTCCAGAACCCTGTCAGGATTGTAGGGTCACCACAACTGCATCACCAGCACTAAGCCTCCCTGACAGCCACAGCCAGGCAACGCATAGGTAACTTCCACAGGCTTTGGGTGTTGGAGATTTTCACCAACACCTCACTAGCTCACTTAATAAAGCAATGATAACTGCAAAAAGGCACTCAACAGTCAGGTTTCTCATCCAGCAACCTGAAGCCTCTAAGCACCTCAGGGTCAATGGATTTACATGTCACCTTTTGAACAGCAACAGCCCAAAGATCAGAAGGTGGGTTAAAAGTCAAAGCCTATTAATCCAAAAATCCCAGGTCTATTTCATCTGGCAAAGATGATTTCAATACATTAGCTTTCAAAAAGAAAAAATGCCAATGAAGTTTAAAAAGAAGCTGCCGCTCTCATCTCAAGAGTAAGTGATGATCAGTGTAGAGTTTATCATCTCGGAAAACGATAGCGATAAAAGCAAGTAACATTTGCAATTGAATCTTGCTTCTCTTCTACCACACATACCAACCACAGACCCCTCGGCAAAGTTCAAGTAACACTTCAGGTGGAATGGATCAAGAGAAACTGCAATATTCCTCTTGCAGAAAACAGCATCAGAAACCCAGTCCCACAGCAATGCTATAGATATATATTTTGATGGGGAAGCCACCATAGCTTACTCTTTCAGAGGACAGTTATAAAAAGAGAATTGTGAAGATACTTGAACAGTGCATCAAAAAGCATATTGCTAGATGTTACCAACAGTCTGGGCGCTCAAACAATGCTTCTTTTCATAATAATGGGGAAAAAAATCTTGGTGGTGTGCACAGAAGTAGGGAACTGAAAACAGTGTAGTTTCCTAAAAAAAATATAAATTAAAAATCACTGACAGTGGAGGAGTAGGGTGGGATAAAAACAATACAGATCTATCCGTGTGTCATTTTAACTACAGCAGCTTTTGTGAATGGAGCACTGAGATGGCTCAAGAAAACAGAGTTTCAAAACACTCCAAAGAGAAATGCTGATAAACGGCCATCTCACCATTACAACATCTCTTGGCAGGGATGCGCAGCTTTCGATACAGCCGATAAAGACAATTCCTCTCTCTGCACAGAGAGGAGCATTCAGCACATCACCCAGATTTCACCCAAGTGACATTTCAGTAGCACCTGCCCCCAGTTAAAAATCGCTATTTATAGCAAGGTGGGTGTCAAAAAGGGCCATTTCACCCATCACTTGAGGTCTAGGTGCAAATCACAGACTACATGTTGTCATTCATGATTAAAAGCTCTTTCTCTTCCTGGGCTCTAATGGAGATTGCCACTTTGCTCAATCACAGCTCTAATGTAGATCTGCGAACACGCTGAACGTGACAGGTGCCTTCTTTTCCTGAAAGCACATGATAAACCCAGCAGCAATGTCTGGATGAGGCTAAGCTGGCAGTAGCAGCACAAGCTATGCACACAGCAGGTACTAACCTTGCAATGCTCCTACCAGAGCCTCATTTCCACATGGGACCACAATAAACATCCTTTGTTTCATTCTTCTTTAGCACACAGATTCTCCGAACGACTTCATTTCAAACATCCTAAAGGGATTTAGTGGGAAAAAAAATTGCCTTTTTAGCTCCCATACCAGTGTCATTCATTAGCAGGAAAACCTAAAAACCCAGCTCAACAGCACTGTGCAGGTCAGACAGAACACTCCCAGGCTGGCAGGTCGCACTTAACCAACTGAGCATTTTGAGAACATCCAGAGATGTTTTTCTTATGAAACTGCAAAAATGAGAGGGGAAAATGGATGCCCTGGCAGGCAGGCAAAGCATCAGTCAGGTCTGCCAACATCCAGAGCAGGGTAGGGACCACTGGCTTCACAGCAATGAACATGCTATTGCCCTGAATACCTTCACTCCCAGAGAAAAATGCAATAGGAAAAATAAGGGATGTATGGATAAATGGGGAGGGGGAGAAAGGGTCTTTGAGACACCAGAGATCCTGGTATGGGGAGAAAACTAAACCTAATCAAAGGGCACAAACACGTCAGGGCCTCTGAAGTAGCAAAATGGTATAAAAGTGAAAAAAAAACTATGAAGAAAAGCCTGCTACCACAACAAACTTTTGTCTACAGCAGCAGTAAGACACCTGATCCTCTTACAGCACAGCAGGAACCAGCTGAGCTAAGAGCCAAGCTAGCAAATATCTAAGAACTGCAATTTGGTGTCTTTTCTACTGTGCTCAATGGCACACACAGGTTGGACAATGACGCCATGAACGTCATTCTGCATCTAAACCCTGATCTTTTGTTTCGAGCCCTCATTCAAGCGTTGCCAGCACTGCAGATCAGAGGCAGGCAATCCAAACTGAACTGGAGCTAAGTCAGCAGCACCGGCGCGAACAAGCGGCATTTCACAGGATTTCTTAGGCTGCTTTCCAAAACGAGCATCGTGGACTCTGCAGCTCCTGGGGCGTTCGGTTCGCTGCCGTCATCACATCAACACTATTCTTTCAGCACGAAAGAGATGCAGATAGAAGCCACACAGCAGACTAAGATAGCTCATAAACGCTTCTACAAAATGGCTTGCTGGCCAAAACGGTACCAAGCAATCATAAAGATCCAAGTTCTAGAAAGCAAGAGCTCTCCACCCTGAGTTTGCTGCCTTTCCACATGCTCACCATTAGCAGAATAAGGGCACAACGCTCATTTAGAGAAGCAGAAGCACGGAGACAGGAATCTGCCCTACAACCACCACCTTTAAAAGCTGATCTTTTAACTCCATTTCTCACCACTGCTCTCCTGACAGCAAACATTTATCAATGCCAGATTAGAAGAGATTAATTAAGTTATCACACGAGAAAGTTAAGGTTCATGTCAGTCACCACGGGCAGTAAAGAACACTCCATATTAGAGATAGGGTGGGTGATGAGACCCGTCCACCCAACTATGGCCAAGGTGAAATGCAGTTTGTCAAACCCAACGCTTGGGGATCACCATCAGTTTCCAACTATCTACACAACTCCTAAAGGAAAAAAATAGCTTTGGCAGCAGGTGTTCACTTTACAGCAAGCGTGCCAGCTATGAGAGTTCTCAGATAAGAGTATTTTCTCTCCAAAACTGCCCTGCTCACAGGGTTGTACAGATGCTTATCAGGAAGCCTGTCGGAATCTGAAGAGAAAGGAACCTTGTGTGGCACAGACAAAAGAAGCCAAAGCAGCAGTGAGAGAGAGACATAAGGTGTGAATACACATTGTTTGCACCTGAATGGCAATTAAACAGTAGAATACACAGAATTAGTGCAACATACACTTGGGTCACATTCACTATGCTAACATAAGACACAATTCAACTCAACTACTTTAACCATTGTGCAAGAGCAGATAGATTCCAAATGGTAAGCAGTATCTGTGGATGGCAATCTGGTATTAAATTACATTACTGAGAACAGGAAAATAAAAATACAAACACGATTGCGAGGAAGCCGGGAACTCAGGCTGGATGTCTGCCAAAGCTCCAGGTGTCAACACTGGAGAAAAGAAAAACAACCCAAAACACCACACAGAAATATTCCACGAATTAAAGATTTTACACATACATTACAGTGACCACATCAATTACCATATTTGTGATATTTATTTCCTATAAATTGGTCTTTCTCTAAGATCCCCACAAAACAAGAAGTACAAGAGCAGATCACATAATACTCCTGCGAAATACAAAGAGTGCTTGATTTGAGGAGTGTGAAGTTTCCATCTAACACTCTGGCTCAGACAAAAGCAGCTTCAGGAAAGAAACATTAATACAACAAGGCATTCGAGGCTGATCAGGGCAGCCAGAGCCAATTCTGATCAAGCAAGCACGGTGTGAACTGGAGCAGGTGCGGCCAAAGGCTGCAAGAGGAGCAGGGAAAGAGCCTGGGAGTTCCTGCCCCACACATTTTATTACAGTGAGTCACCCTGTACTTAGCACTTTGCTTTATCATTACACAGCAGATTTCATTTGTGAATGAAATGAGACATTTCTGCCATGCGCCAGCACAATCCCCAACACCACACAGAACTAAACCAAGGAAGTTTCTAGGCCGAGAGTCAAAAAGGCAAATAAACCAATTAAGCTACACAGGTCAGATGTTCTGGGTGAAAAGGTAGCTACTGAGCCAGTAACACACTCTGAATCCAACTGTCTAATTTTTACACATAAAGTGAGATCCCAAAGCAGTGAAGGTGGCACAGGAGGATAATAAAAATATCAATTAATGTATTTTAAAAAATCCTGAAGTTTACTCCTAATGTAAGCAGCCAGGAATTCTGGGATTTCCTGTGCAGTGTCACCTTCCCTGCTGTGTAATTCTGCAAGGTGATCTCTTCTTCCTTATATTTTAGGAATATACAGAGGTGCATAGCCTAGGAAGCAACTTGCTTTATCCAGGATACAGCTTGCTTCATCCTGTGAAGTTCACTCCAGTTCAGAAAGCTTCCCCGGCCAGGATAATTCAGGTCTGTGTTCAATCACAAGCTGCATTAAATACACCCCAAGGAGGAACCATTATATACTACTACACCTCCTCGGGAATTGCTTCCTAAGCTGTTTGGAATACACATGAAATATTGGTCAGGCCACCTCTTACAGGAAGCAAATGAATCATTCACACCTGTAGATTTCAAAAACAAAAAAAGGATTAAAAAAACCCAACCAACTCCCTCAAACACAAAAAAACCCACACAAAACAAAAAAAACTAGAAGTTTTGCAGGAAGGATGGAGATTCCTCCCTCTCCCGCCTCCCATTCTCTGCTTTAAACTGCAGCCAATTCACCAAGATGAGCTGTACCGCAGCGTGGAAAACCAGAGCGACTTTTACAACCCATGGCACAAGGACAGAGAACAGGCTTCTGATGTAACTTGCATGTGTTAAGGACAAAACAATAAAAAAAAGAGGTGGCTCATTATGTACCACTTCCAGCCACACAACTGCGTAGTAATTCTAATTTTAGAAAAATGTGGTTATTTTGTCTCAAGACTAATGCTGTTTCAAGGAACTTGGACTCAGATGCCGAACAGAAGCATGAATATTTCTTGCAGTAGTCATGCAAATTATTCACTTGGATTAGACACATAAACCACCTTCCAAGGAAAAAATAACCAACAACTTCCATCTTCAAAACCAGACAGAAGGGCAAAGTCAAAGGATAAATCCACTGTAGGGCCTTGCTAGAAGTCTGATCAATCCTGAACAAAAATATCAAGCTCCAACTGTGTTTCAGCGTAGCTGCTGCCAACAATTTCACCAGGAACAGAGATCTAGGACGTTATTCAATGTATTCGGTCATATATACATATATTTTTGATTCTAGAAACACCGCTATGAACCATGCTAACAGCCTACACCTAGGCTGCACTTCACTGACTACATTTCTTTCTGATCCAAACCCACTAAACTCACACCTCACTAGATCTACACCTAAACTAACTTCTAAAAAAATGCTAGGCTATTCCGTTTAGTTACTCATGTGAGTAAAATCAAATAAAACTTGAGTTCCTCAATAGCAAGAGATACAGTATGCCATCTAGTTTCCAAGCATCCCATTTTACACATATGCCAAATAACCAATGTATTATGGTTTGCGGTGAGAATTATTTGCCCAAGTCTCCAGCTATAACTGCACTGAGGAACTTCAAAGCTTTTTCCACCATCCAGACAGCTCGTGCTCCCCAGCTCTGAGCAGAAAGGGTCAGAGAAGCCACTGAGCATCCACCAAAACCAACAGCTGGCAGCGCGGATGCAGGGCTGTCTTACCCACAGCCACCTGTGGGGGAGAGTTTTTGTCACCTTTCCAACACCCACGGCCAAAGAGGTTTTGTTTCCCCGGCTCTGATGTGGCACTTACAGTAAGTAGCACTTTTCATCTTCAAAGTATCCTTATCAGCAGAGAAGCAGCACCGTTTCTTACAACCAAAATGATTAATACGCAAAATTCTTTTCTTCTCAAAGAAGTTACATCCTTTCAAAAGTAGGTTAAAAAGTAAATCAGTCGTGATGGAACTAATTCCAGCTCTCCCAGTATTAGTGTGTTGCACTAAGCAGAAGCTTCATGATCCACCAATGAATGAAAACTGTACCCAGTTTCTTCAACAGGACTGATGCACCAAGGATTTGCAGCTTTGGACTAAGAAACAGAGCTAAAAAGCCTTCAGCTCCTCAACTTTTCAGCTGGTGACTAAACAGCCCAAGTCACTTGTCAGTCTCCAAACCCCTCTCTCACAAGCAGAAAAACTAACAGCTTTACAGGCAGCAGGAAGGGAAGGGAAGCTTCATGCTTCCAGGACTGCTTGGACTTTATAATATTCAGCAACAACGATTTCCCAGTGTTTTGACTGGGGAAAGTGGTCATGGAAGGCAGGAAAAGAGCACACAGAGCAGGAGGGTAAGAAATCCTGGCTCATCTTTTATTCACATCGAGGCTGCGTTTGATGTGTGCTGAACACAGATCCACATGCGACTTCACAGAACTGCAGCGATCTCATGGTACAAAATGAACGCTGCTTAACGGACCAAGGGCACTGCTACCTAAGTTTCTCTTCAGCTCAAGGGACCATAGCCAGAGGCTGTGAAGTGATACCACTCCAAATGCAAGCCAAGCAGGGTCTCCTTATTCCAAATTTACCCCCAAGATACACAGAGATGCTTTCTATCAAGAACCACACTGCGCCCACATCACACTTAAGGGCACAACGCCGGGCTACACGTGCCTGGGACCAGCCAGAGGATCCTCCACACAATTTGTGCGGCACAGACCAAAAAGAGCAATAAAACTTAAAGGACACCTGTCAACTTGAGACTCAGACACATCTGAAAGAGCTGCAGCTATCGCAGCAGCAATCCCCACCCATGTCCTACTACCAAAACCACGTTTTTCATAGAACTTAATGTTTCTAATCACCCCTTACAATCATTATTGCTCCATCCCCCATAGTCTCCTGCTCCCTTCACAGAAACACTTATTCAGTAACTTAAAAAAAAAAACCCTTACCAATATCTGGCAAAATGAAATCCTCATCCAGTCCCAGAACCTTGCCATCATGAGAAAATTACCTTTGCTGAAGTTTGGTAACTGCAAATTCAAGTTCGCAGAATATTTTAGTCTCAGCCACAAACATGCACACATCTACTTTGCTGCCTCACAGGCAACAGCAAACAGGAAAAAAAAGCCCAAATATCACTATGGAGTCTCCCTACGTTTTTTTATCTCTAGAAGGTGGAGTTCGCATTCTCCTACCTTGCCATAGGTCTAAAGGTCTCGGGAGTGGGACACACCAGCTACACAAGGTAGAGCCTGGACAGAGTTACAGGTAAAGTGCTCCAGGGCACAACATAAAGAAAAAACCCACAAAACACAAGAAACCACACACAAAAAAAACGCAAGCCATCATCTCATAGCTTTGGGAAACTCAGGACTAACAACCCCAAAAGCAAGTGCAAAGATTTCAGATAGAAGTATCAGCTCCCATTTGGGCAAAACCCCAGCACACCAGCGGTAGCAGTACAGTGGAAACAATGAGGCAGGTTTTTCCTAAGTAGCATTTAGGAAGGTGCCATCACCTTCTGAGCCTTTGAAATCCCCCAAGTAATTAAAGAGTCAAACAGTCAAAAGAGAGGAGGCTTTTAGCTTCACAAACACCGATTGTTTCCCAACACAGATACGGAACATTAAAAAGTGTCTTTCCTATGAAGAGAGGAGCCGAGGACAGCTGCCATAAGCAAGCAACACCTTGCTCCAAAAAGCATCTGTCAAAGCTTCTGCCATTTAACTTCAAGGAAAAATCTTCAAGCAAAAAGTAACTTTATACAATTACTTAAAGCTGCTTCTTTGCAGAAGTCTGCACTGGAGTTGCATCACATCAGCAAAATGCCTCACACGGGTATTTCAGAGTCTGCCATGGGCTTTGACTGATCCCTTCTAAAGCTTTTAGCGCACATTAGTTTGTTTGCTAGTCCTAAGTGCATTACTAATTTAGCTTTTCTTTTTTAAGCTATACCAGTGCACTGAAAGTGAGCGCATCACAAACCACTTGCTTGGGAAGAGGTTTCGTCCTTAAAAATAACACTCCTGCCTAGATTTGGAATAGTTATAATTAATTGTTTAGCCCAGGTGGCCACTTGCAATGCCTGCATTGTCAATTCACTCTGCACACTGTACACAAAGCAATTCTCCATACAGTAATAGCGTACACCATTCAGTACTCCTGAGATTTCCATACTTCAAGTTGTGCCACATTTCACTTTTGCAGCAAAACATTAATGATGATCCCCAAGTCTGTATTGCAAGAACCAAGCACATCGCAGTAAAATGGGGAATCGACTCAAGGCTACATCACCTTGCAATGGTTACTCACAGGATGGAAAGGTCACCCATTAAAGTGGTTCTATTTTACACAAAAATTCCAGTAAGCCTATTTTCTTCTCCTGCCTCTAACAGCTGCAAACATCAGGTGGTTTCAAAGAACCCCCTAGGAGACTAACTGAAATGTCAGATGCAAGAAGAGGGTTAGATACAGCTTCCTCACGCAATAAACCCAGTATGAATAGTTTATGGGCATTGAATTTGTGTGCTGCAATAAAACCAGAGCTCTGCACTGCGATCAGCATTTCCTCACGGCTCCCAAAAAGGACCCTGCAAGGCAGAACTTCCCCTCTTCACCCGCTTCAACAGACCCACGCCACACCACCACGCTTCCCAATGGCCAACTCCTGGCCAGGCTTGCAGATGGAAGATTTTAAGGGTCTGTTTTCATGCCTCAATTGCAAATAGTTTTCACAGAGTCACTAGCTAGGACTAACACCTGCAGAGTGCACACCAGTGGGCTGGGATGGCAGCAACAAGGGCTGGGGTGGCTGTAAAGGGAGAGAGGGAAAACAAAAGCCTTCAGTAAAAGGAAATATTTCCTTCACCTATAGTACAAGCACAGAAAGATTGCAACTTAGCAGTTTAGATCACAGCAGTGACTACATGGCAGTATTCAGACAAGAATCAAAATATTCATTAAAATCTTGAAATGATGGGAGTACAATGTCCTCAGGAACTTCTCCTGCAACTTTATATTCACAACTCAATGTTTGAGGTCAAGAAATTTGAGCAGTGAAGGGTGGGAAGGAACAGAAGGGCTGTGTGGGATGAAGCAGAGTCGAATTTATAGGGAGACTTGTGGAGATAACATCAGCTCATTTCCAGCTAACAAATTGATCAGCCCCTGGATTACGTCTGAGGAGTCCTGATAGTTTTAATCCATTCCCAAAACAAAGCTCACATTGAATTGTATTTGGGACCTTACTAAACAAAAGGCTGCTAAAAAAAAATTGCACCTTGATTCCTATAGCAACCCTGGGACCCCAGAGGGTCCCCACCACGTATATCAATCAGCACTGTGTGCGTACCACAGTGTCACCCCAAGTCGCCAGCACAAGCATTCGCTCCCCGAGGCAGGAACTCGGCAGCCAAAGGCCTGAGATAAGGTGCTGAAACACAACACCTGCACTTTCCACTTCCTCCAGCTGCAGCTCCTGCATATCTGCCTTGCACAGGCTTTGTGAAAATTAAAGGTTCCAGAGAGCACTGAGGTTTTCAGGCAGGAGGAAGAAGGGTAGCAGCATTTTAAAGCAGCCTATGAGCCTTACTAATATTGAATATGTTCAGCATTTTTGCAAATGCCCAAAGGCAGCTCAAGTGTACAGCAGGAACGCTAACCTACAGCTGAGAAATCTTGACATTAAAATTCAGCTGGGTCTCAAGTAATCCTGCTAATTTGTTAGAAAAAGCATCAACTGCTGACACCAGTTTGCAGTACTTTCACAGCTCAAGTCACAAATTCCATCTCACATTCAAATGAAGAGATGGTTTTAGCCATAGAATAGGAACTACTCTTCAGGTTTGTTGGGTCAGGCAAGACATAGATGGCAAACATATTTGGGAAGGGAAGCTTTGTGCTTTCAGGATTGCTTGGGCTTTACAATATTCAGCAACAATGACTTCCCAGTGTTTTGACTGGGCAAAGTGGTCATGGAAGGCAGGAAAGGAGCACACAGAGAAAGAGGGTAAGAAATCCTGGCTCATCTTCTATTCACATCATCATCACAATGCTGCTAACGACTATCTAGCCAGGCATCAAAGGCAGGAATGCACTTGGATAAACTACTTTTTCGGTTGGTAGAGCTGATGGGGCTTTGTACCAAATGCTAGCTCTGTCTCAAGAGAAAGTTTCTTTTGCGTGTTAACATCAGCAATTGTGCATTTTGGGTTAAGCAGCAGTCTGCCTACTATTTCCAACAGGAAAGAGCAACAGCAAGTGTGGAACTTCTACAAGCAGCAGCAAAAGTGATCAGCCTACCTATTCCCTAGCTGAAAAAAAGAAGCATTTTAAATCCCTATAGTTTAAAGAAAAGACAGGAAATCTCTAGGATTATAATTGCGTACAGAGAACTGTTTTTGACCTCGCACCAGGAATTGAAGATGCTGTTTCATTACCCTCAAAATTCGCAACAACTTTATTTCTCACCTCCCTCCGTTACAACACTTGCTCTGTCCAGTACATGTGTCAAGGTTCATCGAACTTAAAGGGCTTGACAAACAGGAGACAGAAGCCAGCCTTCTACACAAAAGCGGGATCTTACATATAAACCAGGCAAATGATGGGGCTAGCAAAATCCCTGGCTCCAGGAGTACCTTCACCCTCTATCCACTGCAGAATTAAGGAAAGAAGAGGTAATAAGGTGCAACAAGCGCCCTCTTTAACCCATGGTTCAGCTGTGACCAGGACAGGTTAATATTTTTTAAGTACGTCAAACAAGAATCTCACAGCCAAAGATGCTAGACAGTCAGAGTCACAGCCAAAAGATGTATTTACAGAAAACAGCCAGCAACAGCACCCAAAATTAAAGAAACTTCAGGCCCAGGACGACCATGTGGTGCTGACGGTTTGCACCCCTCCCAGCGTGGACAACGACAAGCATGTCAGGCTTACCTGGCTTGTTCTCACACATTGGTGTAACACATGAAGGGCTGGGTCACCAGAGCTAAAAAACCTGATTATAACCACAAAATTATAAGTCCCACAGCATGTTTTCAATGGTGTCAGATTTGCTTTTAGCAACCCCAAGCTGCAGCGCAGATCATACACAATGCCTCTCAATTTTGTTAGCGGGCGGCTTTTCAAATGGAAAAATCAATATGAAAAGTACACCTTAATTCCTCAAGCACTTAGGAAACTTCTCCCCAGGGTCTGTTACCAGAGAGGTAAAGATGCCTGACCACAGAAAGGAAAGACAGATAGACCATTTATTTACACAAGTATATTTGATTTCTGATCCTTCCCAGCCTAGCTTTTTCTAACACCACAAAGGGTACAGTTACCAAACAGCTAAAATCAGAGCCATCACTTCTGGATTTGGGAATCCAATAACAACTCCTAAGACAGTGTTTACTCACCCAAATCAAGGCAGCTTTGTTTAGATGCTGAAAACCACACTCGACCTGGGACAATTTTTTGTTACAACAGCACACAAAGATTTTATTGGAAGGCTGCAGTGACTGAATCGTGGTTCTTTCGAGAAAGGGTTTTTTTTTTTAAGGTAGAAATACATTGCGTGGTAGTATCTTTTCTGAATACCTGTTTTCATTTTCCTTATCTCCAACTGGTCACGTGTCTAATGACACTACCACCTAAATTTAGCTCATTCTGTTAGCACTTGCAATCCCACCGATGCCTGTAGGACTGCAACACACCTTCCTTCATTCCTCTCGGTCTCCCCTCTCTCCTTCGGCGTACGTGGCCATTTCTGAAATACCAAAGCAGATGCCAACACCAGCAACCTCCCCAGAGCAGCACCCAGACCCACTCTGCTGCAAGGACAGCATCGGCCGCCTGTTTTCAGTGCAACGCCCATTCCTCGCAGGCCCCTTTGTGCTATATTACAGTGCCCCCTCGCTCGCTTTTGTCTCCGTATTGTCAGTCAGTCTGTGCTAAACCCCACGTCAGATGAACTTTGGGAAGTGGGAGTATTCTAACACATACCTGCACCTCGTGGCTCTTCAGGTATAATTAAGAGGCCACAGATTTACATATGCCTCATCATCTGGAGGGGTAAACGCTCACGTAAACAAGGGCAGATCCAAGCCACGGTTACTTGCCACTGAAATCCTTATCTAGCCAAGGTTTCCCTATTCAGCTGTGAACTCCCCTAACACGGGCGATGACGACACCGTCCAATAAAGGCAGAGATACTGGTCCACATCCCCAGAGAGTGAGAGACGTTTGGAGCTGACTGGAACCACCTTCACAGCCAGGCCTTTCCTTAGAGCCATTAAACCCCAGTAGCCACCCAAAGAGCGGAGCTTGCCACCAGTCAAAGGCAGAAGCGACATTTGCACTGGGCTTCCAGGAGCACCACGCAGGAAGGGAAAGGGACACCAACCCCTGCAGGACACGGTCCACCTTCCCCACACTCAGGCTGCTGCAGCAGCAGGCAAGGAGGGGGCAATAGGGGAAAAGGGGCAATAAGCCCCTTCTAGGATGGCTCCAGAGCAGCCGAACGCCCCGGCCCGCGGGACAGTGAGCCGGCCGGCAGCCCCAAAGCCCGCAGGCCGCGCAGGCCCCTGCCCCGGGAGGCCTCCAAGGCGGAGCCCCGGCCTCGCCGCCGGAGCCAGGCCCCCCGTGCGGGGACACACGGCCGCAGAGGCCGAGCCAGGCCGCGGACACCCCCCCTCGGCGGGAGCCGGCGGTGCCCGAGGCCGCCCCGGTTACCTTGGTCTCCTTGACGTGCTGCTTGATCCCCTCCGGGTACCACTGCACCCGCACGTAGCCCCGCCGCAGCGGGCTGGCGCGCCCATCCTCCGCGCCGCCGGCCCCGGGGCCTCCCGACTCGGAGCCTCCCGAGCTGGCGGCGCCGCCGCCGGTGCCGCGTCCCCCGCCGCCCTCCTCCTCCTCGGAGTCCGAGTCCTCGCCGTGGATCAGGCGCACCAGGCCGAACCGCACCGAGCCGCGGTAGCGGCCCGACACCAAGTCGTGGGAGAAGAGGAGGCGCTGCGAACCGCCCGGCGGGGCCGGCAGGGGCAGGGCGGCGGGGGGGGCCGGGGCGGCGGGGGGAGCCGGGGCCGGCTCAGCGGGCTGGTCCGCCATGGCGCCGGGAGAGCGGGAGAGCGCGCGGCCGCGGCGCAGCCTGGGGGAGGGGCGCTGCGGGCCGCGCGCAAGTAACGGCCCGGGGGCGGGGCTCGGCGGGGGCACGCCCACCTCGGGGACACGCCCACCGGGAGGGACGGGCGGGACGTGGCGGGTACGGGGCGGGGCTGTGGGGCGGGTGCACCGCATCGTCCCGGGGTCACCGCTTATGGGGGGCTGCATTGCATCATCCCCGGGGTCCACGGTTATGGGGGGCTGCACCGCATCGACCCAGGACACCCGGTTATAGGGGCCTGCACCGCATCGTCCCGGGATCACCATCTGGAATATTGTGTCCGGTTCTGGGCCCTCAGTTCCAGAAGGACAGGGAACTGCTGGAGAGAGTCCAGCGCAGGGCAACAAAGATGTTGAAGGGAGCGGAGCATCTCCCGTGTGAGGAAAGGCTGAGGGAGCTGAGGCTCTGGAGCTGGAGAAGAGGAGACGGAGGGGTCACCTCATTCATGGTTATCAGTATGTAAAGGGTGCATGTCACGAGGATGGAGCCAGGCTCTTCTCGGTGACAACCAGTGATAGGACAAAGGGCAATGGGTACAAACTGGAGCATAGGAGGTTCCACTTAAATATGAGCAGAAACTTCTTCTCAGTGAGGGTGGCAGAGCCTGGCCTAGGCTGCCCAGGGAGGTTGTGGAGTCTCCTTCTCTGCAGACATTCAAACCCGCCTGGACACCTTCCTGTGGAACCTCAGCTGGGTGTTCCTGCTCCGGCGGGGGGATTGCACTGGATGAGCTTTTGGGGTCCCTTCCAATCCCTGACATTCTGTGATTCTATGATTATGGGGGGCTGCATTGCATCATCCCCAGGATCCCTGGTTATGGGGGGCTGCACCACACTGGACCAGGATGCCGGGCGTGAGGCTGCACTGCATCATCTTCAGGATCACTGATTACGGGGGGCTGTACGGCATCGTCCCAGGATCCCCGCACGTGGGACTGCACCACATCATCCCGCAATCCCAAGTTATGCGGCTGCACTGCATCATCCTGGGATGCCTGGGCATGGAGGGCTGCACTGCATCATCCCGGGATCCTCAGTTATGGGGCTACACTGCATCATCCTGGGATCACCCATTATGGGGGGCTGCATTCTATCATCCAGGAGTCCCTGGTCTTGAGGGGCTGCAATGTATCATCCCTAGGGCCCCCAGGCGTGGGAGGGCTGCACTGCATCATCTTGGGATCTCAGACTCTTGGTCATTAGTAGAGCAGAGAAGTCCCCAGCTCCAGTGCGCATCTTGAGCAGCTGATGGATCTCACCCCATAAGTGTGTGCACCTCTACTATGAAAACCTCAATATTGCAACCCCGATACAGGTGTCTGCACGGGGAAGGGACACAGAGCCCACCCTCTGCCCCTCATGCTCACTTGGGGCATCCCTGTCCTGCTGGAGATGGCCACCCTGGGCACGGGGTGGGGCCACCCTGGCACTGGGTGCTGCCCTTTGCTGGGACGTGCCCCTCAGCTGACAGCAAAGCCTGGTCTTGCTTTTTA
Source organism: Patagioenas fasciata (assembly GCF_037038585.1). NCBI lineage: Eukaryota > Metazoa > Chordata > Aves > Columbiformes > Columbidae > Patagioenas > Patagioenas fasciata. The sequence continues at coordinate 7,798,180 of NC_092537.1, read as the reverse complement.
TGGCTACTAGAAGCCCCCATTGGGGTATGCCAATCAGCCAAATATTTGGCTTCATTGACTCTAAGGTGGTTTTTTTTTCCTCTCCATCTGCAGGGATTTTTGAAACAGAAGTGGTTTCTTGAGTGGGTCTTGCTGCTCTGGCAGGCAAAGGGCTAAAGGAATCCAAACCAGCCTTCGCTGCCTGTCCTTTACCCAAAGATATCCTGTCTTTTTGCTCCTTAGATCTCCCACCTGTGCAGCGTTGGCTGAAATACCACAGAAATGCCCCAAGTCCTCAGCCTGACTTGTTTTGGTGCAGGAAAAACCCCAGGAGTGGCAGAGCAGTGTTTTTTCTCTTTCCCTCTCCATTCCACAAATGCAAGGATGCTCTGCCTCAGTTGGATCAGCCAACTGGCTATCATTGCTCCTTCCAAGGGTTTTCCTTTCATGAAAATCAACAACGGCAAGGGTCTGCCTGTGCTCACCTCCAAGATTCACCGCCACATGAGGGAGCAGGGACCTTCTCCTCAGGCCTGCTGGGATTTTCCAACCTCAAAAATGGCCCTAAAACCTTGGGAATGAGCTGGGAAGTGGCTGGGGCAGAGGGGTGCTGCATGGGTGAGGGATGCTCTGGGAGCTGGCTGGTGTTTCAGCTCTGCCCGGCTCCTCAGCTATCCCAAGATGTGGGCAGCAGGATGCTCTAAGTGGTGCAGAAGTATGAACTATTCTTGTCCTGCGTCCAAACCAGGGAGTTGTGGGGGTGGTGCCTTCCCTTGGGCTCAGGTCAGCTTGACCCCCACCCAGCATTTGATCACTTCCTACAGCATCATTTTAATCAGAGGAGTATCGTGTTGATGTAGTTCCCTGCTGGGGCATTTCTCAGCATCCACCCCAGGGATAAGGAACAAAATAGAGCTTAAAGGGACTATTGGGTAGGAAAATAGCAGCATACCCGTGGGGAAAGAGACAGTTTAAAGATCCATTCATTGCCACGTGGTTGTACAACTGTTTACAGGAATGTGCTTTTGGGAGTTCAGATCTCTGTCTGCAAACCATGACCTCTGTAAAGTGGATGAGGCAGAGGGCAGAAAGGCAGAGCTCAGCACTTGCTGAGCACACGAGTGCCTCTGGCTTGAAGATTTCACCCTCTGACCACCGCTGTGCTGGGGGGATGCAGCACATAGAATCATAGAATCCTTTCAGTTGGAAGAGACCCTCAGGATCATTGAGTCCAACCATAACCTAACCTGACTCTAGTACTAAAACATGTCCCTAAGAACCTCGTCTAAATGCCTATTAAGCACCTTCAGGGATGGTGACTCCACCACTGCCCTGGGCAGCCTGTTGCAACACCTGACAACCCTTTCCATGAAGAATTTTTTCCTAATATCCAATCTAAACCTCCTCTGGCACAACTTGAGGCCAATTCCTCTTGTCTGATCACTTGCTACTTCGGAGAAGAGACCAACACCCTCCATGATACAACCTCCTTTCAGGTAGTTGTAGACAGCAAAAACGTTTCCCCTCAGCCTCCTTTTCTCAAGGTTAAACGTCTCCCCAGGGCATTTAGTCACCCCACCTGGAGCTGGGGACAAGGTACTGACCTCTCTCCCTCTGTGGTCAGGGAAAATGCACTTTCGCGGGAACTAGATCAGGGTTTTGGGAAGGGGAAAAGGTGCTCTTTGGCTCCATGTTCTTCTCAAGGTTTCAAAATGCAGCTTTATCCAGTATGGTGATGCTTCTCATCATCTCCTTAATGTACATAGAAACAGCAGCTAATAAAATATAGATAACATGTAATGGGCATACGCATGTGTGTAGATGGAAACTGCCCCCCTTCAGAGCAATTATATGCTGAAGAGCATGTAAAAGCCACAAACAGCCATGCAAACAGTCACATTCCACAACCAACAGGCTCACAGCAGGGGGATCTTAATGGGGACAAGTCAGGGCTGTTCACTCATTAGCAGGAGTTGAGCGTGATGTGTTTTTGCACTGTGATCCCAGCTGGGGCTCTGATGTGCTTCCTTTGGGAAGTGACACTGAGGAAGGACTCATCACTTTTTCAGGGCACGACAGCCCAGGGCCTGGACAGTCACAACACTGATGTCCTTCGGGCACGTTGCAGCCCCTGGGTGTCAAAAGGAGCATCTTCCATTCAGCAAGCCCCAGCCTATTTGGATCTCCACTGAGGGACCTCAGCAAGTCAGACCAGCCTGCGAAATATTGAAGCAAAACCAGGTAGCATTTTGCATGTGTGATTTTTTTTTTTTTGGCAAATGAGTTAGATCACCAGCACCTCCCTGTCAAGAAACTGGCGGAAAGCAAGCCCCATCCTTTCTCTTTGGGACGCACCTAGCACTGGGTACACCTCTCACAAGGTGTCTTTGCACAGGCCTTGCAGGGGTTAAGGGGCAAGTTCTGGGATGCCTGCTGGGTACTGGGATGCCCTGAGAGTGCTGGGAATGCCAGCAGGGTGCTGGAAGGCTTGGAGGGTGCTTGGGATGCCCAGAGAGTACCAGGATGCTCACAGAAAGCTGCGATGCTCACAGGATGCTGGGTGCCTGCAGGTGCTGGGTACCTGCAGGGCTCCAAGATGCTTACAAGGTGCCAGGATGCTCACAGGGTGCCAGGATGCTCGGAGAGTACCAGGATGCTTGAAGGGTACCAGGACACTCACAGTGTACCAGAATGCTCACAAGTGCTGAGATGCCCGCAGGTACCAGGATGCTCACGGGGTACCGGGATGCTCACAGGGTGCAGGGATGCCCGGAGGGTGCCGGGATGCCCGGAGGGTGCCGGTGCCGGACCCGCGGCGGGGCTCTGGTGCCACCTCGTGGGCTGTCGCCTCCCGCCGCCGCGCAGGGTCGGGCCCGGCGGCTCCCGGCCGGGCGGGAGGGAACGGGCGGTCCCGGTTTGTTGGCCCAGAGGAGCAGCAGCTTCGCTCGGCAGCCCCAGCGTTTGCAGCCAGGCTCTGTCCGCCGGGCTGGGAGGCTGTGGAGCTCCTGGCTGGGAAGCAGGAGAGCTCTCGGCATCCCTCTACTCTGCAACTGCTCCTTAGCCGATCCTGCAAATATTTTCGTCTTTTGCTTCTTTCCCAGAGGCACGTGTGTTCCTGTATCACCCCTGCCAACTGCTGGAGCCTTCAGAAAAGGTGCTTCAGAGCAGAGCTTGTTGCTTGGGTTCTGGGAAATGTTCCCAAACCCTCCCAGGGTGGTGGGCTGGGAGTTTATCGCTGTCAATCAAACAAACAGCTTGGCAGGAATCGGTGTGTCCTGATCACATCAGGGAACATAAATAATAACAAGTGATGCAGCATATGGAAATCTTCCCCCTTGGTGAGCCCAGCAAATCTCCTGAGGCTGGGTGGGCAGGGGAAAGACCTCAGCAGCGCCCGATGCCCCCATTCTGCATAGGATTACCTGTCCCTTCCCTACTGGCTTGTGCTGCCCTCATCAAACACCTCCGGCCCTCCCCACAAATGGCCTTGGAGTGGCATCACCTTCTATAGGCACAACTTTATGCAAGTGCAATCCTCCTCACCTCCCTCCTCTCATCCTCTTTGCTGAGACCAAGACTTTATGAATCCCCTGCTGGGGCTGGTCCAGGCCCAGCCTTGCTCTGGGATGCAGGATTTGGCTTCCCCATAGGTGGTATCTGGTCCCCATCCATCTCCACGGCATCACCCTGGCTGCCACCAGCAGCATGCCGGGGCTGGACCACAGGCAGGAGAGCTCCTGTGGAGCTGCAAGAAGCAGGATGTCTCAGTGAAACATCACCCAATTGCCATGTCCCTAAGTCAGAACTGGATATAGACCTGTTGACGCCTTGGGACTGGAGGGTGGTGGGCTGCCTTTGCTTGGCTCCTTCACACCTCCTCATCCCTCTCCTCCCAGAGCTGTACCCCAATCTCTGTCTTCCCCGGGATTGTGTGGTGAGTGGCCATGACCTAGTTACAGGCTGCCACAGTCCAGCAGAGAAGGAAATGAGGCTAATCACTACCAGCGCCTGTGCTCTGGGCAGGGGATAAAAAAGGTCTCAGATGGGTCCTGGCCTCCCACTTTTGGCTGAGGTTGCCATGGCCAAGCAGATGTGGGTAAAACTGTCCTCTTCTGTGCTTGCTCTCTTTTCTCAAAAGCCCGTGCAGAGGAGTAACAAGATACATCAGCCTTGCAAAGGCACATGTTGATCCGGAGCACGTCAAAGCCTCAGTTCAAAGCCTGAGGCTTCCCCTGACCATTGCTGGGATTCCAGCCAAACTGTGAAGCAGCATCACCTCCCCAGCTCCCCATTAGGGTCTGCAGAGGGAACCAACTCTGCGCTCTTGCAGAACTGCATCAGCTGCACCGATGGGCTGAAAGGAATATGTCACAGGAAACGTACGTATGTGTGTGTTTGCATTGCAGATATACATAAACATTTCAGAGCACAGAGCAGAACCAGCCCCTCTAGGGTCTATTTGGAGGCTGGGGCTGGGGTCTGGCCACCATCCATAGGAGCCCTGTACGGCTATTTCAAAAGACCACCAGCTCACAGGCTCCTAAGCTGCACCAAATGCCCCGCTCCAGTGGAGAGGCTGGAGGCACACTGGCTGTGTGGGACCTGCTGGGGATTTTAACTGCTCTTGGCAGCACAGGAGCAGAGCATTGAGGGATAAAAGCAGCAGGTAGCCAGACTGGCAAGTGCTGAGAATATCGAGTATGTCCAAAGAGCCACATCCTGCTGAGAAGTTCCAGCAACGACAAACACTGGCATGCTGCCAGGCTGCAACAGCTAGCGAAAAGGCAGGAGAGAAGGGAGAATGAAACCAGAGCCTGCAGCTGACCTTGAAGCTATGCCAGGCTGCAAAGTCCTGCTGCCACCCCTCCTATGTCACTGCCAGGAGAAAAGCATCACCCTCTTTGGGTACATGGGTCCCCTCAGCTAAGCCAGGGGAAGGTGCAAAACAGGGATGTAAGCAGTGTGTTCAGCCTGGTAATTATGTGAGTAATTATGTGAGTTTGGGAGAGAAATCTCCTTGGATGGTGCCACATAGGGGAGGACACTGATGTCACCTGCATCCCCTGTGATGGCAGACCCTGCCAAGGGACTACAAAGGCTGCAGCCACCCAAAGCAGCTTGTAGGAACCCACACAGGCAAGTCACAGGAAAAGCCACAAAACCATAGATGAAATTCAAAGAGTATATTTATTTCCATTACCTGGTGAGCTGAGGGAATCTCTGAAACAGCACTCAGGCAGGAACGCAGGTAACGTGGAGCTCAGGCTTTGCTAGCAAGTGTGCAGCTTGTTGGTTTTCATTCATGCAGGCATAGTTTTTCCACTGTACTTTGATCTTTTTAACAGCAGAGCAAGAATCTCGAGGATGTTCAATAGGTGCCTCGGAGTCTATCACTGACCTATGTTATTTAAACACAGGGTTCTACCAGTCAAGCGCACAAAACTAAACAACCATGAGTGTGATATATGTGGTTTTCTACACCCCAGGTCCAGGTCACTTCCGTGCCAATCTCCCATTATACTCCCGCAGCCCACTGAGCACTGGGATAACCCAGCAGTGTGATGGTGACAGTGACAGAGGGCGGCACAGCTGAGCAGCCCCTTGGCTGCATGAGCAAGGGACAAACACTGGTTCATCTGCCTCCCACGTGTCGTCCCTCACTGCAAATCCTACCCAGAGATAATTGCCGTCCTGAGCGGACACGCCAACGGAGGGACCAGCCGGCTGCGGGGCCAGCGTGACAGCTTGGAGCTCTTTGAAGATGCTGAGAGAGTTGCTAAATATGTAAATCTCAGCACGCTGCTGTGGCTCCGATTTAATGGAGTTTTTGACCCTCTGCAGCTGTGTGAGAGCAGGGAGAGACACAGACCCAGCTAAACCCATCGAATGCAGCATCCCTACTTGGCTATTCCAGCCATGGGCCAGCCTCTGCTCTGCTGGCCTCAGTTTAATGGCTGGGAATTGCTCTGAAATGCCATTTCTGAAAAGCAGAAAGCTGCTGGGTCATATTTCTGTCTCAATTCAATGAAAAAAAACTTAAAAGAGGGAGTTAAGAATGTAGCTGCAGGTCACTTCACCCATGGCTGGAAACTAAAGCATGTCCTGATCTCCCCTGGAAATGTCCTGGGTGCAGTGAAGCCAGTGCTGCCTCCTGCTCCGGGCTTCTTTCTGGGGTGCATCTGGCTCATGATGATAACGATAAAGCCAACATTTAAAAAGTCTTATTTTTGCTGACCTTTCCAGTCATTTCCTTTCTAGCAGCTCATGTCTGGGATAATCCCCCTTATATTACACGTCCTGACGGGGACAAATATTGCTGCTTTGCCCATGCAGTTTCCTGTGTAATACCTCTCAGGGACCAAGGGCTGTGCAGGAGAGAGACACTTGGTCTCTGCAGTAAGGTCCTTAGAGCACAAACCTTAGGTCTGGCCCCCAGCCTACAAGAAGCCAGCTGATTCTCCTAAGAAACTCCCCACCACTCAAGCCCAAGGGACGGTCACGGTTGGCATGGCCAGCACATCCTTGGCACAAAGAAAGCTCATCCACTCTCAGCAGGGATGCTCCGGCTTCTTGGGGGCTCCCAATGCCATCTGAGAGGTCTGGATCAGGCATAATGTATCGCTTTTTGTCCCTAGCCAAGCCCTGTGCTCTCCCTGCCCGGCTTGCAGAGCCAAGCAATCAGCTAAATGTTTTATCCCTCTGCAGGCAGTCGTGACAGAGGGGAAAAAAAAAGCCTGATGGGATCCTTTTGCTGGGCTGTCACCTTAAAGCCTCTCACCTCTCCCTGTCTTTCATCAGGGTTATAAACTCCTTAGGATGTCATCACGTGCTCCATAAATAACAAATATATATAAGCGGGGGCTGCAGAGGGTGCAGCAGACAGAGGAGGAGAGGGAAAACCCTGGGGCTCCTCTCCTGGCAGCTGCCGGACGGCGCCACCGGGGCCAGGCGGGCAGAGCAGTGGCGCGGGGTCCCCGTCTGGTAAGCACCCATGTTTCTGTCACATCCCGGTGGTACTAACAGCCTTGGGGACAGCTGGTGGCCCCGAGGCCACTGCGACTTGCCAGCCTCGGTGTCCCAGGATTGGGGCAATCACCGCAGAGGGGAGGTGGGTTGGTGTGTGGAGCTTGAATTGCCTGAAAAATGACTTTGGTGGAGGTAAGAGAGTGACTCTCATCACAGCCCCTGTCCCATCCTTGCGCTTCCAACGTCCTGTCAAAACCCGTGCGTAGTAGGAAGTCCTTTTGTTGAAATTCTCTGTGTTCTGGGTCTGCAAAGAACTTGAACTCTTTTGCAAAGAATATTTGGCTTCAAAACTAGGTGAATAACTCCTTACTACTAACGCATTTAAAAATTTAGGCTCCAAATCCAGGTAGACACCCATGACATAATATAAAGATGTCATTAGTGGGATACTGCAGACTTGCCTGTTTATTTACAAGTGAGCATAACTATGGACCATACGGATGCTTTGATCTCTAGTGCACAAACACAAGTTTGGGGAAAATTTACAGCAGGAGCTTCTGGGATGTTGCTACGTGTGCACATATGTATTGATCTCGGACAGGTCTGGTAAGAAGGTACAGCACAAAATTTAGCCTGGGGTTTAGGAGACTTGAACAATATACAGGAGGCTGCATTGGAGCATGAAGGACAGATGTCTTGAGCCAGGTAAACAGGAGTTTCTTCCTCACTTGGTTTCTTACTTAGTCTTTGAATTGGGGTGAGGTGAAGGAAACCTCTGCAGGTCAGATGCTACCCAGGTGTGACTGCAGTGCCAGTATCCCCACAGATGTGCAGGGCTTGGGATCAGGTCCAGGAATGGGTCGTGGAGGGTGACGGGTTTCTCTGAGCTCTGCAGGCTGTATATAACCACCACAGAAGACGTTTGCATCTGCAGTGACCTGAGAAGCAAAGCAAAAAGTTCATTTCCAGAAAACAAATATATCAGCCCTCCAGCTGTATAACCTGGGTTGCCAGGAATAACGTGCTGAAGAGGAAAAAATATGAGGAATACAAGCTAAGGAGCAGCCTTTCCACATCACCAGCTTCTGCTCTGGGCTGGTGCTGGTTGGGGTCTCAAGACATTTCTAAAAATAGCTGGAGGGATCTGACTCCCCTTTCCCATCCGTCTCCAATGGGAACAGAACAGCTGCTCACACAGGGGTTCTTGAACCATCCCCAACTCTGCAGATGTCCCCATAGAGACTTTCCAGTATTCCGTTCTTTACAGCCTGTATATGATCTGAGACAGAGACTCACTCTGGGACAGTGGCCTGGCTATTGGCGAGCAAACGTCCCTGGAGCATGAACCCATCACCATTCCAGTTAGTCCCTGCACACACCCCTTGGTGACTAGAACCAGCACTGGGGATGATAGATAATTCCCCCGCCAAAGAAAACCTCTCTCCCTGATGGACCCGATCCCATAGGTACACATCCACTGTCGAATCAGCAATTCATTGAAAATAAATCACGACAACACCTCATCTCACCTCAGGCTGGATAAAACAGGCATTTCAAACACCCAGCCCTCGGCATTTCAGGATGGAAAATTCCCAGCTTGCACCGGTTCTGCCCTGCGCTATGTTTGTGCTGGTAATGCTTTTGTTTCTATAAATCCTATTAGCTGGAGGCAAGCCTATAATTAGAAGGCAAAGCTGGCACCTCTCAAACAATAATCAAAAATGACCTGGCTTCACATCAACTTTGCTGCAAATTGCTTGAATATTGGGCTGAGCAGTGTCGGACAGACAGACGGCTCTGGCAGCTCTTCCCACTATTTCTGCTTGTGGGACGCATGTGCTTAGCAAACTTATTCGCTCGGTTTGTGGTTCTCTCTGGATTTATTAACTTGGTTTGCTTGCACATGAGGCAGGAGGCAGATTGAAGCGACAGGCTCTGATCCAGGTCAGGGGATTTGGCCGGGCGGTGCAGATCGGTGCTGCTGCATGAGCTTGGGGGCTGATGACCCTCCTGGGAGAACTGGGAGGTCTGGGGTCCTGTGTCACAGATGGCATGTCCTGGGGTGGGCTGTGCCTGCTGGGATTACACTGCCCAAAGCTCCTGGGACAGGAGACAAAGCCTGGGGGCATCTCATCCACATGGGATGCCCAAGGCTTGTGGCATTCACTTGTCCTGCCATTGACCTGTCTCAGTAATGTCGGTGAGCACAGGCGCAACCAAAAAGCCCAAAAGGGACTAAGCTGTGTCACCTACCCACTGAGCAAGTCAGAGAAGGGAGTAAATCCTGGAACTCAGGCTGTCTCTGGGGGGTGGATCTGCCCCCCCTGCCTGTTCCACTGTCCGGCTTTGCCATGGGCTGGGGCAGGAGATGTGGGGCAGGAAGCTCAGCCCCATGCCTGCTCCTGCTCCTCTAACAGCCCCTGTCACTGCTCTGTCCCACTGCCTGGATGCTGGCAGCTGGTCCCTGGGCTATTGTCCACCATGTCCCTGGGACCATGAGTTCCTTACAGCCCACGATTTGTGCCAGGCTCCTGCACCGGCACCAGCTTGCAGCAACAACAGACTGGCAATAGGGTCACTGTGGGCGGGTATTTGCTGTGTATATCCATATATATATATATAGACACACATATGTATAGGAAACGGGTGGCAAGCAGCCTAATCCTGTGCGTGATCAACAGGTATTTTCAGCAGCTAAGAGCGCTGGAGGAGATTGGCTGAAATAAAGGGTTCTGTGACACCGGGAGCTGGCAGAGGCTGCGGAGCAGAGGCAGAGGCGGGACACCAGGCAAGAGGAGGAGGATGTTGGCTCTCAGCGCGTTGCCTTTCCTGAAGCCCCCTCACCTGAGGTCCCCCCGCAGCTCGCCCGGGGGCCAGCGCCGCCACACGCTGCCCGCCAGTGAGTTCCGCTGCCTCAGCCCCGAGGACGCCATCAGTGTGTTCGAGATCGAGCGGGAAGGTAAGGGGCTGCCCGGGGAGGTCCTGCCCCATGGCATCAGCTTGACATGTTCCATCCCTTCCCTCCAGCGGTCCCTCATTCTCTTTGGGGGCACACCATGGTGGCAAAACCTCCATACATGACCTTGTGGGTGACGAGGGAGGGAACCAGTGACTGTGACTTGTGGCCAGGGCACCACAAGCTCCTTAACAAGGTGGGAGAAGATGTGATTAAGGAGGTGGAGAGCTACAGCCCCCAGCTCATCCACATGGGGGGTTGTCTGGGTCCCCTTCCCTGTACTCACTGCTGTCCCTCTCCAGCCTTCATATCTGTCTCTGGGGACTGTCCTCTCCACCTCGACGAGATCCGCCACTTTCTGAACCTGTGCCCAGAGCTCTCCCTTGGCTGGTTTGAGGAAGGGAGGCTGGTGGCGTTCATCATCGGCTCCCTCTGGGACCAGGACAGGCTCAGCCAGGTAAGAGTCAGACCCACTTCTTCCCAGCTTGTGTACTGGGAGATGCTCTGCCAGAGCCTGGGGAAGGGGAGCAGCTTCCTGGGGCGCTGAGGCTGCTCACCAAGTCTTATAATCATAGAATAGTTTGCGCTGGAAGGGCCCTTCCCAGCTCCCCTAGTGCCCCCCCTGCCATGAGCAGGGACATCTTCACCAGCTCAGGTTGCTCAGAGCCCCGTCCAGCCTGGCCTGGGATGTCTCCAGGGATGGTTCATCCACCACCTCTCTGGCCAACCTGGGTCAGGCTCTCACCACCTTCAGCATCAAAAATACCTTCCTTATATCTAGTCTAAACCTGCTCTCTTTTAGTTTAAAACCATCACCCCTTGTCCTGTCACAACAGGCCCTGTTAAAAAGTCTGTCCCCATTTTTCTTATCAGCCCCTTTAAGTAATGAAAGGTGGACATAAGGTCTCCCTGGAGCCTTCTCTTCTCCCAAGACTAATTGCTAAAGGGCTTCTCCAGTGATAACAAACTCCCTTATTAATTAATTTAACAGATGCTGTTAAAAAAATACACTCAGTAATTCCCCCCAGCATTCATTTTAAAACGAAAAACCTTCAGAGATGCTGAAGGGAGGTGAAGGGGATGGCACCAGCACCCTTTTCCCTTTGGGGGAGGATGCGGACCCTGTTTCACTGGGATGGGGAACCCAGACAGATGCAGGACAGGACCCCCCCGGTCACACTAACCCCGTTCCTCCCTCGCAGGAGGCGCTGACCCTGCACAAGCCGCAGGGCACAGCGGTTCACATCCACGTGCTGGCCGTGCACCGCACCTTCCGCCAGCAGGGCAAGGGCTCCATCCTGATGTGGCGGTACCTGCAGTACCTGCGCTGCCTGCCCTTCGCCCGCCGTGCCCTCCTCATGTGTGAAGATTTCCTCGTGCCCTTCTACCAAAAGTGCGGTTTCAAGGCGCTGGGTCCCTGCGAGGTGACTGTGGGCGAGCTGGCATTCATCGAGATGCAGCATCCCGTGCGGGGACATGCCTTCATGCGCAGGAACAGCGGCTGCTGAGCCCCCTCCGGTCCAACCCTGGTTGGGGGGCCTGGAGAGAAGCTGGGGGTGGGGGATAAGAGGCTATGACCCCTCTACAACCCCACCACAGTGTACATCTTCCTCCTCTGCCACATCTGCCTTCCAGCCAGATCAGACCTGTTCCATCCATTTTTATTCCTTTTTTGGGACTGAAATCCCCAGCCTGGCCCCACTGGGAGCACCAGCCCCCCAGCCCGGTCTCCAGTTTAGCTGGAGCAGTATCAGCAAGGCTGGGGCGGCTGCAGGGCTATGTGCCCACGTTTTGCTGAGACCCCCAGCAGAGCCCATACATGCACATGCCTCCAGCTCTGAGTCCCCGCTATAAGTGGAGCCCCCCCCAGCCAAGCCCTCCTTGAGCAGCCCCCAGACCAGACAGGGGTCCAGACCCCCAGAGTGCACCCCCAGCTGCACCTTCCTGAGCCTCCCTGGGGGCCAGTCCAAACCATTTGCCCCCCAAAACTCGCAGCTGTCCCGGGACAAGCCTTCTGTAAACACCTTGCAGCAAATAAAGATGTGACGGTGGTTTTCTTCACAGCTTGCGTGCGTTCCTGCCCCACTCCGACCATTGCCTCGCCGTAACAGCCAGAGTGGGGGCACCACCCAACACCCCTTGGGGCTTCTGAGCCTGGGTCATCCAATGGAGGGTGGGACACGGGGGGATTCTGCCCTTGGGCAGGATCAGGATGCTCCAGCGGTCTTTCTGCTGCAGGCACTTGGCTTCTCCTTCTGCTGGAGATCCTCCAATTCTGTTCCTTCCCAGGGAGGGGATTTAAGGGATACAGTGCATCCTCAAACATCAGGGCACAAGACCATCACCAAAAGAACCAGAACCCACTAAAAGTGCTGCATCCCTGTGCCCAAGAAGGGAGAAGAGGCCTTGTGTGTCTCATTAAATACAGGTAGAAATTTATTAAGGAGGAAAAAAAACCCCACAGCTTTTACAAAAAGTATCAAAAAGAGACAAATGAGGTGAAATGTCTGTCTTTGGCTGGAGCAGCTACCGGAGGGACGGAGCCGGGCTGAAATCTGGCCCATGGTGGAGGTAGAGATGGAGGAAGGGATGGAGGGAGAGATGCCGGTGCCACAGAGCTCCCGGGATCACCCAGACAGAGGGTGTAGACAGATGGAGCTGAGCTCCCAGCCCTTGAATACTCATCCCAGGACATCCCATCTGGGGGATTTATACCTTCCCCCATTTATCGGCGCTGACAGTCACCAGCACCAAAGCAACACACACCAGAGGAGGGACAGCTTGGCACCAGCTCAGGTCCAAACCAGCCCCACAGGGTCACCCGGACCCCGGGAAGGACCTGCCTTCATGCTGAGGCCAGTGGGAGGGAGGAGGAGATGCTGGGGAGCAGCAGCCCAGGTGCTGGGGACAGGTGGGGACAGGCGGGGACGTGCAGCCTCAAGCAACTGCTCCCGTCCGTCCTGCACTTCTCCGTCTGTCCAGCCCCATTTAGGTGGGAAGGGCTACCTGGGTCTCTACACTTTGAAAAAAACAAAAGGGGTAACAGTGGGGACTCAAGGCAGTAGCAAAAGGTGGGAGCAGCGATGGCTTCCTGAGCGGGTTGTGGGCTTGAGGAGCAGCCACACAACCCCCCAGGGCCGTTTTCTCCCCGCCTGCATCCCGGTCTAGTGTGATGAAGGCAACACGTGCCATTTATCTGCTTCCGAAAAGGGAATTTCACTGAAATATGGAGAAAAGAAACCCCCCTTGCCCCAAGCCCTGCCCCTCCATCCAGTGAGGAGCCCAGGTGGGGAAGCACAAGCTCCTTTTGCAGCCTCAGGGGAGCATGGGATGTGAGAGTGGGACTGAAAAACACCTTTGAAGCTCAGCTCTGAACACCTCAGAGACACAGCAGAGGCACTGGGGAGCCCAAAGTGGGGGAAACCCTTGGCCTAAACAGTTGCAGATAAAAACAAGTACCCCTGCAAAAAAGGGGGTTGTGTTCACAGTATGAGCTGCAGCACCCAGAGGGGCACCGAGACGGGACGGGGCTGCAGGCAAGCAGGGGCACAGGCAGGGACACAGGCAGGAGACCTTGGCAGCATCATTGTCAGGTGCTTTCGAGGTCCATTGCCCCAGAGCCGGGGGTCCAGCCTGGCTGTGGCCGTATCAAAACCCCGCTTCCCTCAGCCCTGGGTTGTCCCCAAACCAGTTATGGCTTGCCAGCACCAAGAGCAGCCCCAAGGGGTGCAAGGCCGGGCTGGCTCCAGCCCTGTTCCCCACTCCATCTCCTGTTTAACTGGAGTGAGCCCAAACCCGCCAGCACTGAGGACAAAGCTGTGCCTGTGGTCTGCAGCCACCACTTCCCACAGGCTGGTGAAGACCCACCCCATGGAAAACATCACCATCAGCCCCGTCCCCGCTGGTGGGGTCAGTGCAGGATCTGCTCCAGCTCGTACTTCTCGCAGAACTTGCTGGTGAAAGGCAGGCAGGTGAGATATTCCACCCAGCGCCAGTTCACGGGGTAGACGTAGAGCCAGACCACCAGCGAGGCAAAGAGCCCCACGAAAACCAGCAAGGAGACGATGATCATGGCTCGCTTGCGGTACTTGTCCACCGTGCCGAAGGTGATGTAGGGCAGGAAGGCGAAGGAGAGGAGGAGGCCGCTGAGGAAGCCGAAGAGGTGAGCGATGTTATCGATCCACGGCAAGAGGCCACAGACGAAGAGGAAGAGGACGATGCCAAAGAGGTTGAGGAAGGCTTTCCAGGGTTTCTCCAGCACTTGCCAGCTCTGGAAGAGCTCCACGAAGAGGCAGGCCAGCAAGCCAAACTGGGACCCGGCGGGGCCCACCTGCGGGGATGGAGAAAGTCATGGCCAGAGCCTGTGCATATCACCTTGGACATGTCCCTGTGTGTCCCCTGAGACTGTCCCCTCCCCTTGCAAAATGCATGTGGCTCCTGCATCCCTCCAAGGGCTGCACTGCCATGGGGCGCCACAATCACGCTGGCACGGGAGGAAGAGGAAAAGCACACTGGCACTGTTTGGACAGAGCCGCTGCTTTTGGTGACTCAGCAGCCAGGCAGCATCACCACAGCCCCCCCAGCCTTGTCCTGACGCACCCCCGTGGGGATTAGGGCACTGGACGTGATCTCATTTAAAGCCTGGCAGGGTTTGGCTGCCAGCAGATTAGCCATCTGCCTGCCCGAGAGCCCTGCACGCACACTGACACAGGGTGACGCGTGACTCACGCATCATGTGCAAACCCCCACACGTGTGGCAGAGATACCCCCCTCGTCCCCCTGCCATGCGGGCACCAGCCTCTCACCCCCCTGCCAGAGGCAGAGAGCTTTGTGCTGCAGCCTGCAGCCCCCTCCCCAAACCTCTGCTGGGACAGGGATGGGCAGGAGTATCCCTTTGGTCCCTGGGGAGGTGGCAGGGTTTGGGGTGATGTGGGTAGAGCCCCCCCAGCTCTCACCTCTGCCCTGTATGGCAGGAAGATGGCACTGGCCAGGTTGCCCGTGATGCCGCTGAGGATGAAGATGATGGAGATGCGATGCCAGCCTGCCAGTTTCTCCAGGTCCCTCAGCACTGTCATCTGGAATGTCACGGACACCAGGCAGTGGATAATGCTGGGGGAAGAGACCCCACGTTAGAGACCCCTGCCCAGCCCTCTATGCTGCTGCCCTGGAGTATGAGATATGGTACAAAACACCCTCCACTTATTGCTGTGGTCTGGAGGTGTTCTCCCCACTTCTCTCCCAGCCCATCCCAATGGATACTCTGCTCCCAACTCACTCCCCATGCCCTAGGGGTGTGGGGGCCGTGGCTCACCCGGCATGCAGGAACAGGGACAGCCACAGGCGGTAGAACTGGTCAGGGACCTCCGGGTTGAGGAAGGGCAGGAGACCACAGACCTTGTCCAGGCAGTGCACCTGCAAAGGTGGGGGGTTGGAGGGTGATGAAGGCTCAGCCCACACCTCAGTGCCGCAGGGAGCAACAGATGGGTCACAGGGACGTACGGCTGGTGATGCCACGTGTCAGTTGTGGGGGAACCCTGAGTGGTGTGGGGCACCTGCATTGCCCAGGTGCTGGGGAGGGAGCAACCGAGCACCCCCAGTGCCCCAGGAGATGCTGAGGGGCTGTTTTCCCACCCAGAATATCCCTTTCTCAAGGACACCAAGGCTGCCTGGGTGAGATCGCCTCAAGTTCTCTCTGGCAACCAGTGATAGGACTCGAGGGAACGGCAGGAAGATGTGTCAGGGGAAGTTCAGGTTGGACATTAGGAGAAGGTTCTTCATCCAGAGGGTGCTGGACACTGGAACAGGCTCCCCAGGGAGGTGTCACAGCCCTAAGTCTGCCAGTATTCAGGAAATATTTGGACAATGCCCTCATACAGATGGTGTGATTTTTGGGGTTGTCCTGTGCAGGGACAGGAGTTGGACTTGATGATCCTTGTGGGTCCCTTCCAACTCAGGACATCCTGTGATTTTAAGTCTTGTGTTTCCTGCCCCACAGCAACAAGGCAGCAGCACCAGGAGCCTGACTGACAGCCAAGCAAACCCCTGCACCCTGCATCCCCTGCTCACACCTGTCCCCTTCGGCATCAGCACAGCAATGCGTGACCCACTACCAGCATCACATCCTGCATCCCAGCCCACTCACCTGCGAGCAGAGCGTTGCCTCCTCGTGGAAGTAGCCGTGCATGAACTCGCAGTACTCCCGCGTCGTGATCTCGCAGCTGGGCAGAGGGCAGTGGGCTCGGACCAGGGCTCGCTCCCCACTCCCCTGACCATCCCTGCCCTGCTCCCGGCAGCCAGTCCTGCTGCCACAATCCTTCCAGCCGCCTGCAAGCCTCCAAAATCCCCACCTCCCCCTGGCACTGCTCCAGACACTGACAGGGCAACAAAAGGCAGTGGGGGGAGCTGAGCCCTGGCCAGGCATCCCCATCGCTGTGACCCACCTGCCCTTGGTGCCGATGCAGCAGGGTCTGCCCTTGATCTCGCAGTCCATGTGGGCAAAGCCTGAGTGGTTGGTTTTGGTCTCGTAGGTGCAGATCTAGAAGCAGGAGGGAGAGGAGCCAAGGTCATGGTCTGGTCCTAGGCTCCCCCCAGAGCCCCTGTGCATGGCTTGTCACATGCTGTGTCTCCCATGGGGCCTGTCACCACGGTGTCATGCAGCTCATGGTGTCACTGGGCTCTTACCGGCCACTTGGTGATGTCGTCTGGCCACACATGGGGTGGGTTGGATGCTGGCTCCTCGCATGTCCTGGTGGGAGGAGGTTGGGGGGTCAGGACAGGTCTCCCTCAGACCTATCCCTCCTCCCAGACCTGCCTTGGGCACAGACACCCCTGGGACCTGCCCCATCCCCTGGCCTGGGAGGGATCTTGCACCTTGGTGTCCTACACCCCCTCACAGCAGAGCCTTCTGCACGTGAACCCCACAGCACTTGCATCTGTCAGACACCCCATCGATGTCCCCTCACAGCATCCCCCATCCCAGCTCACCCCCCATGGGACCCCACCTCAGTTTCCCCATTGATTCCCTCTTCCTTATCGCTCTCCTACAGTGTGTAAGGACCCCCTAGCCCCTTGGACATGAGAATTTAAGGCAGCCAAGCTGGAAATGCAGTCTCATGTAGCAGCTCTGCCATGCCCTGCGTACAGCCAGGTGACTGTCCCACCTCTCCCCAGCTGTGACTCCTACCTGGGGTCCTGGTGACACACGGCTCCTGACGTCCGCTTCTTCCCCGAGTCCATGGTTGGTGCATTGGTGCTCGGCCACTTGATGAACGTTGCCAGCGTCTCCTGAGGAGCACGAAGAGATTGAGGACGTTGCAGCAAATCACAGAATCATTTTGTTTGGAAGAGACCCTTGAGATCATTGAGTCCAACTGTTAACCCGCCCCTGGCACTACCCCATGTACCTGAGAACCTCATCTCCACATCTGTCCAACCCCTCCAGGGATGGTGACTCCAGCACTGCCCTGGGCAGCCTGTTCCAATGCCCCACAGCCCTTTGGGGAAGAAATTGTTCCCTAACACCCAATCTAAACCTCCCCTGGCACAACTTGATGCCATTTCCTCTTGTCCTATTGCTTGTTACTCTGGAGGAGAGACCAACCCTCTATATGCTAGGAGTGCACTGCCCTGACGCCACGCATACTGCCCTGGTGCTGTGCAGGGTTGAGGTGTTTTCCCCTTTTTCTCCAAGGATCCCCAGCCCTTCCCAGTGCCCGCGGGGGTGGCACACACCGAGCAGTCCTGCGGCAGGGTCTGGATACAGCCCGATCTGTCGTTCTGGACACAGCAGCCGGAGCCGCGCTCCCGGTCCCGCTCGCGCTGGATGAGCCGCTCCACCTGCCGATCCTTCCGGATGCAGGGGGAGAACTTGGCTCCAAGGTGGATCAGGTCAATCTGGGAGGGAGATACCAGTCCACAGGATGCTCCATGTCTGCCCCCACAGTTCCCCTCCCTCCAGCTGCCCCCGGGAGAACTCAGTAGGGGCAGGGGCTTCCCATAGGCAACAGTCCCGACTCTCCAATACCCCAGCGGGGGGAATAACGGAATCACAGGATGGTTTGGGTTGGAAAGCTCATCTAGTCCAACCCCTGCCATGAGCAGGGACATCTTCACCAGCTCAGGTTGCTCAGAGCCCTGTCCAGCCTGGCCTGGGATGTCTCCAGGGATGGGGTATCCACCACCTCTCTGGGCAACCTGGGCCAGGCTCTCACCACTCTCAGGGTCAAAAATCTCTCCCTCATGTCTAGGGAAAGCAGGTGGGAAGGGGATGTGGCCTGTTCCAACCATCCCAACATGATGCTGCAGCTCTGAGCAGGGATCAGGCAGCAGGTCCCAGAGGGATGGGGACACTGATGCCCTGGGGCAGCGGGCTGGGACAAGGGGTCCAGCTCTTCCCCTGAAGCACCCCAGGGCCCCCCCTTGGCTCTGGGCAGGGGGAGCAGAGGCTGGTGGGGGCAGAGCCTTGGTGGTCCAGCAAAGCCCTTACCGAGCTGGGTCCAATCCAGAAGTTTTCCTGCTGGATGTACTTGACGCTCTCATAGACACCCTTGTTCCGCAGCACCTGCCGAGTGGGGCCAGGGTCAGCTCCTGCTGAGGGGGCTGTGCAGGGGTGCAGCCACCTCTCCCTCTACTCGTGGGGGGCCCCCTTCATGTGAGGGGAAGGGCTGCTGGGTCCCATCAGTGATGTGGAAGAGAGAGCAGCTCTGCTGTCAGCACACATGCCACTGCAACACGCTGCAGACTCCTCATCCTGGTTATTTAATGGAGCCTCTCATCAGCGGGGGCCAGCAGCACCCCAAGATGCTCCCAGCCCCAGCAGGGAGCACATCAGTGTGAGACACTGGAAGATGGATCCAGGGCACTTGGGGAGCAATGCAGCCCTGCAGCTCCCCAGGACTAACCCCAGAGGAAGGATCAGCCCCCAGGGCATTGCAGGCACCCCCAGACACCCCCCTTGCTCTCCTTGGCAGCCAGCTGGTTGCCATTTCAGAGTCCCCTGGGAGGGGACAGCCCTGGCTGGTAGCTCTTAAACTTACTAACTCTGTCGTCACATGCTGGGCGAAGCCAATGGGGGCGATGCCATAGGTGCCGATGACCAACAAGGTGATAAGGATGTGGACAAAGGTGAGCCAGTACGTGAAATACGGCCTGTGGAAGAAAGGACCCCAAATTTGAGCAGCTCAAGGGTGACTGGACAAAGAGACGCTGCAGTCCCCCAAGCATGGAGGGGGACACGCATCTGAGTTTCAGCTAAGGAGTCCCCTGTGCCCATGCTGGTCTCATCAGACCCCTCACCGGTGGCTGTCGGTGATCTCCAGCTGTGACTGCACGATGCTGCTCAGGCTGCGCCGGTACGTCCTGTTCAGCCACTTTCCCACCACCCCCAGCCCATAGTAGCGTTTCTTGCGGTCGAAGGCGAAGTGCATCACTTTGGAAGTGATGCGCATCCCTCGCTGGGGAGCTGGGCCAGCGCCGGCAGAGACCGAAGTGAGCCGGACACCCTCCTGCCTGCAGAGAGCAGAGAAACCCAGAGAATCATAGAATGACTCTGGTTGGAAAATACCTTTAAGATCATAGAGTCTAAAGGTTAACCTCACACTGCCAGCTGCACCACTACCCCATGTCCCTAGGAACCTCACCTCTGTGTCTTTTAAACCCCTCCAGGGATGGTGACTCCACCACTGCCCTGGGCAGCCTGTTCCAATGCCCAACAGCCCTTCCCAGGAATAAATTGTTCCCAAGATTCAACCTCAACCTCCCCCGGTGCAACTTGAGGCCATTTCCTTTCATCCTGTCGCTTATTACTTGGGAGCAGAGCCCAACCCCTCCAGCTCCAAGCTCTTTCAGGCAGTTCAGAGATCAGAAGGTCTCCCCTCAGCTCCTGTTCTCCAGGCTGAACCCCCCAGGTCCCTCAGCCGCTCCCATCACACTTGCGCTCCAGACCCTTCACCAGCTCCGTTCCCTTCGCTGAACTTGCTCCAGCACCTCAAGGACTGTCTTGTCATGAGGACCCATCACACCTGCTGAAAGGGGCCAGCTGAGGAATCCCCCATGTGCAACCCCAGAGCTGAGGCAGGACAGAGGATGCTGGGCTGAGGGCTGGGGGCATCTCTTGGCTTCACCCTCCTAGCAGCATGGCAAAAGTACTCAGTGCCCCATGGCAGGGATGGCTGGGGACATTGTCCCGACTGCGGCAGGGGACCTGGGCAGCCTTGGGGGCAGCATCTGCTGAGAGCTGATACTCACGGGGTGGGCTGCTCCACCTCGGGGGACACCCTGGCATTGTCCCCCATGGGGCGCATGCGGAAGTATGTGGCTGAGAGAGGTGGCGACTCAAATACATCATCAGGCATGGAGTACGTCTCATCGTGCATGTCCATCTGGAAGGATGATGGGGAGGGGTGCAACAATTAACCCAACAACGGTATTAAACCATGTCCCTAAGAACCTCATTATGTGTCTTTTAAGCCCCTCCAGAGATCGCTCCTTTTAAGACTTGTTCTCTAGATCCTTCATCAAGGAGAAACCCCCCCTGGCTGAGCATGGCCACCACCAGGCCAGCCTGGCGAGTGGACAATCGTGATCAATATCCCATGAACTGCATGTCACAGGGTGCGAGATGTGCCCACGGTGGCAGCGTCACTCCTTATCATCCCCAAGGAGCATCACCCAGATCAGGGCTCTGCAGCACTGGGCACAGCGGCCACAGATGCTCCTGCTCCCAGGCGAAGCACCGACACACAGGTCCTCATCAGAGCCCCTGCAGCTCCACATCCACCCCCGTGGAACAGCACTTGCCTTACTGAAGAAGGATGAGTCCAGGGTATCGGCAGCATCCACCACGTCCTCGTCCATGAAGCTGGGGTACATGAAGCTCCTCTTGTTGCTCCTCCACTTGGGAGCCAGTGGCTCCAGGGCAGAGCGTCCCTTAGGCAGGGGAAGCAAACGATGGTAAACAGCCAGAAACCCCCCAGTTTTTGCAGCACCAAGGGTTTCTCACAGCTTCCCTCCCCAACGCCGAGTGGCAGGGATTAAACCTGAACAGAGACAGAGCTGAAACCCACATGAGGAAGAAGATGCTCCCCAAAACTCACACGGAGAAGCGCGGCGGCCGCCTTGAAGCTCATGTGGGCGACGGACTCCCTCTTCCTGCGCGGCAGGCGGCCGTAGCCCGAGCGGATGCTCGTCAAAGAGACGACGCCGGGGGTGAGCGGGGGCAGGACGTGGTGGGGCGTGTGGGGACGGTCGGTGTCATCGGGATGGCGGAAGGGACGGCCCCTGGCCAGCGGGTCCACGATCTGGAGGAGGGGAGAGGTGTGGATGCTGCGGGATCAAGGCTGGGAGCCGGACCCCATACCCTGAGCTCTACCTTGGGCATCTTGGCAGGTTTGGGTGACTCGGTTCCTTGGAAGGAGGGGACCTCCTGGCTGGGCAGCTCCAGGTCACGGTAGGCAGGCTTCAGCTTGCCATATCTCATGCTGCAGTGCTGCAAGCTCTTGCGTTGCCACTGCTGCCGCTTGCCCTCCCAGTCGCCGCTGACACCAAACCATTGCGCTGTGCCCCTGGACACACGATGGGTGGGATTATCAACCATCTGGTCCCCCCAGTCCAGGCACCACCACCCCCCAAGGTGTTCCCTCCAGCAAGCTGATCTGGTTGAAGTCCCTGCCCATGAGCTTTGACAGTCCCTTCCAACCCAAGCTATTCTATGATGCTGTGATTCGGGTTGGGATGTCCCAGCTCAGCTGGCAGCAGGGCAAGTTCTGAGCTGGCTGTGGGCTGGGGAAGGGATGAGCAGAGGCATCACTGGCCTTTGGGTCTCTCTGCAGAGGTAACTCCATCACCTGGCACAGGACAGTGCATCAGGTCTGGGCTGCAGCAGATATACAGCTCAAGGTGATTGTGAAGGTCCTACATAAACAGGGCTAAGAAATTTCCCCAGTGCACAAAACAATGGTGTGAATTAGCACTAAACAATTCTGCTACAGAATCATCCCCAGGCAGACACCAGGGAGACAAAGCAGAGAGTTGCACAAAACCCTCCAAGGTGTTCCCTTCCAAGCTGCAACTCCACATCCCCATCGCAAGTCCTTTGTGGCACCCACAGCCACGACACCCCAGCAGGGACCAAGGGACCGCTCAGTGACCCAGCCACCACCGGCGCCTGCCCTGCCCTCGCGTCACCACTCCTCGTCCCTCACTTGCGGATGCTCTGGGACAGGGACGTCTGTCGGCGGAAGCCGGGCGGGCGCTCCGAGCCATCGCATCCCTTTGAGCGAGGCTCCTGCAGGCTCTTGCTCTTTCGGTAGATGGGGACTTTGGAGGGCTGGAAGGCACAGCAGGATGTTAGGGATGGCACAGGAACAGTCCCCTAGGGATGGCAGGTACCCCATGCCCAGTGCAGGATGGACGCAGCTCCCCATCGCTCACCTCCTTGCGGGCACCATCCTCCTCTGCCTCCCGGGGAGGTATGATGATGGAGAGGTTGGGGGGCTTCTTGCTCTGCAGGCGGCTGCTGCTGGAGCAGCTGTCCCCATTCTTGTTGCCGGCTGACATCTCGGGCCGGTGGCGGTTGGCAGGCTGGGATGTGCAAGGAGTTGGCAAGGTGAGAAGAAACGTCCCCCCAGGATTTCATGTGTGGGGAGAGGCTGAGTCTCAGCAGGATAGGAGGCCTCATCAGCAGCAGGATCTCACCAGCATCAGCAAACCCTGCCACTGACCCTGTTGTCATCAGCTCAGCCACTGTGTCCCTGACATCCACACCCTCTCCCCAGGTTTGGGTGGGCAGTGGGTTCCATCTCCCCCTCACTCCCAGTCCTCCAGGACCACCCATTCACCTGCTGGGAGCAGAATGAGGGATGGCACGAGAGGGTAAGAGCATCCCCATCACCTGTCTGCAGGACGCCTGGCTTGTGCTCCCCACCCCATCGGGATGCACCTGACCCGCTCAGCACGTGCACGGGAAATCAGGATGTGCAAAGCCTGAAAACACCCCATTCTCAGTAAATTCTTCACAGGACGGCTCTTTCTGCAGTGAGAGGAGGTGGAGCAGCCCATGTCACCTCCAGCCCCAGGGCTGGGACCCATCACATGTTGTGGTGTCCCCATGGGATGCTCCCCTCCGGCACATGTGTGCATACACCAGGATGGAAGACTGAATCCTCCTCAGCACAACATGCAAGCAGGAGGAGGCTTAATGGCCAAGAGGTGGTTAATTCCTCCAGCAATCCCCTCCCAAGGGTCCTCACAGCCTGGCTCTACAAGGCAGGACCTTATGGGAAAGGTAATTCCATCCGAGTGCAAGGGAGGGAGTCCAGATCCTATTAGGGGCTGTGGGGGCTCTCAGAGGGAGGCACAGCCCCCTCCAGCCTCTTCATATCCCCCCAGCCACGTGCCAGTGCCCAGCAGACTTGCACAGGTCTTGTGAGCATCCCCAGCTTGATCCCCAGGCCTGGCTCCTCTCTCTGCCCAGAATCCAGCTTTGCAAGGCTCCGTTCTCTTTTGGCAACAGCTGAGCAACCAGGACCTGCCACCCCCCTCTGCAGCACGTCCCTGAGCAGGATGCACAGGGACACTTTTGTAGCACTCTGAGTCCCCAGCACGACTGCCCCCTCAGACCCCACCACAAGCAAAGCCTGGCTTTAGGAGCATCCTCATGGAACCAGTTCCCCGGGGAGCAACCAGTATCCAAATTCCTCCTGGGGGCTCCGTCAGTGCTGGTCCCTGCTGAGGTTTTCCTACCTCATAAGAGTGGTGGGGATCCTCTGCAGCACAACTCGATGGCAAACACCGACGGCGGCCTTCCTCTTCCTCCTCCTGCTCCGTCATTCATGCACGGGAGCCCCGAGACATGGTCGAACTCCTCCTGCCTCACCTGGTGGGGAGCGATAGAGGCTGCAATGAAAAGCCATACATGGGAAAGAAGTGAAGGGCTGCAGGAGCATCGTGAGCCCGGGGGACAGGGCAGCCAGACACTGGGGACAAGGACCAGGCAGTGGAAGGAGAAAAAAACTGCCGTCTGCAGTGATGCACCTCTCTTTGTGGCAGGGGAACGGCGTGGGGCTGGCAGGGAGCTTTCACCCGCTGCTGCCGGGCAAAGCTCTCGCGTAGTGAGACACTTGTGAAGAGTGGACGCGAAATGCAATGGCCTCATCGAGGTATTTAATAGCTGCTAAGCTGGGAGAATGCCAGCCGGGCAGTCCAGCCCCAGCAAGTAAAACTTTCCGTCCCGCTGGTGAGCTGGAAACGCTGTTTGTTTTCCTCCCAGGGCTGCCAGCAATGAGCTCAAGGTGCCAGCTGCTCTGGAGAGCTGGGAACGGGGACACACTGGGGTCATAGCAAGCCCTGGGACACCCTCATCATCTTCCTCTGACCCTGGGGAATGGCTCAGCAGCAGAAGTCAACACAGCCAGGAGCACAAAAATTGCATCACTCAGAGGTGCGAGGGGACAAGGTGCTCTTGCACAGAGCTGCTCTTGCACCTCTATCCCAAAATCCCATACCCAGTTGCTCCCATCACACACCAGGCAGCCCTTGGTGAGGAACCTCTGGGATTCCCAGTGAAGCAGGTTTGCAGGATGTTGAAAACCCTGGTCCCAATCCTCACCAGTTCCCCAGGCAGCGAGGGTGAAGGAACAGACCCAGCTCCCCCTGAGCTGCGGGTGAGGTGACGCAGCTCCCGGGGGAGCTGGCACAACCTGGTGGCACCTGCCATCCCGTCACGCGGAGCAGCTTTCACGATTCTGTGCTTTAATGCGATATTTGGCACTGAGAGATGGGGGAGGAAGGGAGCAGCCCCTGATGGCTCAAGTCCCTTTGGCCACGTGGGTTGGGGGCAGCAACAATCCCCAGGCACAAATCCTGACCAAAAAGAAGTTTTACCGCACATCAGCCCTGTCCCCAGGGCATTCAGGGTAGATGTGGTGGCTCTGCCCTGGGGACAGGAAAGGTAAGTGAGAGGTGACATGGTGTGGGGGGATGGCTGCACAAACATCCTGCCATGAGAACAAGGTGGTGACAGCAGTGAGGGGGTGATGGATGCGGGGCTCTGCACTCAAGGGCACATACTGAGCTGAGCTTCCAGCTGGAAGAGGGGTCCCAGGACAGCACAGGGTCACTGCAGGCTGGAAAAGATCTCCAGGGAGAGAGAAGAATGCACTGTGGACCCTGCCACCACCCATGGGGAGTGATAAATGGGTGGAGGGGGGTAACGTGGTCTGGTTGATAAAAAGAAGAGGTCACCCACCATCACCACCTCCCCTCACAAAGCTGTCACATTCACCAAAGCCTGATGTCCAGCAGCAAGAGACACTGCCCTCACCCCCACGACAAGGAGGTGAAGCCCCCATCCCCTCCTAAGAGGGACGGTGTGTGGGGGGCACTGGTGAGCAACTGGGACAAGGTCTTAATCTTCAGCCAGGAGAGGCACAAGGAGGGTGACCAGGACTGGTCCCAGCCCTGGGGTGAATCATGGCCAACGCTGACCCAAGGAAGCACGCCCAGGAATGAAAGTGATGGAAAAGGTGATGTGGCTCAGGCGTCACTGTCAGACATGCTGGGATGCTCTAAGCAATGCAAAGGGATGGTTTGCAAGGTCAAGTGACAACCTGCAGAGCTGGGGACAACTGAGCACAACTATCGTACGAGACACTAGAGACAACCCTGCAGAGCAGCCCTGGTTGGGGGGATGGACACAGGCACAGAGGCTCAGACGAGGATTGTGATCACAGTCCCCGAGACCCTTGCCATGGGGGGAAGGCGGCATTATCGGTGCTGAAATAAAAGTCCATCAGGCTGGTGCAATCAAACCAGGAGGAAAACACAGCTCAGAGCCACCTGAGGGTGCAGGGCCAGGAGAGGGACCCTCAGAGCATCCATCGCACCCCTGCTCTGCCCTCTCCATCTCACAGGGGAACAAGCAGAGGGTCAGGGATGCCCCTGAAATGGCCCTGCAGCCATCACGACGCTCACACAAGAGTCGTTTTTCCATTAGGCAGAGCGTGGCAGCTGCCCATAAATGATTCACGAGAGCGTTAAAGACCGGAGCCTCGTTAAAAGGTGCTCCTGGTTATTAAGAGCCCCAGACAGGAAAGTCAATAGGTCCAACTGCTCCAAGAACTGAGCCCCCACGGACTCGCACCTGAGCAGAGAACCCCAAGCAGCTTCCCAGCACCTTCCCCCCCTTCTCCTGCCTTTCTAAAAGCTTTTTATCATTTTCCAGTCTCAAATTTCAGATGCAAGAGAAGCAGCCCAGGATAAATAGCTCTTGAAATGAAAAAGGTATTATTAAAAAAAAAAAAAAAAAAAAGGAAAAATACTTATAGGGTAGGAAACTAAATACCTTGATATTCCTATTTCTTCTTAGAATGCCCAAACCGCCACTGAAACGGGGAGACCTGGAGAGCACCAGCCTCGTGAGCTGAGGAGCAGCCAGGCTCCATCTGCTGCTTATTTTTTGTGCTTTGAGTAGTTAGGCTCCTTTTTAAAGGCCAAAATACACTTTATAGCCCTGCTGCAGGAACCCTCCTGGCCCTGAGGGACCGTGTGTCCCGTGCCCATGGTGGAGACCCCAGCCCACACATGGCCATTTCACACCCCAGCACCATGGCATCAGGCTGATTTTTTTTCTCCCCCCACCACAGATAAGGCAACTCCATCTTTTCCCCATGCGTGCTGGTTGGCAAACCCACAAAGACGCAAAGTTTCACTCTGAGTCTTGAGAGAGGACCGCTGTGTGTTGGGGGGTGTTTTAAGCCGTCCCCTCCTTCACACTGTTGAGCCACACGATTGGCACCATCACCCACAAGAGCTTTAATCCTTGTTTCCATCTCGGTGAGGTTACAAGGTGGGTACAGATGCCGCGATGGGTGATGAGAACCCAGTCAGCCCCCGCCATGAGCAAGAACCTCCTCCGCACTGCCATGAGGAAATCCTCTCCCATTTTCTACATTGGGCAGGACATTGGGCAACCACAGCAGGTTTGTTCAGCCCGAGCGAGCTTGGAGCGCGCAGCACGCCCCGGGAGGAAGCAAAACCACCGCAGGGGACACGGAGGCGGCCGGGGGGGCTGTGCTGGGTGCAGCTGATAAAGCGCGGCGGGCAGAGCCCTGCCTGCCTGTGGGGAAGGGAAGCGGAGCCGGGAGGGTGCGCGGCGGCTCGCGTGGTTGCACAAGGCAGCCATGTGCTGGGCTCCATCGCTGGCAGTGCGGCGCCGGTCCCTTGGGCAGTGATGCCACTGGGATCTGCACGGAGAGGGAAGGGTTCACCCAGGGGATCTGGCAGCAGATCGAAAAAGCCATGCAGAGGATTTCCCACAGCCTGTTTCCCACCCTCGTTAATTTTTACCAATGCAATTACCCACCTGTCCCCGGCAGAGCAAATGCCAGCACCCAAAGGCTTCCCAACCTGCTGGGGTGGGTGATGAGCCCTGGTGGGTCAGTGTTGCTCTGTGTCACTGCCCGCCCACCCGCCCCACACCTCCCCAACCCCTTCCTGGGGGGGTTCACACACCCTCACCGCAAAATAACCCCAAATAGGTGGCACCACACAAACCCACTCTGCTTCCCACGGTGGAGACATGCCGGCCGGGGCTGTGGGTGCTGCCAGCACCTTCCCCAAGCTGGAGCCCTACCTGAGCAGGGGACCTGCACGTGGAGGATTTGAGTCGTCCCAAGGGCTTCGGAAAGAGCAAAGGGCAAAAGTCTCTGCTGGCAGCGAGGGCAGTTGCAGCAGGGAAAGCATGGGGGGTTGGCTGCTCCCTAGATCCAAGAAAAGCTCTCTTCCAGGCACCACATGGATTCCTCGGTCTATCAGGACTGATTTAACTTGGTTTTATCTAAGAGTTGCATTATTACTCAGTGCTATTCCAATTCCTCATTAGCTTGGCTTAAACACAGGACACATGGGCACGATGGTGCGAGTGCTCCCACCATGACTGCGCCTTCTGGAAGGGGCTGAGGGGTCCCAGGTCGTCATTTCCCCAAGGCAGGGGGTGAGCAGCCTGCCTGCCGTCCCCATGCCCAGGTCATTACTGAGCTCATCCTCCCTTCTGTATTTGAAAGAAATTCTTGGTGTGAGAGTGTGATGGGGGGACACACACAGATTTCTTTCACTGGTTCTTCTGCAAAACACTCATTTTGACAGCAACACTTGGTGCAAGGGCTCAGGCTGGACTTGCAGACTGCCCCAATCCTCTGCTGCCCATTTCAGAGCATACCAAGCCACACGGAGCTGGGAGAAGCACCCATATTTACAGACTGCCCTCACCATGAGCTCTGAGCATCCCTGTGCGGCATGGGATGCAGCAGTGGGAGGTGGTGCTCAGCCTCACGTACAAATTCGGCTCATCCCAGGCAGGAGATGAGCCCCGTGCTGGGGGCAGGACGATCCACTCAGCTAAAAGCTAAAGCTCCCTATCTTTGGGAACAGGCTCCTTATCTCAACGCAGCCATTTCAAGGCTCACGCAACACACTGCTTGCCCCGCTGGCCCCTGTGCGGAGGCAACCTCCTTCGAAGCACCCAGGTCCACACCCTGCAGACAAAAACCAGAGCAAGAGCAGCTCGTCCCATCCAACACAGCACAAGCCTGGTATGGGGGATCCTCCACCCCCTGGTGCCTGCAAAAACCCAGTGATGCTCTCCCCACGCTGCAGCGTCACTGTGGACCTGTGCCAGCAACGCACTTTGCAGCCTTTCTGCTGCCAAGAGCAGGTGGTGGGGTCTCCCCCACCATCCTCATCCTCCCCACCCCACCCCAGGAATGCTGCACCCACAGGGCAGCAGCACAGCTCACTGCGGCAACTGGAGATGCCCATTTTTGAGGAGCTGTCTCTGTGCCATCCCCAGGAGTGCTCAGATTGGGTTAAGCAGCTTCAATAAAGTCCTTACAATTCCCCCAGATATAAGTTATTTAAGTTAGTGGAGGGTGAGGGAGGAGGGGAGAAGCCCTCACATGCAAACCCCACAAATGTTTGATTTCCATGAGGGGTGCAGGTTACTCCCCTGCCACCCAAACCAGTTATTTGGGGGCTGCCCCTGTGCTAATGTGACCTGCATCCCATGATATCAGCCCTCAGGGTGCAGGTCCCCAAGGACAAGGGGGACACAGGGGTCCTGTGTGGTGGTCAAGTAGAGGGCAGGGTTAGTCCTGGAGCCATACAGCACATGGACCTTCCCCAGGGCATCTTCCCTGCATCCAACCCCTACCCCAAATGCCTCATTAAGACACCAACCACCAACTAAATGCTTTCTGTTTTGGTTTGGTGCCTTTTTTTTTTTTTTAAGAAACAGTGATTAAGCAAGAAAAAGGGTACCAGCACCAAGGGTTTCTGTTCCACTCGCAAGCACAAGCCCAGCTTTCAGCACTGACCCCAAGGCCAGGAAATGACCATGACCAAAGCATTGCAGTCTCCTAAATGACCACGACTCCTGGATCCCCATAATTACAGGACCGTGTCCATGTGTTTGTCTTTCAGCCCAGCACAGCCAAACAATGCAAAAACCACCTGAATCCCCAGCTCATCCCAAGGAATTCGGCTTCCTGACAGAGATGGTTGTGCTGGTTTGGCTGAATCAAGGTCATTTTCCATGTGGTTATTCCATTTTCCTCTTGGTAGCTAGCACAGTCCTTTGAATTTAGTTCAAGAACAATGAGATAGCACCTTGAGATAAAGTTAAGGTTTTCTTCAGTAAACTTCCCAGTGTTTGGGACTTGGTATAAAAGAATGTAAGACCTCACTGATACTTATTGCTGCAGAAACCAAGGTCCTTCCTCAGTTTTCCACGTTTTGCAAGGAAGCAGGTGTACAATGCAGGGAGGAGCGGATCCAGCACAGCTGACCCAAGCTGCCCAGCAGTATTCCGTACCACAAACGCTCTCTTTCCTCGATGGCTGCTGTTCCTGAGGAGTCCCATCCCTGCTGCTGCTCCTGGAGCCCAATTCCCATGACTTCCCCGTGCCCGCTGTGGTCTGCATTCAGCTGGACTCACTGTGTCCGCCTCGGGTGTTCAGAGTTGCTTTGTATATCTGATGATAAGAGTTGCTTTCTATATCTGATGATATTCACATTATTATTCATTCTTCTTTTATTATTGTCTTACCAAACCTGTTTCTATTTCAACCCACGAGTCTTTTCTCCTTTTTCCCTTCCTTCGCCCCAGGGAAGACGAGGCGAGAGAGCAGCCGTTCAGCTGTTTAGCCACACGGTAACAAGGACCCAGCCAACCCCTTTCCCCATCAGATTCACATCCCCACGTTCTGCATCCCCAGCTCTGAGCTGCCTCCATTGTTCCTCCCGCCAGCACCCACGGACACGCTCCAGCAGCGCCGCTCACACGTGCATCTGAAAGCAACACCAGGTTCAGCCCCATCTTGCAGAATTTGTTACGGGGCAGCTGTTTGGGTGTCAAACCCTGCTCTCCCCCGCTGTGGTTTACCCTTTCTCGCCCTGCAGTTTCCAGCACAGCTGCAGTGCAGCTCAAAGAAACCCCTGACCAGGGGAAGCGGGGAGGCCACCAAGTCTTGCTTTGGTCATCAGCAAACAGAATAGGCAGAAGCCACCATCCAAATGAGGGAGCAGCAACAGGTGTTGATCACCCTCTTAATTGCAAAGGAGCTTGGAATGGCAGAGCCCAAGAAGCCACTTGTGAAGCCAGTTGCTGTGCAGAGCCCGTGGCACCTGGGGCACAGCAGGCAGAGGTGGCCCTGTTTCTGCAGGGTATGGCTACGGCTGACTCCTCCAACTCATTTCAGAGGTGGGATGTTTCCAAGTTGCAGGAGGTTTTCCACCTGGGAAACATGCAGGAGCCAAAGGATGCTCCTTTGGAGGGCACAACAGAGTGAGCCAAACTGGGCAGCATTTTCCCGCTCAGGACAGCCATGGGATGGTATTGAGGTGTTCTCCCAAACTCTGCAGCCAGCCGATGTGCTGTGAGCCCGGGAGAGCAGCGAAACAATGAGCTCACCCTGGAAATCCCTGGGAGTGACCATCCAGGACCCGGGCACACGCAGGCAGGGGACCGTCCCGGCTCCCTGTGGTGGGAAGGACGACGCCACGCTGGGGAAGAGGGCACTTCCTCTTGCCGCAGGGACCTAGAGCCGACAACATGGCCTTTCAGGTCCCCTTTCCCCTGCAGAGCGCAGGCATGGGGAACTGAGCGAGAGCTGTGGGGTTTCGGGGGAAGAAACAGAGCCCTTGGCCCACTGTGGGCACTGCAATCCCGCTGCAGGCAAGCACGGAGGGACAGCTGCTGCCTGGTCCTGCTGGCCTGGCAGCAAGGCAGGACAGGACGAGGATAAAGCCCAGCCTTACCAGTCTGGCCCAAAACTGCTGAGGGCCAACAGCAAATGCAACTGGCTAAAACATCCAGAGCTAGTATCCTCCTGCTCCCAGCGGGGTGCATGAATGGATGTAGGATGGCCGGACCTTTCTGATCACAAAGGGTTTTGTCTGCTTGCAAAGGGCTGGCAGCAGTACTTGCCACTTCAAGCAGCACGTGTGAGTGTGCTAGAGCCTTTAAACCAAACCTCAAACCAGCAACAACAACAAAGCCCCGGCATCGGCAGGCGGGAGGGGATGACGATGCTCTGGGGCATCTGGGGCTGCTCCCCTGCCCACCTGCCTGCCCTCGCCTGTGGCTTCGAGGCTGCTGCCATTTCCGAAGGGCGCCGCCAGCCCCGCTCGCCTGGGAAGGGGAAAACCCACAAAACAAAAACACAACTGCACACCCGCTTGTTTATCGGGCCATCAGCTCCAGAAAGTAGGTTAGTGCTTTCCTCCCAGCCGGGGCAGAGGAGCCGGCAGTAGGCAGGGGAGCCGGCAGGGCCGCCCTGCCACGCGGTGTCCCCTCCGCTCGGCCGGGTCACCCTACCGGGACACGCACTCGCTTCCCCCGCGAGGAAAAGAAGGAAGAGGAGGGTCCTTCCCCGTCCGCCCGGGCTGCGCGCCCCGGGGGCGCCGGGCAGGGCGCGGGGTACGGCCGCAGCCCGAGCAGGGGTCCCGCGCTGTCTCCCCTACGCCGGCAAATGTCCCCCGGGGAGCAGGGGCAGACACCCACCCCCGGTGAGGCCAGCACCCCGGGCAGAGCGGCCGCAGGGCGGAGGAGGAAGCTGACGGGACGCGGCCGGTCACAAAGCAACAACAACCCGGGCGGTCGCGAAGCGGCGCGGAGGCACTGGAACCCCCCGCTCCGCTCCCACCCTTGGCCCCGCTCACCTCGGCACGGCCGCGTTCCCGCTCAGATCCCACTCTCGGTCCCGCCGGCACCGGCCGCCGCTTCGCCACCGCCTCCACCTGGGCCGGGCGGGACCCGGGGGCGGCACCGGGGCGGGGCCTCGGCGGGGTGGGGGGGGCGCGGCGTGGTCTCACGTGGGCGTGGCCTCGTGGGGGCGGAGCCGCCGCCCAGGGTTCCGCCCCGCAGAGCGCCCGCCCACGGCGACACGCGTGGATCAGGGTCTGGTAGGACTGGCTTCTATTAGGTCTGGTCGTTATCAGGACTGGTCACTGTTAGGACCAGCCAGTATTAGGACTGTTCATTATCAGGACCTTATTAGGACCTTATTAGGACCAGGCTCTGTCAGGACTGATCACTATTAGGATGTGTCATTATCAGGACTGGTCACTATCAGGACCAGGCTCTGTTAGGACCAGTCACTATGAGGACCCCAGGGCACAGACCCCCCGACCCCACTCCCAAGCTGCAGGGACCCTGATGTGCCAGGCAGCGTGGCAAGCACAGTGTGGGCTGGCACAGCCTCAAGGGCACCGCGGGCCCAGGCACATCCCACTGGCCGGGCTGGAGCCAGGTGACACATGGTGAGGCTGGGACAGTGATGGCAGAGCCAGTCATGTTGGCTTTCGCGGCGGTGACTTGTCCAGATCCTGGCAACGTGGAGCCCCTTGGGCAGCTGCCCCTACTCCCATGGCTCTTCTTCCCCGACAGCCTCACATCCAGCTTCCTGCCACCCCTACGGAGGAGCTCAGATACCGACAGGATCTGAGGGCTGAGGAGAGACCTCTAAAGACTGGGCTTGGCATGGCTCTGTTGCTGAGGCTTTTATATGGGAAAACGTGCCGTGGATTTTGCCACAAAATAAATAACTTGATTTGTGGCTTGCTGCTGGTCTCACGTGAGTGTGGACTGAATTTACAGCCAGGACCAAGCAGGACCAGGAATTAACTTTACCTCCTTATTCAAAGTTGCATTTTTCTTTCATATTTATCTTACCCACACAAGGACACTTCAAGCAAGCCCTCTGTTCCTGGGTGCTGCAGCTGGGCTCCAGCGTGGATTCACTGATGTCTAACTGGACACTGAGCTCATGCTTGCTGTGGCCCTCCTCTTCCACTGCCATGGGTTCTTGCTCAGCAAATCTGCTCTCAGTTCCTGGTTGAAAAAAGGGTGGAAAAAGCTTTCGGTTCCTCCCAGCTCCTTTGAAGTCATGTTTGGACGGGGGTGGAGAAGGGGAGAGCCCGGCTGGTGCCACGATGGGTGGCTGGGCATGGATGCCCCAACGCGTGCTGTGCCATGGGACGGGTGGATGCTCCTGCCCGTGACTCAGGGGTGAGGTGGGGGCATCCCCAGCTGCAAGCTGGGGCAGGTGGCAAAGCAGGGACCTGGGCCAAGATGCCAGGCACTGACTTCTCCCTGCGTCTGGGAGGGGACAGATCAGACTGTCTTTGTGTGGGACAAAAAACAAGTGATAAAACCCATCGCTACCATGTCCCTGCCTGCATCCCACTCCACAACTTGGACCTGCGGGATGTGTCTTTCCATGGAGGAGCCAGGCAGAGCCCCGTGCAGGCTGGCAAGGCCTGTGGAGGGGAAGGGAGGGCAGTGATTGGCACCTGTGCAAATGTTGCAGAGCATTGGGCAATAAGGAAGCGAAAGAAATGACCGAAAAACCCCCAAGGGAGCACGGTCAGGGTGTTGCGTCAGCGTGCTGGGGAGGTGCTCTGCAGCGCTTCCCTCTGCCCTGCAAACTGCTCCACAGCTTGGCCAGAAATGATACTGGTTTTCACAGCCTTGTAGATTTTTAGTGTAAAAAGCCCATGTTACCATCCTGGGTCTTGTCTTTGCGACACATCAACCACTTCCTAAAACATCACAGTCCAGGTTCTCCAGGAATTTTTTCCCGTTGTTGGCTCTTCATGTGCCCCGCCCCCCCCAAAGTGGGTATGAGATTCCCTGGGTTGTCCCAGGTTGCTCCCACATGCAGGCAGATGAATCTGTGATCCCACAGCCCTTCTGGGAGCCTGTTTCCCCATGCCCTCATCCCCTGGTCTCTTGGCACACAACCTGGGGGAAAAGCCCCATGTGGAGGGGACGCATCAGCCCTCACCACTGGTTTGCACCCCCTCATGTCCCACTCACACTCTGTCTTAACTCATTCAGGGTTAAAAACTGCCTGTACCCGCCTGTCCCTGCTGCCACCATCACCTCAGCCCGCTGCAAGCCACCACCGCCCCTGCCAGCACCGGAGCAGCAGAGCCGGAGCGGCTGCTGGCAGCGTTGCCGTTCCCGGTGCGAACGGCAGAGGCCAGGCCGCGGCCACGCTTGGTGCCGCTGGGAGCGGGTGGAAGCTGCTCCCAGCAGCAGCCGAGGATGCTCAGCCTCCGCCATCGCTCACCGCTCCCTTCCCTCTCGCCTCCATTCCCCTGCTCCTCTTGGTGTCACAGCTGTCACCCCTGCCCAACCCCTGAGGGACACGGGGCACCCCGGACCACCCGGCTCTTGGTGCGTCATGCAAAGACAGGGGGACTTTTTTTTATCAGACAAAGTAGGAACACAGGTCTGGTTCTGTGAGGTTGTTGCGGATGGAAAAGCTCCTCCAAGCCTTTTCCACCGGCATGGCAGCGGTGGTGGCACCTGGCTGTGCAGCTTGTCATGGCATCCTCACCTGCCTGTCCCCTGCTGCTCCCCCAGCCATTGAGGGGCTCAGAGATGGGATCAGCACCCATGGCCCACACATGCAGCTGCCCTGTGCTCGGTCACCTTTGCAAATACAGGGATCTCCTGCTCACCTCAAAGTCAGCAGCCCAGGGGGCTGGGAGATCCCAGATCCCATCCTCAGAGGCATTGTCACCCCCAAATCCTGACATAGCCACCCTAGTAGTGCACAGACCCCTCCAGACACAAATATTAGTGGGAAATTTGTATTTTTACTCCCTCCAAGCATTGTTTCTTCCTGCCCTCCCTCCCTCCCTGATCAGCCTGCGATGGGAAAGCATTAGAAAAATAAAACAATATCAAATGCAATCAAAGACAGGCTGGTGGGAGTTTGTCTTCTGGGTTTTCCTTCTCTTTTATTGCTTTCCCAAAGAAGAGGGCTCTGGGGTGATTTAGTGGAGCAGGAAAGGGCAGGAGGCTGGGAGCTGCCTGCTCCCTTTGGCAAATCTCTCAGGATGATGGTCTGGATTTGGGGATTTTCCTTCCTGTAGAAATGACTGCCCAGTCGGAGGATAAGGCTGGCTTGATGGGGAGGCTGCTTCACCTCCTGATACTGCAGCTGGGGTCAGTGGGAGCTACTGGGACAGGAGCTGTGGCAGAGGATGCTGCCATGGGGAGGAGGAGGAGGGATTGAAATGGGGGAATTCACAGCAGTGCAGAGGAAGCGGTGACCTTTGAGAAGCAATCTTCTTTGCCCGCTGCTATTTATCCAGCCTTCCCAGCGGCTCCTGCAACCGAGCGCAATCCTGAGTGCGTGGGCCAGGCTGGGCGATGCTGGGCTGCCCTGGTGCTGAGCCGTGGCTCTCTGCTGTCCAAGGGTGGTTCTGATTTGAGGAGCTGAATGCATCGTTTACTGCTGGAACAGCAGCTCTGCAAAGGTCCAAACCTTCCTGCCTACCAGGTGCTTTTAGGCAGGAGAACTGGGAGGAAAAGCCATGTGTTTGTCCCCAAGCATCCCCCTTGCCCACCTTCCCTGATGCTGCTCAGGTGAGCTCTGCCTGGGCTTGGTGGATCCACACCCGGCTGAGCAGAGGCTGCAGGTCCATGTTTACCTGCACAGAGTCTGCATTCACCTTCAGAGAGGTGACCTGCCTGTCGCCGGAGCCGAGCGAAGCTGCATCCAGCAGCTGGGCTGTGCGGGAGCAGAGCTCTGACCAACCATGCACCACGGACCTGCCAGCCCCTCTTAGCTGAGGAAAGGCTGGGGCCAGGGTGGTGTCAGCATCCCAATGTGAAGGAACCCAGGGGAGATGGTGCTTGTAGAGAGCAGGGCTGGACCGCCAGAACATCCTTGTGAGCACCTGCATCTCTGCTGGCATCCTGCCTCTCCATAGGCACAACATTGCAGACACCCCATCCCCGCAGGCACCCCTCTCTGTCATCATCCCGACCACTCTACCAGCCTCCACTCCCAAAGCAGACCATGCCACGGGTGGGTTTGCATGGAGAGCAGGATGACTGCTGTCTCACTGACCCTCCACCCAGCCCTCATCGCTTGGATTATTTCTGAAATCATTTTCCTGAACCTGATGGTACAATTCCAGGTACAATGCCTTTTGCACCCCCTCGTTACCAGTAGCACTGGTACAGATGTCACCCAGTGCCATGGCAGATGTGGGCAGGGACTTTCTGTCACAAGGGACATAAAGTGCCTGGCCCCATCCTGGCAGCAGGAAGGGCAGGGGCAGGATGCAGGCAGGACACGGGCAGGACGTGGGCAGCACAGCCAGCCGCGTCCCCAGGGAACAGCAGCAGCACCATGGGGCACACACAGCCATACGTCTCCTGAGCAGCACCGAGACCTCAAAATATATCTATAGGGTGTAGGTAGATATAAAATATGTTGTTAAATCCTGAGTATAACCATAATTTGTTGGTAGCAGAGCTCCAAGTGATGCACAGCTCTTGGCAGACAGATGAGACATGGGCTTTCCTAAGTTTAAAATAAACCAGCTTACCTGTCCAGGCTCCTCTGGCCTTTCTGACAATCAGTTTTTCCCTCTACCAAGAAAACAATAAAAAGAAGTGTAAATATTTGTAGTTATTGACTGAAATATCTGAAGAAAGTAACTGAAAATCACACTATTGCTTAAAAAAGTACCCCCCAAACAAATATCTCTGCTACATAAATATAAAACCACAACAATGTGGCAGAGCCTGATGATTATTTTGTTTCAGGAGCTGTTTGGAACATCACCCTGAAGACTGATCGAATATAGAAAGAGCATCTGCAGGGTAGTTGTCTAAAGCTTTCCCTTATAGAAAATATATTCGTCAGTTAACAAGAGGGATTTGTAATAAAGAGTAATAGGGGATGGGAATCCTCCCATCAGCAAGCTGTTGGGTTTGGGTGATTTCCTGGTGTTCCCAAGCATCCTCACTGCCTTGGGTCCCTGGGGGAAGAAAGAGGAGGAGAAGGAGGAGGAGGAAGCAGCCTGACCCCCCCAGAACCTTCCTCCTCCTCCCAGCCCTCTCTCCACCCTCCCTCTGCCCTCGGCTCTGCTCTCTCTCAAAAGTGCCTGGGAGAAGAGAAACCTGGCTGTAAATTAGCCAGGAGGATTTTTCAATCCGAGATGTGCACTTCCCCCCCAGCTCGGCATCCCCCCGACGCTGTTATTTCATCTCTTGGCTGCCAAACTCCCGGGAATTAATCCCAGTCGGCGCTGACAGCGTTTACATTCAGCGCTGCTCAGATAAACCATATCAACCGGCACAGCTGAAGAGGAGCCGGTGCGGAAGGAAGAGCTGGCTCCTGCTCAGTGTCACGGGTGATTTTTTTCCTGCCTCTTTTTGTTGTCTTTTTTTTTTTATATTTTTTCCCCTTGGATCTTTGCTCTGAGCAAGGAGCCACCCAAACCCCTGTGCTGGTGAGGGTGGCCATAGAGTGGTTCATATAGCAAAACTTGGAGCTTCTGGTTCTTATCTTGATGCAGATACTGGACAAAAAGAAGGGATGTGTCCTTCAAGCCAGTGGGAGCTTGCAAGCTCCGTCTCCTGAGATTTCTCACCCTGTGTCACTCGGCACACAAGGGAGAGCTTCTCCTCACCTCCAGCTCCAAAAATCCAGGTTTTAATAGGTATTTGCGCAGCACATTGCATATTCTGTTTTTTATCTCACCTTTGCAGATGTATTTCTGTCTGACCCTTGCAGTAACCTCGTGGCTCTCCCTTTGGCTGTCACTGGCCTCTGGACACGTGGTGGAGATATCCCATGTCTGAGCCTCATCTGCACCAGGCTTGGGGAGCTGCAATTCCCC
Source organism: Patagioenas fasciata (assembly GCF_037038585.1). Lineage (NCBI taxonomy): Eukaryota > Metazoa > Chordata > Aves > Columbiformes > Columbidae > Patagioenas > Patagioenas fasciata. The sequence goes on along the minus strand of NC_092537.1, from coordinate 7,760,076 downwards.
CAGCATATAGGGCAGGGAGCATCAGACCCCATGGCCAGCGGTGTGGGGCTTTCCCAGGGCTGGAGCACGGGCAATGGGCTGCGAGCACACCCTGCACTGTGCCTTAGCTGCAAAATTCCCCTCTTCCTCCATTTCCCAGCCCATAAACCAGCACCAAGGTCACCAAGGTGGTGTCTAAGACCTGGGTCTCCTGCTCCCTGGGGCGAGGGGTCGCCCCTGGAAAGCGACATCCCCAGGCTGTGACATTTGGAGACACAGTGGGTTTAGCCATCCCCAAAGCAGCAGGAGGGGGTGAGCCCATCACCCCAGCACCTGGAGCAGTTTTTCAGTGCATCCTCAGCCTCCCACCATGTCTCCTTTTCCACCAGCACTTGCAGAGCACTGACGTGGCGGTGGGGTCCGGGTCATAGCGTGATCGTCACAGCCACCCCAAAGTGACGGAATCCGGGGGTAAATATTAGTACGAAGTGAAGGGCTGTGTACGTATTTTCTCCCTGCAAGGTAATGATGAAATTCCTGGCTCCTTTTCAACAATCTGTTGGAAAAACCAGCCCTGTGTCAGCATCCTCCCGTCATCACTGTTTCTGGCCAGTCTCAGCCTGGAGTACAAAGGTCTGAGAGCTTCAGGTCCCCACCGCAATCTCCCGACTCCTGAGCCAACCAGTCCTCTTGCTCGTGGTTTCCAAGCGAATGTTTCCCATCTGGAGCATAGCAGCGTGTGGGTTTGCTGAGCGTTCGCTTCCGCCTGGGTGCGTATACAGGATGTGGTGGGGATCCCGAGGATGGCTTACTCACTGCATTAACAGCACCAAGTGGTTTACCCCCAGAAAAAAGATGCAGTGGGAGAAGATCATTGCAGGGGGTTGACTAGACCCACCTGGCCATCGGGCAGACCCCCCAAAATCCCCTGCATCACCCCAGCCCTGCAGCCACCCCACCAGAAAGAAACCAAGAAGAGCTGGAGGGGTTTGATTGATTTATCCACTGAAGATACAAGTTTCGGTTTAATAACACCATTCTGTCCGGTTACAAACATACTAAAAACCTACAAAAAGAAAACAACAAGTTACACCCATCGTACATGGAACGGCATGTATAAAACCAGCACAGAAGCGCCGAGAAACACGTACATGGACAGTATCGGCAGCAGGAACAGGAAAGACACGGAGTTACATCAGACCACGTCGGCTCATGTCTGCGGGTCACGGCGGGACTGGTTAAGACATACTGACAATTAGAGACAACCTCGGCTATGGAAAATAATTAGTGTCACGGTCTGTTAAATAGGTCAGACCTTGGTGGGTAGTTTTAATCCCTCCCTTTTGGATTAGTTGGTCCAAGGTGAGCTCAGGGGTTTCCCTTCCAGTCTGGCATCGCTGGTGCTGGTCCCCACACTGACCTCAGTGTACCAGGGGGGCTTCCCCATGGCAAGGGGCAGGGGGGGCTGAGCTCCAGCCACAGAGCCCAGCCAGCCCAAATCTGGTCCCCACTGAGGTCACTGGGCATGTCCCCACAGAGTGGGGAGACACTGGGATCCCCTTTACTGGGGCAAACAGGAGCAAACTGGCAGAGATGCAGGAGGATTCCCCCGGGAGAGCCTGCGGCTTGGCTGTGAGGGCTTGTTTTGCTATAAGAGAAGACGAGGGTGATGGCTCAAGGTCCTTAAGGTTTCCTTGTCTTCTGGTGACATTGACGAGTCTCTCTAGCTGGTCAGGTGAATATGGAGCTACACCTGCCATGGGTGTTTGCTATAGGGAGGGGAGGACAGAAGGATGGGGTCTGTGCCCCATCCTGTACCCAGTGCTTCCAGCACTGAGCTCCCTCTGACCAAACACAGCATCAAACTTGGGCTAGGGGGGACATGAGCTGGTTGATATGAGCAGATGTCCCCATAGGAGCCAGGACAAGGTGCTCAGGGGGGTAGTGAACAGGGCTGGGGGAGACAGGGAGCAGCAGTGCAGGCATTTGCATGCGTGTGCCAGAGAGCCACGCTCTGAGCTAGGACCCAGCCTCCCTTTCTGCTCTTCCGCATGGCATTTATCAGCCCTGTCACTCTGGAATGGTATTTTTCTCCTTTTTTCTGTTCATTTTCATCTCTCCCCAGATGAGGATTTTCCCCGATTTCAGTAACGCCTGCTCTGCTATGGGCGGTGAAGAGGGGGCGTTCGCTTTATCTCTTCCCCTTCATGAGCTCTGCCCTGGCCACCTTCCCCGATTCATCTCTCTTCCTACAGAGCTGGTAAAAATAAGTATGTTTTATGTTTGCATATATTCAGCCGGCCTGCGATTTGGCTGATAGGGAGGCTCCTCGAGGGACAGCAGCTGCACGCATCTGGATTTGTTTTAGAAAAATGTGCCTGGAAAAAAACCCAAACCCAGCACACACATGCGTGGGCGCAGGAGGTCACGGGTCAGTTTTTTCTAGAAATGCAAAAAAAAAAGAAAGAGAAAGAAAAAGAACAAGAAGAAACCAAGTCCCTCTCAAAGGGGAGATGGGGGCGACCTCACCCTGCTGCTCCCCCAAAGCCAAGGCACTCAAGTGGGTCAGGCATGAACGTGGGGACTTTCCACCCCAAAATCGCTTCCCTGCTGATTGCGACCAAGCCCAATTTTGATTGTGGGAAGGGAGAGGAAGGGCTTGCACTGAAAAATCAGAATTCCCACCTGGAGAGTGTTAAGCTCAAAGGTTAATGTGTGAACTTTTCCTAAAGATGAACCATCCCTGGACGGAAACACCCCTGGCCCAGCATCCGCAGAGCACGGGGAGTACATGAACTCATCCAAAATATGCGTCGCTGGCCTCAAGGTTTTGGCACAAATGGATGGAGTTGCACTTGTGAGAGTCCTGCGATGCACCCAAAAAAGATATCTAACAGCCTTGCTCCAAGTGTTCGCTCTCCAGTCTGGCACCAGAGAAAGGTCAAAGGCTGAACAGGTCTTCTCCCATCTGCATGGGCTTCATCCTGACCTTGGCCAACAGCTGCTGTTTGAAACATGACTCTGCTAGACATGCAAGGGATCATAGAACCATTTTGGTTGGAAGAGACACTCAAGATCATCGAGTCCAACTGGTACCCCACCCCTGGCACTGCCCCATGTCCCTGAGAACCTCATCTCTGCGTCTGTTCAACCCTCCAGGGATGGTGACTCCACCACTGCCCTGGGCAGCCTGTTCCAATGCCCAACAGCCCTTTCCAGGAATAAATTGTTCCCCAGATCCAACCTCAACCTCCCCTGGTGCAACTTGAGGCCATTTCCTCTCATCCTGTCGCTTGTTCCTTGGGAGCAGAGCCCAACCCCGCCTGGCTCCAAGCTCCTTTCAGGCAGTTCAGAGATCAGAAGGTCTCCCCTCAGCTCCTGTTCTCCAGGATGAACCCCTCACGTCCCTCAGCATGGAAAGAGCAGGGTGGTGGTCCATAGTTTGCCCCTTTGTATGGGTTGCCCCTCAGCAGTGTCAGGGCTGGGGGGCAGAGGAGCCCCTTTGCACGGAAACAAAACAGAAAAAAACCCCAAAACATTCCCTGGGGATGTCTGAAAGTGCAGATGAACTGGCTGTGGGTGAGCAAATGGCAGTTTCTGTCTGGCTGCTCCAGAGAAGGGAGGTCTACCCCAGGGGGAGTCACTGCTGCCCCCTCCAGCAGTGTCCCCATGGAGGGGGATGTCCCCAGGGTAGCCAAGGGGACCCAGCCGGGACTGCAGGCTCACTGCCTGTCAAACCCACATCCAAAAGAGGAGCTGTTCTCTCCCCGAAAGCTGCCAGCTGCTGTCACAGCAGCAGAGCGAGGCCCAAGGAAATCTGAGAAGGAAACCCACCTGCACTTCAATAGGTAACATTGCCCTTAATGTTAGAGCTTTAAAACAACAGAGGTATTTTGGGAAACACTGGGTGGCAAGAGTGACAAAGCTTCCTAGCACATCTGATGCTTCATCCCCAGCCCTTTAGGAATCAGTCCTCAGAGCATCCTACAAATCCAAGCGCATGTGTGCAGGAGGCAATGGGGCTGCTCCTCCTCCCTTTTCTGTAACCAATGGGGAAACCGAGGCAGCAAAACTAAGCAGACTCACCCACAGTTTGAGGAGTTGGTGTTGGAGGAAGATGAGTGCTGCAAGCCCTGCAGCCACATCTCTTTTGTTTTGGGGGGAGCCCTTTGCCAGGCACAGCACTATGGGTCCTGGGGGAGGACACAGCTCCTGCGTGGGCTTGTCTCTAACAGGCACTTTATTTAAGGAACGCAGTTTTACCAAGAGGGCAGGAATATGCTCTATGTAACAAGTTATTTATTAATTTTAAGAGAGCAGGGACCTTTCCTCACACTCAGGAATCCCTCCTGCTATGTCTGCTTCATCTTTCCCCCTCCTCATCACAGTCCTTTTCTCACTGAGTGGGGCAGAGCTGCCCCAGCCCGACACCCCCACACCACCTTGCTGCTGCTGGACAGACAGACAGACCAACCTCCCAGGGCAATGGCACAACGTGTGCCATCCAAGCCTGCCCTCCTGCACATCTTTGCTACATGCAGGGGCTGAAGGGAGACAGGGGGGTGTCTCACCAGCTCCCTGTATCTGCCACAAGGTTCCCACCTCCACGCTGTGCTCAGAGCTACAAGGGGAGGCAGCCCAAAGGCATCCCCCCTTTCCCACTCACTCACACTGGGGGGACAGGTCTCTCCCACCCCCTCGCTCCCTCCAACCCCAGGAGGGTTTGCAGCAGCCAGCCAAGGAGAGGGACAGGGGATGATGGAGAGGCAGAGGCTGCTGCCGGCCGCGGTGCCAGGCGATGGGCAGTGAGAGCAGCTCTGACCGTGGCCATCAGCCCTGCCAGGCGAGTGCAGAAAGTGCAAAGCAAAGTGGTTTTGGTCCCAGCCAGTCCCCATATGCATCATGCCCGCAAAAGTGAGGAGCCAGGTTTACCCAGGGGCTTTGCATGGAAAAGAGTTGTGTTGTTCGTCAGACGGGGCTGCCGGTCACTGCTACGCAGCAGAGCTTGTGCAAGAGACTTTGAGGTGGTGCGAGTGAGGTGTGGGACTGGGGACATGGTGATGGACAGGCCAGGACAATAAGATGGAGCCAACAACCAACGCTCCCCCTCGCGCTCTGCATCCTCTTTCAGCGTCCCCTGCAACCACTTCACCCTGACCCACCCACACCCTTCATTATCCTCTTTTTTTTTTTTTGGCTTATTTAGTTTGTTTTTAAACCCCGTGGAGATCAAATTGCGACTTGGCATCTAACAGAGCTGGCCCTACCGGGCTCCCCAGACTTGAGCGAAGATCTTGGAGAAGAGACCAGAGTGAAGTCCTGGGTGGGAGCGAAGCCCCCCCTGCCCCTCGCCCGGCCCCGCCGGCCGCTCACAGGGTGGCGGTGGGATACTGCGCCCAGCCCACCTCCTTGTACGCCGCCGTCACGTGGGTGTAGATGAGGCTCCTCATCTTGGTCCAGGCACCGTGTGCCTCCGGGGTGAAGTCGTCAGCAAACTCCTCGGCAATGACCTCCAGCATGACACCAGTGAGTTTCTGGAGGGAGGGAGGCAGATAGCAAGGGGTTAATAACCCTCCTGGGAGGAGCTAGCAGCAAATTTAGCTTTTTTCCTGCAAAACATATGTAATCCTGCTGCTGAGTTCTGGAAATGACAACCCTCTGCCGGACAGACAGATGTTTGGAAGGTCTGCCGACGCCCCAGGTAACCAGTGTGCCCAGGCAGGGGGAGGCTGAGACCCAGCACAACAGGATGCTGCTTGCATGTTCAAGTGTCTCCCTAATCTGGGCACCTCAAGTTATGAAGTCCCTTCTATCATGCTTGATTGCTAAATAAGGGACATTCTGCCACAACCATACTGGAGCGGGTACAGGCAGGATGCGGGCAGGCAGGTTAAGGTACTTGATGCTCCAGCATTGGCTGCATTTGGGAATGGTGGCCTTGGGGACAGCATGGCAGTGGGACACTGCAGCATCCTGGGCAGCAACCCCCACCACCAGCCAACCTCCTCTGGGCAAGGACAGGCAGCACCAGCTTGTCATGGCTCCCGCTCTCCTTTTCCTCTTGTGATAGGACAAGCGGCGATGGTTTTAAACTAAAGGAGGGAGATTCAGGCTGGACATGAGGAAGAAATCGTTGGCCCTGAGGGTGGTGAGAGCCTGGCCCAGGTTGCCCAGAGAAGTGGAGGATGAACCATCCCTGGAGACATCCCAGGCCAGGCTGGACGGGGCTCTGAGCAACCTGAGCTGGTGAAGATGTCCCTGCACTGGGACTGGATGAGCTTTGAAGGTTCCTTCTAACCCAAACTATTCTATGAATTTCTAAAGCACCACAGAGATTTGGGTTTTTTTGGCTCCCATCCTTTACCTTAAAGTAGATGGGCTCCACTTTGTGCTTGAGGGCATGCGCCTTGCCCACAAGGGCCAGGACAGAGGAGACCTTCTCAGAGTCATCGAGGTTCTCCACCACAGTGTTAATGGCACCCATCACCCGCCGAGCATGCTTACGCAGCTGCAAGCTCCCTTCCATCTCCAGCGGGTCCTTCATGTGCTTGAACTGGCTGAAGTACTGCTTGGCCGAGGGGAAGTTGACGAAAAACCTTCAAGAAAGAATAGACACGAAATACCATCAGGAGGGTGAGAGCAAGCTGAGAGGTTAAAGCAAAGTGTGGAGTGGTAGAGATGCTGGAAACCACCCTCTTGCACCTAACACAGCCAGGGATGGTTTTTTCTTTGATCTTCTTGAGAGCTGTGCCATTCAAGCAGCCTAAAAACCAGCAGGTTAATGCCTTTCTCCTCAAACTTCCCTAGCAGCTATAAGGGCACTGGAATTGGATATTCATCAACAAAGCAGAGGCAAGATTGAGTTCTTGATACCCAGAGACTCCAGCCCAGGCATGCCAGATACTGAATATGTGCTCAAATATATATCAAAATGCCATGTCTTGTCTCAGAGAGCTGGAGACGAGCATGAAAAACCTCTCTTTATCCCAGTCAGCCTCTCCCTGCCCCTTTTCCCCAGTCCTGCAGCACCTTCCCAGCCTCATGGGCTTTATTCTTGCATTGCCACCCAAAATAGCCACCCCTGCCTTTCAGAGATCAGCGTCACCAGAGTGTCCAGCAAGATCTCAGCCCTGAGCTCACATCACTGCTCATCCCTGCCAGGAGACACTTTGCCCAGCACAAGGATGCCACAAACACCCAGCCCACCCCACTGAGGAGCCTCTTTTCTGCAGGATTAAACCAATTCAAATGAAATGCAGCTGGAGCAAATGAAGCTGCGGTTGCAGCTGCTGTGCTGAGCTCCCTGGGGAGGTGGAGGGTTGGGGAGCACAAGGTAGTGGGGTGCAGGGCTGGGGCCACCAATACCAGCACCATCAATACCAACACCACAGCCAGTGCTCTCACCAGCCGGGGCTGACACTTGAGTCACATTAACCACCCCTTTCCATCTGATGTACATGGGAGAATCGCACAGCAGTGTTGGGTCTCCACTGCCACTCAGCTCCCTCCGAGGGGGCTCTCCCTGCCTCCTCCCAGTCCCCCCTTCACCTGAACCAGGGCCAGTGAAGGATGCTCAGGAGGTGGCAGACAGTTCCTAGGGCTGTCCCCCACTGTCCTTGGCTCCAGACAGACACCCTGCTGCCTCCTCTTCTCTCCCAGGCTGCCATAACCCCCTCCCCAGCCACCATCCCAAACCATGTGAACCCACCCTACCTCTAATCCCAACCATCCCCACCTCCCTCCAGGACCAGGTGGGATCCTCTTCCTCTCTCACCACTTCATGGATAATCACAACATTGAGGACCAGGTTCATTTACCACCACATTATCCTTCTTTTGCCCCCCCCCCCACTTCCTTCCCCCACTCCGTTGGCTTGTGAAGGTTTGGGGGCATTGCCAAGGGAGCGGGTGAAGCAGCTCCTGGAGTGCACCCGCCGCTTCTGTCGCTTCCCCAAGGCAGCTGGGATTCATCAGACTGCCCAAAATAGGTTTTGGAGGTGTGAAGACTGTGCAGCAGAAAGGGTGGGGGGAGGAAGGAAGGTGGAAAGGGGGAGATAAGGTGTTGCTTTTAAAACCTGGAGGGGATCCATGACAAAACTCCTCTTGTTATTGTGCAGCCTTCCTGCCCCCCAAAGCTTCTCCTGACACATCTGGTCCCTGTCAGGAGAAATCATGTCCAGGCCTGGCTGACTCCAGCTCCTGTCGCCACAGAGATGCTCAGTCCATACCCTTCAGCTCAGGGCTGTCAGAGAGGTGGTCAGGGATGGATGCTGGGCCACACAGCACCACTCCCAGGGTTTAAAGCTTCTGCCCCAAGCATTTCCCAACGGAAGGACAAACGTTCCTCTCTCTTAATGGGACCATTTTTTCCCTAGCACCCAGCATTCTTCTCCCCACATCCTGGACCTCTCCACTGCTGCAGTTCCATCTCTGATCCCTTGAGATCAATGCTCTCCAACCATGGACAACAAACACCTCACCAAGGTTGTATCTAAGGGGTTTGCTGTCCCTGATGGCGGGTTTATCACCTCTCATCCTTTGACTGACATCCTCAGGGGCACTGGGAGTAGGGGGTGCTGCTCAAGGTGGGACCTGCTGCCCATAGCCTACCCCTGTCTAAGCCTCTGAATCCCAAACCATCTGAAGTTCCCCGAAAAGCCCTATTCAATCTTAGCTCAAGGGCATGATGCTGTGAAAAGCCAGGGAACAAGCTGAGAAAAATACCTGGTCTGAGTCAGGATGTTTTAGCAGAAGGGCTACAGCAAGGGGGGATCAACTGTATCTCCAGGAACCACAGCATCCCACCAAAAGAAGGAGTGAAAGAACTCGTTGAGACTGATGCCCTTCCAGGAGTAGGAGCAGAGACTTCATGCCTCTCCCGTGGCATCACCTCCACCTCTCTGCCACTTTCAGCTAAACACCAGGATTAATTAAACCCCAAAAAGTCCCCAAACTGGATGAGACCAGGCCAATGAAGGTTCCAAATACTCACTTTCCAACCATTCCCCACTTTGCAGCCCCTCAAGGTGATGCCCCCATGGGAGCTGAGCCCAGCAGCTCTCCGAGGGACAGTGGCAGTGCCGGAGGGGTGTAAAACCAGCAAATCCCTGGTTTGCACACTTAACCTCATGTGTCATCCGCTGATGTTCATCGATGGAGAACTGAACCAGGGGAGCCCAAAGCACCTTTGTTTTAAGTTGAAGAGCAAATCGGTGGCTGGCCAGAGACCAGCAGCCATTGCTCCCTGCGGGGCTGGGAAAGGCAGGGGCTGTGGCAAGAACTTCTGGCCTGGAGCAAATATTTGAGTTGTCGAAGCAATAAAAAGAGGGAAGGAGACTCGCTCAGTGGTACTTGTTAATAAACAGAGAAGATTAATTTAACACAAAGGTTAAATATAACCAGAGGAAAGGAGAAAAAAAGAAAAGGCAGAAATAAAATAACTCAAACAATAGCAAATTAGAAGAGGTGTCAGTTGGGGTTTTTCCATCTACAGAACATTTTTTGAGCGTTCAAACATCTCAGGCTCTGGAATTTTGTTGGCTTATTATGTGTGTGCGTGTGTGTCTTTTGGGCTCTTTTTCTTCATCGGAGTCATTAAAAAGATGATATTTACCATTGCATATCACACAGAATGATGATTGATGGAAACCAGATGCCTGCATACCAATCTCATTATATTTCTTTTTAAGTGATTCCATTCTGCACTCGCTAATTTGTACTCTGCGAGCTACATCTGGACCCAACGGACAGGATGTCAGGATTGCTTTTCCTCTCTTTTCTGCTCTTTTAACAACTTTAAGGACACAACCATTCCCAGTAGCAGAGCCAAAGGAAATAATTAAGGTGCAAAACCCACTGCAGTCACTGTTAACCTGGTTTCTGTTCAGGAGGAAAGATGCCACTTCTCCTCCCATCTCCCTCATCCTCCTTCTCCCCAGGCCCTGCAGAGCAAACCCCACATGCAGAAGATCTTCCAGCCCAGCCATCTCCTTCCTTTTCCCAACTGGGAGGACGAACGAAGGTGCTTGCTTGGTCCCCTTGAGCACCTAAACTCTTGATGCTTCACTTACCCTGTTTGCAGACCATGGGGAAAAAATGCCAGTGAGCTCTGGAAGCTGCTGGCAAGCGTCAGCTGAAGCCCCCACCTGTAAATATAGACTTTTTTTCCCCTAGATTTGCCTACTAAAGCTTTTATGTTTTCTGTCACCTCATCCCTCTATGTGGGAGAAACTCTCTCTAACCAGCCTGGAGTCTCTCCACGTCCCTTTTCAAACCTCTTCTTCCAGCTCCCTTCTGCTTGGGTACCTACAAAGCAGCTGATACTGGGTGGGCAGGTGGTGTGTGGTGCTGCTATTTATTATGCTGAGGGCTGGCTGAGAGCTTCGCCTGCACCTTCCCCTTGCCCCTCCCAGACACCCGTATCCTATCATCCTAATTTCAGGCTGGGGTAGGGGTGCTGGGTGCTGCACATGTTTACAGCCCCCAGGCCAAGGTGAGAAAGGTCTCAGCCATGTCGATGCCACCACCCAATGAGACAGAAAAAGGAAAATCATAGAACCATTTTGTTTGGAAGAGACCCTCAAGATCATCGAGTCCAACCATTACTCCAACCCTGGCACTGCCCCATGTCCCTGAGAACCTCATCTCTGCGTCTGTTCAACCCTCCAGGGATGGTGACTCCAGCACTGCCCTGGGCAGCCTGTTCCAATGCCCCACAGCCCTTTGGGGAAGAAATTGTTCCCCAGATCCAACCTCAACCTCCCCTGGTGCAACTTGAAGCCATTTACTCTGATCCTGTTGCTTGTTCCTGGGGAGCAGAGCCCGACCCCGCCTGGCTCCAAGCTCCTTTCAGGCAGTTCAGAGATCAGAAGGTCTCCCCTCAGCTCCTGTTCTCCAGCTGAACCCTCCAGGTCCCTCAGCTGCTCCCATCACACTTGTGCTCCAGACCCTTCACCGGCTTGACCCCCATCTCCTGCACCAGTGGAGGGATTTTCAGGGCTGGTACCAACACATCCAGCACATCCTCAGTCATGGCCAGGGAAAGCACCCAGCCGAAGTGTTTGACCCTCACTGTGTCTTTGCTTCCCTTTGTCAGGGTTGTCCTTGAAGCTCTTGGGTGCCAAGTGGGATCTCTCCATCCACACACGGCTCACAGGTGATGCAAGGGCAGCCCTGGGACGGGGGACATGGGAAAGGCTGTTTTCGTGTCACCCCACAAGCTGCTGACACAGCTGATGTGGGATGCAGGGATCCCTGCTCAGCTGCCCTGGGCACAAAGCAGCCGTAACAGCTGGTTCCAGGCGCTGTGATCGGAGAGAAAACACAGCCAGAGGAAAAGGGGCTGTTTTTTATTAAACCCACACTTGCTCCCTTCACCTCTCATGGAGGGGGCTGTTGTTTCGGCCAATGTCCCTTGTGCGTGTCCTTGTCAGCAGAGCAGAGCCCTTCTGCTCTCCTCGGCTCCAGAGAAACATCTCTCTGGCTTGACCACAATGATTCACCAGCGTGTGACAAGCCATGGGATGGGGACATCACTGCACGGAAGGTTGGTCTTTTCATCAGGCCCTTTGCAAAGCGGGATGTTGCGGTGGGAGGATCTTGCCAGGCAGTTTTGCTCTGAAATTTGCCCATTGGCAGCTAAGGATGGACCCTTCCCTATGGACACCTCCACAAAACACGTTGGCTCTGGGGGCAGCTGTGAAATCATATCTTTAAATGCCATTTTAGGTGGATTCATCCCTTTTTTTTTTGTATTCAGCTGGAAAAAAAAAGAAATAAAGGGTCTTCTGCATAGCCAGACTCATTACTCAGGCTCTTTGCCGGTTTAACCTAAAACTTACAATAAAGTCTGGCATCCAAGGAGTGCTTTTCTATTTCAAAGCTCTTTGCAAAGTGTCTGAAACCAGGTGTGCTGGCTCAGACTGAGCAGCTGTTGAAATCCGGCAGCCTGATTCTGCATTGGCAATCCTTTTGCTTCCCCTCCTACACCTCCTGAGAGAGGAAGAACACATCAGGAGTGATGGAGAAGGTAACAATTTTGGAAATTTAGAAAGCTGATGGAGCTGGAGTGGAGGTGGAAGGAACAGTGACGGAGAAACCCTGTGGATGTGGCAGGTTGCATTGCCTGCGCTCGGCCCGGCATAAACATTTGGTGTGGATTTGCCTGGGAACTAATAGAAACTGTCCCTGGGTTTTATCCTCTGCTGGGATCTGTAAAGTTTTGTGGTCCCACATCTGTGATCATGGTACGTGTGTGTGGGTGTGGGAGCGAGAGAATGCGATGCTCAGGAGATGCTCACCCTTGCACGGCACAGAGCTGAGGCCCCCCCAAGTGATTATGCCCCCCGGCACAGTCTTGGAATGTGGGGTATTGGCAATGAACTACTGCGAGGGCATTAGAGAAAGAGGGATGCCTGGGGAGGGCTCCTGCAAAGAAGCCAGAGCTGCCCTGGTCCCCTCGAGCACCCAGACTCCCCCGCTGCCAGCTCTCTAATGGGGGGTGTGTTTCAAAAATGATCGATTCCTAAATTACATATGGGGAAACCGAGGCACAGCAATGAATTTGGGGACATGGGGAGGCTATGGGTGGCCAACCATGCTGGCTGGTGTGCCCACCTGGGAGAGACCCAGCCAAACACACAGCCCCATATGTGCAGCTTGGGGATCTGGGTCCAGCCCCAAAGGGTTAAGGCTGCAGACGGAGCCCACAGAGGCCCCTGAGCTCCGGAGGAGGAAGATGAGCGTGGAGGAGATTGTGCTTCCTCCGGCGCGAGGGTCCCCCACCGAGGAAATTGTCAATTAACCACATAGTTCTTAACCACACAGCGCAGATTCCCATGATCCGGTGGCTGCTCAGCCAGAAGTCCCCATTATTCGTGTTTATGTCCTCTGGGAGCCCAGAGGCCCTGCAAGATCAGGACCCCACCGTGCTGCTGGCAGCACTGTGCAGATTTGCTATGGCTTCAAGCACTAGCAGCAGCCTTGACGGCTGGGAAGCTGAGGCCTAGCTCTGTGCCTCAGTTTCCCCACCTGTAAAGCATGGAAAGGCGGGGGGTGGCGGAGGATGGCTGGAGAAGGTGCAGAGGGAGGCGGATGGGGTTCCTGTGGGATGCCCATGCTGCAGCTCTCCCCATCTCTGCCTTTCAGGAGGGCATTGCTGCCCCTCTGCCTCTGTTTTTGAGGCACAGGATCAGGCCCCAGGATGGCTTTTCCCCCCATAGGAAAAAGTCATTCCCTGCCCTGGGCAGCTCCAAAGGGCTGGAGAGGGCACGGAGCAGGAAGGCACATAGAGACCCTCTGCCACCAGATACAGGCAACTCCCCGCTCATAACCCCAACAGCAGAAATGTGGCTGCTCACATATTCACCTGCTTTTACCTCTCTGCACATTGAGATGCACCAAAGCGGGGGCTCACAGCTGTGTATTCCCCTTGCTTCACCCAGGCACCCTTGTACATATCCCTTCCTGCCTCAGTTTCCCTAGCAAGGTGATGAGAAACAGCAGAAACAAGCGGTAAAGCATGGAGGTGGCTGGGGCAGCTCTCGGCCCCCCGCACTTCGCATGTCTGTGCATCCAAAAACATGCTGGGCAGGTCAGCTCACACTGTGCCAGGAGCCCCCATGCTGCCCCCTCCCCAGCCCTGACCTCTCAAGCTGCTGAATCATGTCTTGGGCAGCGGCTGCCGCCCGCCCAGGCTCCCGGCGGCCTCCACGCATGACCCACTTCTCCCTGCAGCTGGTGCCAGCTGGGAACCGCAGCGGGAGAGCGGCAGCCACCGGTGTCCCAACCCCGGCCAGGGCTGCCCAGCGTCCCCTTCCCTGGGGAACTCACGGGGAGCAGGTTGGAGGTGGCAGGGGAATGAGTCTTAGGGCAGCAGCACGAAGCTCTGTGCGCAGATGGAGTTTGCTGCTGGGGGGCAGCCTGGCCCCCTGGGTCGTGGCATGGGGATGCAGGCAGATGTGGTGCTCCAGCTTGTGCTGCTAGAGGGGACAGTAGCTCCCCCAAATTATACTGACATCCCTGGGGACATGCTAGACACAAGGAAGAATTTTTTTACACTGAGGGTGATGAAACACTGGCCCAGGCTGGCCAGAGAGGTGGTGGATGAACCATCCCTGGAGACATCCCAGGCCAGGCTGGACGGGGCTCTGAGCAACCTGAGCTGGTGAAGATGTCCCTGCTCATGGCAGGGGGGGCACTGGGGGAGCTGGGAAGGTCCCTCCAATACAAATGACTCTATGATCTATGATTCTATGCACCGAAAGTCCAGACCTCACTCTAAGCATCCCAGGGAACCTCTGGCTGCGGGAGCAGCTGTGGGTTTAGCTGGGATGTGCCAGAGCGTGTGCTATGGCCAAGCATGTAAATGCTCCCAAGGAGCCAAGGCTAACCCAAGGTGCCAGCTCAGTCCTGCCCTGTTGGCACAGTCTGGGGGGAAACCCCCCGCATGGTGCCACAACTCTCCCTGGAATGAAAAAAACAGAGCAGTAACTTCTACTGGGAAAGTTTGAATTGGGACCAGAGCTCGGCCATGAGGTTCCCGCTGCTTGCACCTTGCTGCCCCTTCTCCCCCGCCCCACTCTGAGCCCCACAGCTGCACACAGGACGCTGAATCAATGAGCTGCCTTGGGGACTCCCCCATGGCACTAACATGAGTCCTTCAGTGACAGCCAGGGCACTCAGACACCCGCCCTGTGCTCCCAGGTGGGGGACACCCAGCTGAGCTGGTGGATGGGCGATGGCATGGCCCAGGTGCCAGGTAAGGAGCTGTGGGTCAAGCCCTGTGCTGAAGCTCATGGGATGGGGAGAAGGGGGATTTTGCATCCTCCAGATGTCTGCAGCCTTCACACAGCTCAGGTGAGGTTGGTGTCCCCAGCTGTGGTGCCATGACACCCCCTGACCGCCCCTGGTTGGCTGCACAGAGCGGGAGCCTTGGGGGAACTGGCTGAGCCATCAGCTGGCTCTGAGAGAGGGAAATGTCTGAGGAGGTGGAGAGGGAACTCAAATGTCATTCTGGCTTCTCTGCAGAGGGGTCTCGCTGGGAAAATCCCATTGCGGTGCTAGAAGTGAGCCGGGAGGGGACCCGTCTCTGCTCACTGGCATGTTGAGGAGCTCTGCTCCCTGCAGATGGCGGGGGCTGGAAAACTTTTGGCTGATTATTAATAAACAGTGCATCCATCCCAGCAGTGCTCTGAGCACCCACAGTCCCCGGCTGCAGGAGCAAAACGGGAAGGACACAACCCAGGCTCCTGTCTCCTGTCTCCTGTCTGGGTGCTGGGGTTGGGTCGGGGAGGAGCTCAGGGGGACCCCTGTGTTGCTGCTCCCTGGGATGGGTGGAGGGAGATTTGTGTCCCTGGAGCATCTTTGCCAACAGGTCAGAACAGGCACCTCGCCTGCTCCTCTCCTTGCTCTGCCTGTCCCCCCTTAAACAAGGGTCACAGCCCACTGGTGCTGCACCCCATGGACACCCCAAACTCCTGGTGTCTGCAGGTTTCCCACTCAGTGCCTCTCCAGGGTACCCCAAACTATGCAAGAATGCCCACCCGCCTTTGATCCCCACCTCAAGAGCATCTCTCTGGTTTGCTTTCACAGGGTTTGTGACCACCAGTCACAGCCCCATGCCAAGGGTGATGCTCCGCACCCCACTCCTGGGGTGGCTGGGTCCCTGTGGCCCCCATTCCCCCCATCTCCTGCCTGTGCCCCCCGCACCCCCTGCCACCGCCAACTTCAGCGCTCTCCTTCCCGCCGATGCTGCCGCCGGAGGGACAGATGGTGCCCTGGGAGACACACCTGCTTGGGTTTTATCTTGGCTCCCAACTTGCATTATTTCACCCGCCAGCCGGCTCCGTACCGCTGCCATCCGCATGCAGCCAACTGGGGGGGGTAAAGAAATAAAATACCCCCAATGCACCCAAGCTCGGTGCCGCTCTTCCCCCTCCTCCGCCACCCCCCAGGCTTCGTCCCCAGGCTAAGGTGACCTTTGCCAGGGAAGCAGCTTCCCCCGAAGTCCCTGGTGAGGCTCCCCCCGCCGCCACCACCCGGCTCCAAGGTGTGGAAATCAGAGGAGTGCTGTGAAACCTCCCTACTCCCCGCCAGCGATTGCGCCCAGCCAGCTCCCCACTCGCTGTCATTCATCTCACTTCAGTTATATATATTGTTCTGCCTCTTCCTCAGCTATAAAGAGATTTACTTGGATTTGCTGCTTCCTTTTTTTTTTTTAAATACCTGATGAGTATGGAGACACCAACGTCCTCGCAGTTTGCATATACTCTGCTCCATGTCTCTTGAATAACCTTTTTCTCGGCATCTGAGATCTCTTCACTTCTTTCCCACCTCTCAATCTCCATTTCTCCCTGGACTTTCTCCATCAAAAACAGCCAGCAGGATCCTCCGGGAAGCCAGGAGGAGATAAAGCGAGATGCGTGCGAGCGGGTATATCCTGCGAGCAGAGACAAGGTGTTTGCTCAGCGGCTCTGCCGACGGGTGGATGTATATGCGTGTGTGTGTGTGTGTGTGTGTGCGAGCGTGGCTGCCTGCCGGCGTGTTTAGATATCTGTAATTTAAAAAAATATCCCGGCAGTGTGATGCATGCGATTAGATTTCAGCTCTCCTAGCGCTGGCCATGGCTGTAGTTCGCTTCAGCTCGGCTCGGGTGTGTGTGGCTGACTGATGGGGAACTGCCTAAAAGTAAAATATTCAAAGGCATCGCAAGACCAGCCTCTTCACCAATGTGTGAACGTGAGCTCACTTTCTCCCTCTCTCCTCCTCTCTCCCACTCCTCCCTCCTTCCCTTTTTTTTCCTCCTGAAAGGGAGAGATGAGGGAGATGTTCTGGGAAACATCAGGACGGTGCTGGGGGGGGCGAGATAGGGCTGGAAGTTGTTTTTTTGTTATTTTGGTTTCTTTTTCCAGCCCTTGTAAACAGCTCAGAGGGAATTCAGAATCCAATGTGCTGAGTTAAACTTATCTAGAGCGCCGACTCTGCCTCAGCTCCCCCCTCGCAGCCCTTGGTTTGTGTTTGGAAGGACAGACCCTCGCTCGCCTCTGCTGTCGGGGCTGGATTGGGAGTCAGGGTGAGGGGGACGGGAGGTGCCCCCACCCATGGGTGACTCTTGTCACCCAGAGAACACGCTCTGTCCCACAGGGGCTGTTTTAATGACAAGGATTTGCTCGCCCGCCCCATAGCCAATTGTAGAGGCATCCAAAGTTAAGGCGCTTGTTAAATCAAAATATTATTATTCTGTGATTGCATCACTGCTGGTGGTGTCTCAGCAGGGATGCAGCACACGGGAACACCTCCTCACCAGCCTTCCCGTCGCCTTCGTGTGTGCCCTTTTGGGCTGGTTTTTTACCCAAATGCCATTTCCAGCTCCCAGAAAATCCGGCACGTTAAACCCACAGCACAGTCCATTTGCACAGAGAGAAGGAAAATACTACCAAGACTTGTAATAACCAACAATCCCCCAGAGGGGGATCAGAGACAAGAGAAGCAGCCTGGTGTTCACAGCCGCCTCCTGCACCCTGCCAGGGCAGACAGACAGACGGACAGAGGGGTGGACAGACAGCCAGGCTGAGGGTGCAGCTCTGACACCAGCCACGCAGGGGCTTGGGGGTGTCTCAGCCCCTTTGGAGGCTGAAGCTTCGTTATTGCAGATCTGCAGAGGGAAAAAGCTGTTATTTTTCCTCAATACCAGACTGGATTAAGAGCAGCCAGACCAGTAGTGTCAGCAAACTGGCTCTTGCAGATCTAATGGGAGCTGGCAGAGAAGCCTCTGCCCACGTGTCCCCCATTCTGGGTCCCCCACCAACTTTGTGCTGGGACAAACTGAGAGCCTCACACGTTCGTGAACCCCTTGGCTTGGAGACACAAACCTGGGCTCAACTGGGATCTACCAAACCCACAGCAACGCGGGCAACCCTACACGGTCAGGCATCATCCAGGTCCCAAATAGCACCACCTCCAGCTTCTAAATCATCAGATTTTCATCAGCCAACGTAAAGTTTGGCTTTTCCTCCTGTCCATTAGCCACTGGGATGAGCACCCGTGAGCCCAAGCTCAAATATAAACTACAATGTTCCTAGGTGGCCACCATGCAGCAGCGAAATGTCCCCTCTTGACCCGGCAGGGCACGGCCAAGCTTATCGCCCTCTCTTTAAAATGCAGGAGAAGAGCTGCTGCACTTAGACCCGGCTTAAAATCAGAGCAAAACTGCAATGCAGCACTAGTGCTTTCAAAAACGGAAAAAAGCCTCAAATTCTGACAAATACGAACGGTTGGGCAATAATCTAGGTGGACCATTGGTTAAGTTATTACTCACTGTGTGTTTAAAGACAAGGACTCTTAGAAGCTTTTGGACCCTGTGCCTTAGGCAAAGCTGGGCTCACAGCCTGGTACCTGGCTGCAAGGTGAGCCTGGCTCCTTGGCACCGACAGTCAAAGGGTCTTGGTTCAAGAGTCTCCATTTAGAGATCATAGAATATTAGAAAAGTAAGTGGGCAATCCTCCATTCCCACAGGTGCAGGGGGTGCGGATGGGATCCAGGACCCCCGAGGCTCTGCCTCATCCCTGTGGGAACTGTGCCCACCTCCACCAGCTTCTCCCACGCCCCCTGTTCCCCCCATGTTGCCTCTCCTCCTCCCCGTGTGCTGGGTGCAATGAGAAATGTACTTGGCTCCCAATCCTTGAGTGGGAGGTGAAGGTAAAAAAACCCGAGACTTCATCTCTCCAGCGTGTGGGATGCGGCTGATGGCAGATCCCCACCCTTGACTCCTCCACGGTCGCTGAGGCGAAGGCGGAACCCCCAAATCCAGACCCTTAGGCTGAGCCCAGCTTCTCTCATGCGTGGGGACAGCCTCGTTACTCGGTTCTTGGAGAAACACGGGTGACTTCTTGTGTCCCCTGCAAAGTCACTTCCCTGGTACCTCCTGCCCAGAGTGGGAGGTGGAAGGTGCTGCTATGGCTCTTTGTCATTTTTGCTCCCACCGAGGTGGCCGAGAGCCATTGCGGGCACACGTGCGTGCCAGGCTGGGTGTTTGTCCTTCGTCCTTCCCAGCAGCTGCCTCTCACCTCCTCCCGGAGCCACTCCAGGCTGCTGCATTGTCTCACCTGGAGACATTGGACTTGTCATTGCTGAAGCAAAACCACTGGTCATCAGCCTGGCTCACCCAGCATTGCCCCCGGTGTGTGGTGCTTTTCTCTGTATCTTCCTAATCCAGCCCTGCTGCCAACTGCACGGTCCTGGCCTGAAAAGGAATAACAAGACTTTAGGAAAGGGATTTGCAGCGCCCGCTCCAGCCAGATGCCCCAGGAGGGAAGGATTTAGTCTAAAGCCTGTATAAATGCTCTGTGCTTATTGCAGGTTTCCTTCCACCGGCTTCTGCAATCCCAGGAGACTCATGCACAATCCCGATGCTCCAGCTCTGTGCCAGCAGCACCTGCGCCCTGCGAGCTGTCACTGCGAGAATGGGCTGGGGACAACATGAGGGGGGTTAAGGGGCTACAGGATCCCCCCAGATCCCGCTGGGGTTCCATTGCTGTCTGCCTCTCTGTCACAGTGGGGTGGTGAGCTCATGCAGGATGTTGTGGGACCCCAGTTTAATCGTGCAGCCATTGTCCACGTTGCTGGCGCACTCCGTTGCTGATTAACTTGTAAAGACCAGTAGCATCAAGAGACTGGGATTCCCCCAGCTCCATGTCCCCAACACAGCTGGGAAGAGCTGAGCCAGCGAGGCGACAGCATTGGGAGCTGCTGTCCCCCCACCTTGGCTTGAGCAGCCCCAGGGAAGTTGAACCCAGGCTGGTTGTGCAGAGCAGAGCTGGGGCAGACATTCTTCCTTGGATTGAAATCAGAGCTCAAGAGGAGCTTTCAGAACTGGTGTGGAACGTGTTGGAACCAAACCAACCCCGACTCTCCTTCCTACATGGAAACAGGGTTCATCTCCTCTGCAGTTGAAGTCCCACAGGTGCAGCTTTGTGCAGAAATTGAGGTCTGCGGTGCCACCAAAGCAAAACCCTGCAGTGGGATCTGCCCTGAGCCCCCAGTGCCCACCCTCCTCTCTTGCAACCCCTGTATCCACATCGACCTCCAGCCCACCAAGCCCCATGATGGGAGCAGGATGATGTGGGGTGCTGGGGACACCGGCTGGGGACCAGCACGGCAGCAGGGCTGGGGTGATGCCCGGGATGAAGGACGGGATGAAGACACCTGGACTCTCAGCAGCAGCAGGTTGGTGAGACGAGGCCAGCACAGCCTCCTCGTGACCTGCTCAAACCTTGTATCAGCTTTCCGCCTCCCACCCCAAAACGTCCCTACCAACCCACACAATCTAAGAAAATCCAAACAAAACAAAACAAAGATTAGGAAATGCAGGGGAACAAAAGGAAGTAGAGAGAGGCCCTGGGAGTGGATCTGGGTGCTGGCCGGCGCTTGCAGGCAGGGCAGGGCAAGAAGCTGCCACAGCAGCCCTGGAGAGCCCTTCCCACCCAGACCAACTGTTGCAAAACCCCCCCAGTCCCACCCTGGGATTTGAGGAAACTGAAACCTTGTGATGCAAACTGGGACGGATGAAGCAAGAGGAAGCAGGTGATGGATCCAGCACCGTGGGGCTGCACAGACAAGGCCACCAGCTGGCTGCTAAACTTCCTCGGACCATGACCAGCCTCCGGTGTCACCACCTTCCCCCTCGTCCTCCCGTGCCGAGCTCTCCCACTGGCAGGAACCGGCTGCCCCCCCAGGAGCACAGCCCCTGTCACAGCTGGACCCATCAGCGGTAAACGAGGATGACAGGGTTATTGGGAAACAAGTCGACACTTCCAAACAGATTCTCTTTGCTGCTCTTTTCCTTCCTGAAGCTGGTCTGAGCATGGCAGGGGTTGCTCAGGAAAGCCAGCAAGCTAATATATTCATGTCATCTTGCGTTTAGTGCCAGGACATGAAGTAAACACTGTCAGGGACCTCGCTTCGGTTCAAAGACAAGCCCTGTTTCTTATTCCAATCACATTATCCATGCTCCCCATACAGCTTCATTGATTCATATCTTAAAAAGAAAAGCCTTCAAAACCCATTAAGTCTGCCTTGCCGCTCCAGTCCTGCTCTCAAGGGCTAGGGCAAGAAGCATTAACTAATCTGCTCACATTACCTTGCCTTTGAACCGAGCATCTCTCAGTGTCAATCAAGAGTGTTTGGAAGCGATACGCTCCCACGTGGGGCCAATTTTGGTTGCTGAGGTCACCCAATGTCATGGAAGTGGAGGGACTAGCAACCTGCACTGGGTCCCTTTGGCATCCAGGCTCAGCCAGGGCTCGTACCCACAGGTTATGGTCCCTGTTCAGTTCTGGAGATCCATGCACTTGTAAGCAAGCCCATGAAGGAGCAAATTCCTGAGGTTGCTCTTTCCCAGGGCCTCAGAGAACACCTGGGGTGCAAGAGCAGAGACTCCCGGTGTCACCCCGGCTGGGTCTCAGCGAGGGGAGATGGCTTTGCAAGCAGCAATGTCCTCCCAGGGATTACGAAAGCCACCGCTGCCTATTGCCAAGGAAAAGAAGGTCCTTCCAGCCTCTGGGGCTCCAGCTCAGCCAGCAGCTGCTGTTTATTTGGCTCCAGCAACTTCACCGCATACCGAAATGTGCTCCCGAGAGCCCAGCGTGCTCCAGCGCGGCCAGCCGGGACGTCGAGCTTGGCCACCCCGCATGCTTCCCAGCACCTTGCGTAAGACAGCGCCGCACCCTCCGGCCTGACTTCCACTTGGGAAAGAATTATTCATTCTTGTTTCCATCTGACTGGAGGACACACTTGGGATGAAACACCCACCGCCCTCCCGAAGGCTTCCCATCCCGCTGGTGCCAGCAGCGAGGCCGGAACCGTCCCCTCTGCCCTTGGCTGACCCCTAAGTTCAGGGATTGGGACTGTTTACTAGATGGGCTCAGAAGGATTTGATTTTACTAACATTTCAAGTGGTACTCGTGACTGTTGTTTGTAGGGTTTGGAGCACTTTGAGAGGACGTGTCCACCAAGAGGGGACTAACTGCAGCTGTCTCAGGCTCCTGTCATGGCTGGACTTGGGGCATCTCCATCCTCGGCTAGTTGGGGATGGAAAGTCAGGCTTCCTGCAAAGCTCAGCTTTGCTTTTTCCTTCGGACGAAACCAGTCATTAAGCACAGACCAATGCAGGTCACTTGGATTCAGTTCTTGTTTCAAAATCCTTTTTGCCTGCTCTGGGGCTCTTCTGGTCTGAACCTTTGTGCACTATTAAACCCCACGTGTGAGTTCACGTGCACGCGCGTGCACACACAGCTGTTTTCCTCCCTCTCTGTCTCTTACAGAGGATTCTTCCCCATTTATTCTCTTTAACCTAAATCCATAAAGTCACCTGACTCCACAAAATGTGTTTTGCATTGCAAAGGGCTGAGCTGGGACAAGGGACATGAAGGCACTTAACGGCCCATGGGTGGGACATCCAAGGAGTTTAGAGGACAGGGAAAGGCTTCCCTGGTGAGACACCACGCACAGAGGTCTGTGGGGACACCGTGGGGCCAGAGCCATGCTGTGGGGAGAGATGTGCGTGCTGCTGAGCGATGGGAGGAGGAGGCAAACCCAGCCCGGGTGATGGGAGGATGCAGACAAGGTCTCGGGATCAGCTGCCTGAGATGCGTCCACAGGGAATTACATGCAGGTCTGAGCCTGTCAGACTACAGGAGCCGGGAAGGGGGGAGCGGGTTGAGGCAGGTCTGGCAGGAGGAGGGAAGAGGAAGCGGGAGAGAAAGGGAGGAGCAGGGGGAAGGTGGGTGAAGTGGGGAGCAGAGGGGAGCACCCAGCCCTGGTGGTGACGGGGATAGGGGGGCAGGAAGATGGGCTGGGGTGGATGGAGTGGGAAGGTCCATCATGTGTCCCTCCCAGAGCCTGCCTGGCCAAGGTGTGGGGATAAAGACCATACGGGGCCTGAGCTCCTCACGCCAAAACCTATTAAGTGCTCAAGGGTTCACAGTCCAGCTGCTCAGCTCCCTCCTGCCCGAAGGTCAGAGGAAAGCGTCCTCATTTGTTGCCTCTTAATTAGATCTGATCCTGCTCTAATTCCTCCTAAAACCAGCCCTGAGAGCCTTCAGGTGGCTGCTGGGGAGAGGTGCCCACCAGTCGGGGTGACAGGCCAGCCAGGCACGGGTGACAGCCCCAGGCTGAGCGGTGCCTGTGGGAGGGACGCGCGGGGCCAGCGGCACTGGGGGTGATGGAGGAAGCGCCATGTGCACCACCCTCCTGCTCCTCGGCACACTCGTCATGATGCTGCGGCGCCGCTTCTTCAACAAAGTGGAACCGTATGTCCTCTCCTGTCCCCTCGGGGCCCTGGGGCTTGGGACGAGAGGGTGAGGGGTGGCCCTGGGGTGGAGGATCTCACTACTCAGCCTAAGACCCACCCTTGGAGATATTTGTTTTCCTTCTAGTTTCAGTCCTCTGGGCGCCAGCCATTCCCTCGTGCAGGGCAGAGGGGAGCTGTCTGTGCTGTGACCCCCTCCTCTCTGCACCAGGGAGAGCAAGGAAGACATGCAGGAATGATCCCCTGACTTTCTCGTGCACAGGGGCAGGTCTGAACTCCTGGGATGCTTTTATATGCAATGATCAAGGTGTTTCCTAAATGAAGCAGCCCAGTGTTCTGCTATCCATCTAGACAAGCAGCCTGGCTGCCTGTTTGTCTTCATACCATGGCTGGAGAGCAAACTGAGCAGTGCTCTCAGCCATGGAGACATTCCCAGGCTGCCAAGGACACTCAGCAGCACCCAGCTATCAAACCTTCATCTGGTGTAAAATAGCCCTGGGGAGGTCCTGCTCCATCCCTGGGTGCTGGGAGCAGTGGTGAGGGTCTGGGTATGGAGGGCGGCTGAGAACATCAGCTCAGCGTTGGCTTTGCAGAAGAACCACCACGCTGCAGCGCTGCGCTCCGTGCCCACACACACACTCCCGTCCCAGCTCCCAGGCGATGCCAGAGAGCAGATGGAAAGGGACTTGCTGCAGTCCCCCATCAAGGCAATGACAAAGCCGCGACCGGAGCACAGTGTCACCTCCTGCTCAGTGCATCCCCACCATGCCACGGGCACAGGGCTGACATCTGCGGCTTCCACTTACCTGTAGCTCCCCGTGTCTTTTGGGAGGGAGTTTTGCTCCTGTTCAGCACTTGCTTGGCTTCAACTCAGCAGCAGCAGGACCATGTTCATGGCAAGGTCGAGCATCGCCCTCATGCCAGGCTCAGCTCAAGGAGGTTTCTGCTTGAGATGCACAAATCTATTTACCAGTGGAGACTGGAGACATCTGAAAGTGGGGAGGTCAAATTGGCACTTAACGAGACAATTAAGTCAGGAGAGGGAGAAATAAGACTGGAAGGAGGGAAGGCATCTCCTGGCCTGCGTGCCACAGCCCTCCCTTTGCTACCTGCAGCATCAGCTAAATTAAGGACTCATTAATTAAGTGCCTGAGCAAAAGTGCTTGCTGCAGAGGTGGGGGCTGTCTCAGGGCAGGGGGTACAGGGACAGCTGGCGAGGCCAGCAGAGCTGGCAGCCAGCAGGTCTGTCCCTTGGGAAGCTGCTGGGCGAGCAGGCAGGGATGGGGGGACACGTGATGGGACATGGCTCGGGGACAGGTCACCTGAAGTGATGGCAGCAGTGCTGGCAGCAAGCGGGGAGGCGGCTCCAGCCACAGCACAAGCCCTGCCGGTGGGAGCTGCCTTTGGGTGCCTGGGCAGGGATGGGGGGACAGCTGTGCAGCTGGCTTGGCACCCTTTTAGGAGCAAGGAAAATGTGCAGGTGTGGGAGGAGGTGTCAGGGTTGGTTGTGGCTCGGCTACCATGTCCTTGCTGCTAGCAAGCAGTGGGAAAGCACAAAACCTCACAAGAGGAGGCAGGATGTAGCCTGAAGCTGAAAAAGCTGGGGTTGGGAGGGAAAGAGGGGATGCTGTGGCTCTCTCCACTCATGCAAGGATCAGAAGCTGTTCCACCACATCTAAACCAGGGCCCTGCAGCCTGGTCAGACCTCACACCTGGCTGCCATCGTCATCATCACCACCATCAACCTGTGGGCGGTGGGACAGAAACCTAGTGTGGGGAGGGAGCATGCATGGACTCAGCTTGTGGGGTCCTCAGCACAGCACTGAAGCCCTGGGGAGCACAAGGGAGACTCACAGCTGGATGGTCGGGAGAAGCTTTGTCTGAGCCCCACTGCAGCCTTCGGACTGGCACCAAGTCAGGATGCAAGACACCAGCCGACAGAGAAGCCATGTGCTGCTAGATTAGCTCTTCTAGTGATTAATTGCTCTCACCACTGAAGACCAGTGGCTATTAAGAGGTTTCTACTTGCTCTGTTTTGGACATTCATCTACTGACCTTGCTCTCTGCTGTCATAAATCAGAGCAGTTCCACTGACAGCTTTATACCAGAAGAGAATTTGTCACCAGCCTTTTGTATTTTGGAAAAGAGACGTTGCAGAATCAGGAGAAAGAACCGCTGCCAGACCGGGGCTGGGACAAGTGGTAAAGGTGACCAAAGCAGAAGGACTGAGGCTTTGGATGGGCACGGTGGAAGGCAGGCAGCATCCTCCAGACCTCAAACAGACCCAAGGCACCAGAACCCCAATGCAGTTTCAATCCAACTGATTTCAATGAGTTAGAGGACCAGGCTCAGGCTGGGCAGGCACCAGGACCCCATACTGCAACAAAGACCAGGATTTTCCATATGTGCACCACTCTGAGTGACCCCTGGATTGAAGACATCCCTGAAAACCAGCGCACAGTGAAGAAAAAGACAGGAACTCACATGTTCCATGGGATAAAGCTGCCTTGGTGTAGGAACGTCCCCCTGGCTCTGACGTCCCCGTGCGCAGAGCAGAGCGTGCGTCCTGGGCAAAGGACATAAATGAACAGCACAGGCAAGATCAGATTATGTGAAATCCCCGGCTCACTTGACCTCCTTCACATCCTGTCTTCTATTTATAAGCCTTGGGGCTGCCAGGGACAAGGCAGGTTGTCCTTGGCCCACACTCACAGGGCTGGGGGCTCAGCTGGGGGTGCATGGGGTTGGGGTTAGCCCCTGGAGCTGGTTGCCACCATCCCCAAAGGAGAGGTTTGAAAGGTTTCCTCCTAAAAGCCCAGCTGCAGGGTCTGCTGTTCCCCCTCACTGGAGGTAAAAATCAAACTGAAGTGCCAACCTGGACTAACCTCCTCGTGGAGGAACAGGAAGGTCATGCAAGACTCCTTGGGCTTGGGTGCTCAGGTTTCCTCAACAAGCAGTGATTTATTCTTTGTTTAATGTGGTATTTAACAAGAAGGTCCTGGCTGGGGGCCAGGGCTGGTTAAGAATGTCTGCTCTGTTTACCTTTCTCATGTTCTTCCCCTCCAGTCCCATCCCGGCGGGAGCTGCTCCCCACCTGCTGCTCAGCAATATCTGGGTTTAGGGAGCTGGAGGTGCTGCTGACCCGGAGCCCTGGGTTTTGTGTCAGTGCTGGTCCAGTACGGGGGGAAAGTAGGGCAGCAAGAACCCAAGGGAGCCCAGAAGCACCCACAGGATCCTGCTGGGAAGAGAGGGAACCAGTCAGGGGCTTCATGGGGCAGGGCTGGACTGTGGCAAATCAACGGAGGGGCTTTGGGGAAGTGAAATGTGGATTTGCCTTTACTGCTGGCTTCTCAGCCCTCTCACAACAGGCTGGACATGAACCACCCAGGCTCCAGAAGGGTCATTTTCCTAGAACTGGGAGCCAGGGTCATGGGGAGAGGGAGCATTTGGTGCCTGCACCAACCTCTCCCCCCACAAGGACACCCTCGTTGCACCCTGCACACCACACTGCAAGGCGAGAACAGACCCTCTGCACCTCAGGCTGGAGAAAACAGAGCCGGTAGCTTGGCATCATCTGGATTTAACCTTCCAGCTTAGTCCCCTCTGGGGAGCAGGACGTGACCTCCTCATTCCTACCGCCCAGGCACGGCTGGCAGCAGTGGCAGAGGGCTCTGCATCTCCGGGCTGGAGCCGTCAGCACACAGCAGGCATGCACAGACAAGTGTCAGCTGAATCTCTGCACGACTTTAAATACATTAGCAAAGCCACAAACACAGTTCCAAAGTGCTGCAGGCACAGCCAAGCCGATAAATAACCCCCAAACCCACCAGCAGGAAAATTACCCCCCTTTTTCCACACGAGACAAGGTTTAGCATCACTTTCCCCCCTGTATCCATTTAGCAGCTGAGCAGATCCACTTGCTGTCTTTGAATCCAGTACCAGAAGGGTCAATTCTGTGCCACTTCTGCGGAGTCATTATCCTGCCGGTTATATAAATGTCTGGGCATGCACAAAAGGCAGTGCTGATACAGTGGCTCCGACACCAACTCTCTCTAACACCTGCTTTTCAGCTGGAGAGAAAGCCGAGCACAAGAACATCTCGAGAGCTGTCACACAGAAGGCTGCTGGCTTTCAAGCTGAATGGAGAGCTAAATAGCTCTCACTTCTCCTTTAGAATCTCATTTCTAAATGCAATTAATACTGGCACATGCATAATGAGAGACTGACGAGTGAATACAGACTCCGGCAATAAAGAAGCCAGCCCCAAGTGCTATGTAAATATTACAAATCCTCAGTAGAAGCTGACCCGGGGAAGACAGCTTTCTGATGATTAAACCCAAGTGACAATACGACTGGATTCCTACATCTGTCACAATACTACCTGCTGATACATAATGAGCTACGCTAAAAGAACTAGCTCTTGCTGCTCTTCAATGCAGATAAAATGTCTATTTGTAGAATGTAATTAATCTCTTCTTCAAAATCAGGAACCTTAGTGTCCTTGGTAACAACATGTCAGTGACTCAGAGAGCATCTCTGGCTTTTTCTTCTGATTTTTGAGCGAGTTATTGAAAGTGACCCCAAATTCTGGCACTGAAAAGGTGCTGTGCTTCAGAAGTGGAAAAGCCAGCTGGGTATCAGGAGGTAGGGAAGGGTTTTACCTGCACTCTGCAGGGCTCCTTCGGCAGCTTCAGGAAGTTTCTGGTCCCTGTTTCAGCCACATTCCCCGGGGTGAGACGAGCTCTGTCCCCAAGACCTGATCCTCAACCCATCAAGCACAAATTCCCTTTAACCATCAGGCATAACCAGGCCAGGTACAATACTGAAAGCAGAGCAAGGGTGAGGATCCCAGGATGAAGCTGCTCCCTCCTTTGCCTGGTTTCCACAGGCAATAAGCCAGAGGTGTCAAATTCATTTTCACCAGGGGGCCACATCAGCCTCACAGTTCCCTTCAAAGGACCAAATGCAATTTTAGGACTGTATAAATGTGGCCCCTGGTGAAAATGAGTTTGACACCCCTGCAAAAAGTTGCTTATTTCAGCCAAGTATGGCCAGGGATAAAGATTCAAGGGCATCCAGAACCTACCAGGTAGCAACAATGCAAAGCCATGAGCACTGGAATGGCAGATGAATGCAGGGACATGTCGCTGGCAGAGCCCTGGATCCCTTTGAGGGTTGTGCTTGGGCATCGCCCGCTCCTCCAGCCACCCTGCCCCAGGCTGACTGAGATGGGTGCTGAAAAGGCAAATTTGGGCCACTGGAAAGCACCCAGAGGCCAAATCCGCTTTCTATGAATTTCAGTGGGAAGCAACCGCTGCTGGATGTTGCTCACTGACCCAGTTCCAAAGCCCAGGGGAAGGATGGGCGGTGACAAAGGGACAGCTGATTGGAGAGAGTGGGTAATGGAGGACTTGCATGATTTATTTAGTTTCTGGAAGAAGAAAAAAAAAAGAAGAAAAGAGAATTGTTGGTTAAAATCAGCATATTTCAGCGTAAACTGTGCTGTAGCAATACTTCGGGGGACAAGAGTTGAGGTGCTTGGTCTCAGCAAGCTAACACCTTTCATTTAAAAAGCCAAATTAGTCCAGAGGTTCTGGTCCCACAAGGTTTCAGAGCAATTTGCCCCTGGGCTGCAATCGGCACAGCTCACCCATCTCTGTCCCCAGGCACCCCGAGGGAGAGGACGAGACCAGGAGAGAGGCCGACTCTGACCCTCGCACCACGTAACGCTGCTTCTGAGTGAAAACCAGGTGGGAAGCAGCAGTTAGCTGGGATGGGATAGATGCAGCTTTGGGGAAATTGTGGGAAGAAAATGCAAGCCTGGGGTAAAAAGCTTCGTCTTTGCCTTGCTGCCCTACTCACAGACCCCACGGGCGTTTTAACGATTGTTTCTTCCTGTTTCACCCAGAATTTATAGGTCTTTCTGCCTGCTGGGGAGGCTATGAAGGCTCTAGAAAAACGGCTCACCCTGGGGGAAGGAAATTAGAGCCTGAAACAGACAGATTGGAAGGGAAAAAGCCCATTTTTCCATCATTTACAATAGCAGCTCAGTTCCCAGGTGAGAGCACATCCAGCTGCCCGGGTGCCAAGAGCATCTCGCAGGGACAGAAAAGGCAGCAGAGCTGGCGCTGGTCCAGCTGCAGTGGGCACGGGCTGTGAGGTGGAGATTCGGGACTGATGTGGCTTTGTCCCCTGCACAGTGACTCCAGGGACTGAGGGCCAGCGCCAGGCTGCCCATCTGTGGCTCCCAGCAAAGGTAGGACAACTCCCCAGGAGAAAACCTTTGGTTTCGGGTGAGGGGATGTCAGCCTGGGGCACATATGTGAGGGTTCGGGGGGAATTTGAGGCCGGGGTTGTGTATCTTAATCCCCCCAGCCTACAGGGCACTGCCAAATGCCCGCAGGCAGCCCAGGGACTCACCTTCCCTTCCACAGATCCCCCAAAGCTCATAAACTTGTCTGTCCCAGCTCAGCAAAGCATCAACCATGACTCCTTCTCCTCCTGCAGCTCCCCTGCAGCCGGCACCCGGTTCAGCACACGCAGAAACTCCCGGCAAAACAACCCACGACACCAACCAACCCACATCCCTCTAACTCCTCTCTCACAGCTCGGGGGGACCAGACATCGGCTGAAATGCTGGTGCAGAACAGAAATTTGCCTGTTTTTAAGGCTGAGCCCTGCGGGGTGGCCGGCAGCCCCACGGCGATGCCCCCACAAAGCCATCACGCATCCCACGGGCACGGGGTGATCAGGCGTCCTGCCCCCGGCAGCGGGGTTCACGCACCCTCTGCAGCTTTCCCGTCCATACAAATATGTTAATAAAAGATCAGTTTGCAGACGCAGCTTGCTGTAGATGACAGCATTAGAGGCGCATCTGTTTCTACTAAGCACCAGTCTCGTGCTGGGTTTATTTGGTCCATTTGCGGTGGGGAAGCGTTGCTTTCGGCATTCAGAGATGTCTCGTGTCTGGGAGAAGCGGGAGGGGGAGATATATTTTTGGCTCTATTTAACCACAAAAATTTGGGTTTAGAATAAAGAAAAATATTCCTGTTTTCCGTTTGCTGCCAAACCGAGGCAGACGATTTCTTGTGCAAGCCTTCATCTGTTTGAGAACTCGGTGTCCTGTTGGAAAAATAAATGTTCTGATGGGAAAAGTCTATCAGCATGTATTGATCAGTCATCGGTAGACTTGCAAACATCAGCTTCACCCTAACTGAAAAAGCATTTCGCAAAGCTTTTGCCAGTACTTGTGAGGCAGAAGGAACCAAGTCTTTGCTTGTTTTGGTGCGTGAAGTAGTGACAGAGCAAAATCCTTTCTGCGGGCACAGTTGTGCTGGCCTCACCATGGCTGGAATGAGTTTTCAGTGCCAAATACACCCCTTTTGAAACCAGAACAAGCTGCTTGCTCTTTTCTGAGAGCTGACCACACTGGAGGCCACAAGCAGGACACGGCGATGGTGGAGAAAGAGCCTGGGCTGTGGCTCATGCCCAGGATGCTCCTGGCTGATGGCAGCACCATCTCCCCATCCTGGGGCTGCAGGGTCACCTGTCACCAGCGAGGTAAGGCCAGACACACAGACAAGAGCTGCCAGCAGCTTGGTTCTCCACATGGGTAGTTTCAAAAATGCCTACAGAGTTTTCCCAATAGATTTTTTTCCCCCTGAAGCTTTTTAATTAAGCTTTTACAACCTCAACTCACTTTAAACATTATTTTTTTTCTTCTTTTTGGTAAAGGAAATACTGTGATCAGGAAGAATTAGACTGCTGTTTTACCTGGAGCTGCCTTCATTTTATAGCAGATTAAAAGCAAGATGGAGAATCAATAATGCCAAGGGGGGGGTCAGGGAATGAACACAATGTACATGTACTGAAGCCAATGCAGAAGAGATTGGAGGCTGGAAAGACAAAAGCTTCTCCGGATTGAAGCTTCAAAAGCAGAATCAGCTCCTCAGATGATTTAAATCACCTGGACTCCCCTGACATGCTGGTATCGCTATAGCAGAGCTTTCATATATTTCTTTAAGGGAAAATAAAGGTCAGGGGTTTAGCTGCAGGGGAAGCATCAGGACTGAGGCTGTTCAGCTCTGGGTGGGCAGCAATGAGCAACAAGGAGGATCTGCATTCAGGAAAGGTCAGAAACAAGTTGGAGAGGAGCTCCAAAATGTGCATATGCTGGAGCTGTGATAGCCCCAAAGATGAGGAGCAGAGTCTGTTGCAACCCACTGAGAGTAGCTAACTGGAGCCCCAGTTTGCAGGGTTAGCCCAGGCACAGTCATCCTGGGCTTAGGAAAAACCCAGATTTCAGTCTGGACATTACCATCAGTAACTCTGACCTTTCTCCCCATCTGGACTTGCACAAACAAAAATCCCAGCAAGGACAACGCGGGGCCAGCTGGAGGTGGCGCCTGCAAATGTCACGGTGCTGCCGGGAACGGGGTCATTGAGCTGCCAACCTGCGTGTGCAAACACCGCTTGCTAAACCGCCTGCACGGGGGCGTTGTGTATTTGGGGGATAAATGTTTCCTGAGCCACGGAAAGGCCAGCTCTCCATCTGGGGACCTCCGAAAGGGTGGATTTCGTGAGAAATGTTCATTATTTACTCAATCAGCCGCAGCCAGCAGCTGAGTTAAGGGCAGGCAAGTCTGCCTGTAGCAAGCGGCTGCCCAAGGGTTGCTGGCCATGCCGAGGTGTTTGCTGTCTGTGCTGAGATTTGGGATGGTCCCGCAAGGCCCTTGGTGGGTGGGAGTGGGAATTTGCTTAGTCCTCTCTGCTGGTCAAAACCACCCTTTGCTTTACAAGAAACACAGAATTGGTAGTGACAGCACTCATGGGTCAGGTGCGGTGTCACCAGTGGTCCTCTGAGGATGCTGATGGTCTCCTTGGGGACAGGAGGCTGAAGGACATGGTCCCACCATCACGGTCCTGTTGTCATGGTCCTGCTGAGGAGATACCGTTTGTTTGACAAGGAAGGAAGGATTGTGACATCTCTGCTCTTTTTCTTTCTATCTCTGTTTCTACTAAAATACACTTTGGGAAAAACCAAAAGGGAAATGAAACGGCGAGTGGGGGACATGCAGCTGGGGGTGGTGGAGGTGGTGTGGGACCAGCAGCCTGGAGGAGGGGGTGAAGCGGTGCGACCTTGCCGGGCCCAGCTCCCCAGGGTTTATCTGACTGTCTGTTTTCATCATTTCTCTGTGAGAAGGGAAAGGGACCACACAGCAGCAGAAAGTCCTGGAAATCAGTGAGGGAGAACATTCCCAGCACCCTTCCCTCCACCGCCGCCCCTGCATACAATTGGCTATGGAGGATGTATGGCTCTGTATAGGCTCCAACTAAGTGAGATAACGCCTCACAATTAAATTCCTAATTACAGCCAGTGAGTGCACTTTCCCAGCTCTGAGCCTCCTGTCTCAATTGCACATGTGGTTGCTCTGACGGACCAAATGGACCAGGGTTGGGGTTACCTCAGTTTGACTGGCCTGTCCGGTCCATCCCCTCCATATCAGACTCTGCTGTCCTTCCTCTGCTCCCATTTCTCTGGCATCCTAAAGGCTGCTCGTGCCCTATAACTTCTCTTTTTCCTCAAAAAAAACCACCCCAACATATCAACCAAAAAAACTACAGTAGAAGCAGAGGGAGGAAATTGCTTCAAGTTTCTTAACTGTCTCATGGAACAAAAATGTTTCTTAAGGCTGTTCAGGGAAAGAGAGGGTCAAATGTCCCTCATTAACACTGATTTACTGAAAGGGCTGGCAAGTGGAGGAAGGAGACAGTCCAGCTGCCTGTCTCTGTGCACAAGCAGCCTGGTTTGCAATCCAGGCTGGGGGGTGACGGCTGGTCCCCCCAGGATGTGATTGGGGTGGTGGGTTCACTGGCAGAAGGAACAGTGGGGCGCAGGCTGCTGGGCACCCACACTGCACCCTGGAGCAGACCTGACCTGTGCTAGCACCAGAGGCAGGGCAGAGCAGCCGTTTGGAAATGTGGTGACTTTCTGAAGAAAAGAGCAGCAGTTGAGCCCTTTGCAGGGGGGCTGGTGCTGGGTGGGGGCAGTTTCCTTGCACCAACCTCAGCCCGCGCTGCCCCTCATCACGCAGCCTCCTGGCAGAGGGGAAAGGGAGGTTGGCCCAGATTTCAGGGTGTAAATCAGCAGGGTTCCTCTCCAGAGCGAGCTCAATTACATTGATTTACACTTGCTGCGGATTTGGTCCATTCAACCCAATTAAAACTCCAGAGGAAGTGCAGAGAGGCAGGATGTAATTACCTGCGCTGGAATCCCAGTTCAGAACAGGAGGCAGAGCTCTCCGGATCAAATTAATCCCTGGTGTAACTCTGCCGAAGTTACACCAGGGCTATAATTGGCCTGAAACATTTTAACTATCTCATTTAATGTTATTCATGCTCTGCTGGAGAGGAGAATGTTTATCCTAAATGAGAGACTCTAATGCTCCACAGCAATAATAGAGTGTGAGGCTTACGCGGTTTCTCATTTACGAGGATGCTGGGGAGGCCAGATTGTCACGGAAGATGCAGCAGATCTGGGCTCACCAAATCTTTAACCATTTCCATGGCTCCTGCAGTGGCTGGTTGTCCCATTGTCCTTCCCCAGGTCTGCCCACCCTCCTCATGCCCAGGTTCCTTTTCATCTCCTGGAGATGCTGGGGGCTCGTAGCCCAGTCCCAACCAGCAGCAGAATTAGGAGGAGATGTAAAGTGGTACAAGAGCAAACGGAAAGCACCAGTAGAGGCCTTTCAAGATTAGAGCTCCGATAAATCAGCGGAAGCGAGATTTCCCGGCAAGACTTGCATCCCCAATGATGCTGAAAGCGGGGATTTCCACCATTGAGAGCTGGCTCCGTGGTTTTCCCCAGGTCACTCAGGGGAGCAGCCCCCTGGGCTCCTGCAGAAGGAGCAGAGTGGGCACTGCAGGCGGCTCAGCTGCCCCAGTTCCATGGGGAATGGGTCTTGGGGAGCACGATCCATCCCACTGCCCTTCCCATGGCGATGCCATCACCCAGCCCAAGCACGTGTCCTGCTGCTTGGAAAGCAAAGCCTGTGGGTCACGTTCCACCCCAGCAGAGCTCTGGCTGGCAGCACCCTGCCAGGGATGTGTTTTGCCCCCGGACCCCTGCTGTGTGTCCTGCGTCCTCCCCGAGCCAGCCCTGGCAGGTACCGCTCACCGCGGGCTCTGCATCGGCAAGAACGGGCTTTTGGAGAATTGTGATTATCCCTCATTAAATCGGACTTCCACTCCCCAGGCTGTTTTTAAGACAGAGCCCTGGTCTTTCCCTCAGCTCCCTTGCCAATGGAAACCACAGGAAAGGCAGATCTGTTTTTTCCAATGCAATTTTTAATGCCCTGTAGCTTAGTAGAGGCTTGAACATCACAATTCAATCTGGCTCCTCTCTGTTCCTCGGAGGATATTAGATCCTTCTCTTGATATTCCCTCACTCTTTGTAGATGTTACCCTCATTTTAACTTCCAGGGCTTCCAGACTGTTTTTAAAAATGCTGAGCTTTCAAGTTGCTTCCTTCAAACTTTCTCCAGCCATGCTTTCCCAGAGCCTAAATAACTTTGATTATTCCCAGATGTTTTCAGTTTGTTAACTCCAGAGTGGTACTGTGTAATGGCTTGGAAAGACAACTGGTAACAGGCATCCTGGGTTCTCTTTCCTGGTTCATCAAATTCCTTCCCGAGCACAACATCTATAGGATTTATCCTACAGAAGCAATGTCATTGGCACCAGGTTATCTTGCTATAGAGAACATGACTAGAGGTGGCTGAACTCCTCTTGCTGATAAAGATGAGAACCCTTTGAAAGCATGGGGCATCTTATCCACCCAGCTCCTCCTTATCCTCTCTGCTGAGATTCTGAAGCAGGATGACACGCTGGGGCAACAAGCCCACAGGGAAGCCTTGGAGCAGGCAGCACTGAGGCTTCCAGGCAGCACCTGATGAAAAAGACCTTAGAATCATAGAATCATTTTGGTTGGAAGAGACCCTCAAGAGCATCAAGTCCAACCATTAACCTTGTTCACCCCCAGGCCAGGCTGGATTCAGGCTGTGGCCATCCCTCCCCGCCAGTCAACAGGACAAAAGCAGCTCTGCTCAGGCCAAGCTTTCCTTGGCCTGGGAAGATGCCTGCGTGTATCCTGACAGGCCAAAATCTGTGGAGTAAAGAGTTTTACACAACTGGCTGAGCTCCTAGCAAACCTCTGCGGTCCTCCTGACTCCAGCAGTGCTGCTGCTCTCATTCTTAAGCCATTGCATTGCTAAACACACATAGAAAACACCCTCATTCCCACTAGCAGAGAGCCAGGGTGTAGCCGAGCTGGCAGGAGACACAGTTCCTCTCAACCATCTATAAATCTTCCCGAGATAGAATCATAGAATCATTTTGGTTGGAAGAGACCCTCAAGATCATCAAGTCCAACCATTAACCCAACCCTGGCACTAACCCGTGTCCCTGAGAACCTCATCTCCATGTCTGTTTGACCCCTCCAGAGATGGTGACTCTACCACTGCCCTGGGCAGCCTGTTCCAATGCCCAAAAACCCTTTATGGGAATAAATTTTTCCTGATATCCAATCTGATATCACCTCAAATACCCCATATTTCTTGGTTCCTCCACCCATCCTGCTGGATCTTTCCACTTCAGTTTCTCAGCCCAATGCTCAACTCTGCAAGGCCCAAGGTTACTGAGACGGATGTAAACACATCACACAGCATTCCCCTTCTGTATGCAGAGGATCATGCCTGGGTAGGGCAAGGAACAACAATGAAGGAGGAGGAAAATAAGATGGGAACAGGAAAATAATAAAGCATCAGGCCAGCTCTGAGCTGGTGGGATGGGAGCTGCACCCAGAGGTGCTCAGGAGAGCAGGGAGGAGGTTGAGGGAGGAGGACCAGAAAGCCAAGCTGTGAGTGAAGAGTGTCAGCGCTTGGAAAGCGCAACCAATTTGCTTTTAGTACAGTTCATGCCTCTCCAACAGTGCC
Organism: Patagioenas fasciata; assembly: GCF_037038585.1. Lineage (NCBI taxonomy): Eukaryota > Metazoa > Chordata > Aves > Columbiformes > Columbidae > Patagioenas > Patagioenas fasciata. The sequence goes on along the minus strand of NC_092537.1, from coordinate 7,723,801 downwards.
TAGAATAACAAATTCGCTCCACCCTCCATGCCTGAATGCTGGAGGAAGCTGCTGAGAAACTTAATTGATTAGCTGGCTGCGTGCACAGAAAAAAATTGCCCAGCATCAAGGAAGTCACTGTCTTGACAGTTAATGCAGACAGTGGTGGGAGATGGAGAGACCAGCTGCAGGGTTTTTATCACACAACCCCTCATTTTAGCCTGGGAACAAGGCAAGGGTTGTTTTGATGGGGTGACCCATTTTGCAGTGCCATGGATGGGCTGGAGCATGAGGGCTGTGTCCAGGCTGCACTCACCGCCCAGCGAGCACTGGGTGGACACGACATGACCCTCAGTCCCAGCATCTTCAGCCAGGAAGGGCAGGGAAGCAGAATTCAGGCTGCCTGCACATCTTACTCCCCACTCCCCAGCCCCAAGGGTCCTATCAGCCCTGGCAACTCCTGAATAAGCAGAAGGTGATGCCCTGAGAGTGACTTCACCATTCAGGGTGCAGTGAACAGAGCTGAGCGCATTGCAAAAGCTGAATTTCCAGATGCCTCACAGTGTTCCCCCCCAAAAAAGAGGTACCCAGCTCCTCTAACCCCTGCAGGCCATCTCCCCGCTCCCAGCCCCTGCCCAGGCTTTCTGCTTTGCTTCCAGCATGTCTAGCACTGCCCCGCCAGAACAAGGTCACTGCACAGGATTGCTTCCCCCGTTTGGCGAAAGAAAACAAGAAGCCAAAGGCCTGCAGGGGCTGTGAACTTGCCTGTCATGTTCTCTGACAGTATCAAAACCTTTTGCTGCTTGTGTTTTTCCCAAACTGTCACCGCTTGTCACACCCCTTGTTTAAATCTCTGATCCTGAAAGCTTTTCCTGAATCCTCTGCAAAACAAATGGAGAGAGCGTGGTCTGTTCTCCAAGGAGGTCGGACGCCACTGCAAAAAGCAGTGAGGCTGACAATGCCAGAGCTCCCTGGAGCAGGTACAGGCAGAGCCAGGCGCGTGTGCCTGCGCTGTGCGGCTGCCAGAGGTGGGAGGCAGGCAGCCTGCTAACCCTCCTCTTCCTTCTCTCCCTCCAACTGCTCAGCTCCTGCTTTTTGGCTCTGGGGAGGATGGAAGGGAAAGGAAGGGGCTTGGCCCTCCTGTTTGCTCTCTGCTGTGCAGTGCTGCTCTCCTGCCCCCCATTTCCCCTATTGCTGCTATTTGACCTGAGCAGCCCAGAGGAATTTTAGTCACGGTGCATTCCTAGCACAGCATCTGTTTTCTAGAGCAAAACGGGAACAGCTGCCAACAAACAAATCTTCCCCTGATGCCTGGCACTTCTCATGGGCGGAACAAAACTTCTTGAAACCCCCAGAGGAAAAACCAGCAGAGCTCAGCTGCAGTAAAACCCATCCCACCCCAACCTGCCCCCTCCAGGGGTTTTCTGCAGCATGAGGGGGCTCAGACAGAGACTAATGAATATCATGATAGCATCCATACGGTACCACTTTGAAAGCTTTGAGTGAAAGAGACACTAAAGAGAGATCTCTCCTTTAGCTGAAGGCAGAGTGCAGTGGGAAAGGCTGCACTCTGGCTGAACACCCCCAGCATCCAAGTCCAGCTGTGCCCAGTGTCCTCTTACCTGTCCAGGCCTGTTGTCCCTTTTGTAATCAGGCAGGATAAAGTCAAGTAGGTGGTTTCGATACCGGACACGGTGATTTCACACATGGCTTGCTGTGAAAGAGCTTTTGAGGCTAGTCAGGACGAAGTGAGGTTTGTCTCCAAGAGCTGTGAGAAAGGCTGGTGCTGTTGGAGCCAGGCTGGCGAGGAGGGATACACACAGGGGCTGCGTGGGCTGAGCTGGCTCTCGGATTTCAAGTGGAAGTGTCTCTGCCCATGGGATTGCTGCATGCTTGAACAACAGAGCTGGCAGATGTACAGAACCGCTTTCCCCATGAAGGTTAAAAAATCCTCCAGGTATTAACCAAATATGGGACAGAGCCTACAACAGTTTCTCTGCCACACTCCCCAGCTTCTTCTCAGATTGCTGTGGCTCAGCAGGTTAAAGACAGTTGTACAGAGCCTCTGGTTAGCAGGAGGAGGAAGGAGCAGAGCAGCTCAGGAGCTGATGCAGACAGGCAGAGCTCCAGCGATGCTCTGGAAGCAGCAACATTACTGGAAAAGAGGGAGGTGGTCAGAAATAGCCAGAAGGTAACTGAGGGAAGTCTTTCTGGAGGCCCTGGGACCAGCTGAGACATACAAGCAGCACATGGTTTCTTGGCCCTTCCAACTGAGGGAACACTTGCTCTGGTTCGCTCACATCTTGAATGCGATAGAATAAGGTCAGAAATATTGGTGACCCAGTTTCTTGGAGGGCTAACACCAGCTGACATCCTTTTTTTTGCTAAGCAGGTTCCACCCTCAGTCACAATGCAGAAAGCAGCCTTCAGACAATATCAAGACAACATGCTTTTTCTTGCTCACGCTGATTGAGACTGAGGTTTATCTTGAAATAGCCATTGCAGTTAGTGCTCAGCAGTCTCAGTCTGACAGTAATGGGCCTGATGGAGGTTCAGCTTCACCTTCCCAGTCCATCATTTTAGCAGGACACACTGGAACAGGCTTAGCCAGTGGCATTACCAGCCAATAACTCACAGTGGTTTGCTTAAGCAGGGACATTGTTTCTCCAACTGTGAGGATTTTTAGGCATGAAGCATGTAGAGTTCACAGCTTGGACAGGAGTAGCATTGATCTGCTAAAGCCTAAGGCAGGGACACCAGGTTAGCCCCACTTAAGATGCACTTAGGTTTTCCGTGAAGGTTACATGAAGTTCAAATTGCAACACACATCACATCCTCAGTCATTAAGAATCCCAGGAGATTGCTGTGAATGCTGCAGAGCGACAACAGCTACTGACTGCAGGCAAGTCATGACAGCACTTTAACTCGTAAGTGGAAGATGGCTGAAAAGTCTAATCCTTGAAAAAACAAGAGTTCCTTTGAGATCCAGGCTTTCAGGCCAGGTTTACATAACAAGCCGGTCTCAGCAAGACTAGACTGCAGCTTCTCATTCAATTTCTTGGCTAGACCAGGCCATTCTGTTATAATAACACGAGCAAAGTCCACTGTTGCAAACACCATCTGCTGAAGAGGAGGAAGGTTTCACACTGTGTCAGTCTCTTTTATCTCGGTGTAGGTTCTGCACAGGAGCTGGCTGGAGCTGGAAAAGCAAAGGACACCCCAGCAACAGCTTTCCCTGGTGCAGCCCTGCTCAAGAGCTAAGCCAGCTCAGCTGAGCTCAGTCTTTCTGCTTTGTATCAGGTCACTCCACAGCAACCAAAGAAGGAACAGCAAGGCTGGGATTGGTGGTATGTTTATGGTTGCACTTGATGATCTTGAGGGTCTCTTCCAACTGGAATGATGCTATGATTCCACGAGGAACCACTGCACTCATCTTCCCTCCCGTATCTGCGCTGGGCTACAGTCACACATAGGTCAGCAGCAGCAGGGTCAGCTTCTTAAATGATCCAACAGGTATTTGAGCTTCTCTGGAAACTGCATCTTCACATCACAGCTCAGTACTGTCATTAGACTGAACAGCTGAAGCAGGAACACACTTCTAGAGACTGTAAAGCAAATACAGCACATCAAGCACATTTCTATAGCAATATAGGTTGCACACACCAGCCAAAGCAACTCACAGCTGCAACACCTCACAGCAGAAGGCAGCTACCAACGCTGAGGTGATATATACCCCATAGCTCAGCATGGGGCTGGGCAAGATTGGGCCAGAGGGACACAGGGGCAAACACAAGATTGGGCAGGAGCAGAGCAGGTGGGACTGGGCAGAAACGAGCTTTAACTGGGCTGGCAACCAGCTGAGACCTCAGGCAGGTTGGTGGGAAGTAGAGTCCTCCTCCGCTCCCCAGGGACCTCGTTTTCTTATGTCCTCCTCACACATGCACTCTCATTTTGACAGCCCAAAGTCTCCCCCATGCTGAGAAGGATGCCCCCCTTCCCCTGAGATCCCACACAGATGATGCTTCGGGGCTTGGGATTTGGGACCCAGAGCATCAGATCTGCATGGAGGTGGGAGAGCAGGCACTGACCTCCAGCAGCCTGCGACACACAAGGCTTCAGATCGAGTCCCTCTCAGCCTGGAGCCAAACCAGGATACAGCTCCAGCTCTTCAACAGTAAAAAGCTGAATTAGTTCAAGTCATATTGCCAGCTGTGTATTTAAATAGAAATTACAAGGAATTACACAGGGTTTCTGCTGCAGTAATGCACCAGGTGCCCGCAGTGCTACCGAGGCAGATGAGAAAGGAGGGGAATGGGCTGGGAACTGGGACCCCCATCTCTTGGGAGAGGTGCTCAGTGGAAGGAGAGGATCCCCATCCCTACCCCAGCAGCCAGCACCTTGCTCCTTTGAGCTCCCTGGTTCCTGCTGGGCTTTGACCACTGTGACCCACAGGTCTGGGAAAGAAAAACACCATCAGGAGAGCCCACAGCCACTGAGTCCCAGCATAGATGCCCTGGCCATGAACTGAGATCTTACAGCACGAGGTCCTGGCCAAACGCAGACATCAAAGGTGGTGCCCATGCCAAACTGCAGCCTCTTGGAGGAAGATGCTAGGGAAGCGGTTACAAATTTGAAGCTTTCCAAAGCATGTTGGCAGCTGGATCCTCTGGATGAATAAAACTCTGCCAAAAATTAAGATCTGTTTCTGTGAAGCTGAAACAGCAAACTTGTTTGTCTCTCCTCCTTCCCCTCCCAACCATGTTGTTGTTTTAAACATTTACAGAGACCTTTATACTGTTTAAATAATGATTTAGGAGCAGAGGGGATTGTTTTCATTTTTTTACCAGCTGCTCCAAGTTAACAGCACTTCACACACAGCTTCTGGTAAATCAGGTGCTGTGGTTTGAGGCAGTACCACCCACACTGTCCTGCTTACCCCTGCCTCAGCCGACCTGCCCCACAGCTGATCAGGCAGAAGGAACCCACGTAACACCCCCTAACCCTCAGTTGTGCCCCCACCAGCTGGATGAGGGGGTTACCCAGAGACCAGTGAGCCACAGCAGCTCCCTCTCCTCTGCACGCTCTGCCGTTTCAAGTGCAGCACCTGGTTTGCTAAATAATGGGGTGTATGTCCCACTCCCACCACACAGCCCCCCAAACCTCCCCACAGCACTCCCCAAGCCTCAGAGCTCACACACGGGTGCTGGTGCACACATATGTGCTGGGAAGCCGTGGTGGGGTTTTCTCCCCGACGTAGCGAGGAGTGATGGAGGAGGAGGATGCTGCCACGGCTGAGTTCTCCCATCCTCGAGCACAAGGAAGATCAGGCATCTCCTGCGGTGCGTGTTCTGCCACCCACCTCCTTCGGCAGCCAGGCTGCTGGAGATGACAGCTGAGGGGAGAAAGGAGAGAGCTTGAAATGTGCAGGGGGAGAGATGGCTGAAGACAGACCAACCTCTATGCAATAGCAGAAGCATTAAGTCAACGGCAAAGCAGCAGTAAATGTGTCAGTAGTTAAATCAGAAAGGCACATGAGTTCCTCCCTCATGGGCACATCTCCAAGAGTCTGGGGGTTGTGTTGGGCTGATTGAGTTTTATCTGCAACATGGCAGGAGCTGGGGAGGTTTAAGGAAAAGGGGTGAGGAAGGCTGTGCAGGAGAGCTGGAGCCTTTTTGCAGGATGTTTGGACTGAGCAAAAGGACAGAGAAGTGAGTCCCAGACATGCTGTGGAAGCAGGATGTGGGATAGAGAAAATGTTTATACAGTCAACTGTGGGCTAATCCATGGGAGGCTTTAGACACCATAAAAGCCATCTGCAAGTGGATAGACCGCATTCTGTAGGAAACTGGTGGTTTAAAACAATGCTACCCTCACTCTTTGATCTGTTCAGAAGAGATCAGACTTGGGACCCTGAAGAAAAGGGAAGGATAAGTAGATCCATAAGTTCTGCCTGCACAGGGTGGGTGGGAAGGACCATTTGTGGTCTCTTCCTGTACAAGAACTTGGGGCCATCAGACAAAACTAACAGGAGCCAGACACAGAACAAAAGAAGCTGGTCCTTCCCGCAGCGCAGGCTGACCTGTGCAAGTCCTCCCCACAGGAAGGAATGGCTGTTACAGGTTCACAGTGGGACCAGACATATTAATGGCAAAAAGAGTTGCCAAAATCTCCATTCTAGAGAAAACCCACTAGTGGAGGCACTGAACTGACGTCTGGCTCTCGAAGTTCACACCATCAAATGGCTGGCAGGGTATGGGGAGATGCTTCATATGGAATCACCATGCTCCTGCTCTTTCCTGGGCACCCGTTTTGTGCCTCTTTTGGACACAGGACATTGCTCTGGATGACCCCTCTGTCCGATACCCTGCACCAGGTTCCTCTCAAGGAGATGTGACCGAGATCTTCTTACAGAAGGCAGGAAGAATAACTGCAGCTCTTTGACTGCCCTCAGCTTACCGCTTTGGACTCGGTCAAATGAGGCATTTGCGCTGCTTTCCCTGTGTTAAGGGCAAGAAAATGACCTAACAGGTCCTGAAATAATGTGACCTTTCATCATTTAAACATGTGATTTCCCACTAAGTAATGAAAGTAGCAGAGATGCTATTCTTAAACGTACCTCAAAGTAATTACCTCCTTCCTCTGGTATAAACGATGGGAAGCAAGAGGTGAGCCAGAGATACAGCATTTGTAATTCTCCATTTTCAGTCTTCGGTAGGAAGAAATGTTGGTGATTTGTATTGTGCTCTGACACAACCGCTTGACCTCAGCACAGCTTATGCTAATTACTTGCAAGATTATGCTTGCTTGCTCCGTGCGTGCCTGGCATATTGCTTGTATCTAAGCTTGATAGATGAAATATTGCTTATACATCAGTGCAGGCTGGGTTGACAGAATCAATGGCTGGTTGGCTGAGAAATCCAGGCAATCAGAAATACTGTTTGTGATAAAAGAGGACCTGAAAAGTTCCTCATCAATATTGCCCAGATATTTTTATACCAACTCACTCCCTTTCTGCTTACCATGCCTGTAATCTCTCAGGCTGGCACAGAAAACAGAGAGGATCCCTCCTTTGCCCAAAGCAAGGTCAACTCTCAGTTCCTGGTAAGTTTTTATCTAGCTTAGCCTTAAAGACCTTCTGTGATGGAAATCTTAGTCCTGATTCACTAGCCTTATAGTGTTAGGTTTCTCCCAGTATTTTTGAGTGTGTTTGTGTAGCTGTACGCATCTTCCATCTCTGGGTGTGCTCTGAGGATATATATTTTAATTAAACATATTCATCCATGAAGAAGCCAGATTCCTACTGCTATTGTTCAACAAGTGCATATGTCTGGCCCCAGGATTTATCCACGCAGGCGCTGCGATTGGAACAATTTGTCGTGTGCTCTCTGTTCCGATCGGCTCCTCCAAGGAACGAAGCTGTGAATGCAATCTGGCTAGCTCTGACAAGATGGTCACTTCGCCTGTCTGGGACATCAGACATGAAGCGATCAAGTCAGTTGATCAGCTTGTCCCCATTCCCCTGATGTGATCTCCTCAAGCTCCATTCCCCATCACACTTGAAGACAGGGGTTTTGTTGCACTGCGCCCAAAACTCAGTTGAGGAAAGGGGGAAGAAGTGGGAGGAACTGCTGATGGAACCTCCGAGGGACATGGTGCTGGTCCAGGGCTGAGCTTGCTATTTCTTCTGCTGTTCAGCACCATTGGGAAGAGAAAGGGGAATCTCTTCCGCTCTCACCTGCAGGAATCTGCCCATAGATGCCATCATGGTCCCAGAAAAGCCACCCCTTCATTGCACAGATATTCTGTAAAGACAAAGCTCTTGTTATTCAGTGTACAAGGCTCAGCCTTTGAACAGGCCCTGGCAATAGCAGAGCATTTCTGAGCCTGCTAAAATTCTACGTAAGTACACAGGGCATGCTGAGGAGGAATGGGTTTAAGCATGTATTTAACTTTAAATGGAGGTTTAAGAGCTTTGCTGCTGGGAGAAAGGAAGGACGTTTTGTTTGCAGCAAGCCTTGTCCCGTCTGGAAAGATGCTACTGAGCTCCAAAGAGCCTTTTTGGTATCACTTGGGACTGCTTTGAAGTGGCAGACACCAGGATTTGGGACCTTGTGGCAGGCTTTTTTTATTTTTAAACACTACAGATCTTTTCTCTCAGAAGTCTGGCACCTGCAGCACCAGCAGTCTCCAGCCGTACCCCAGGGGACTGTTCTCTGTGCGCCACTGCGCACACAGCATCTGTAACAGAGACAAGCACCAGCCTCAGCATCTCCTCGTGCTCCCTGCTCTCAAGCCACACAGGGGGCTGGTGCCTGCGCTTCTTAATGTGTTCAAATACGCTGTTTTTATCCCGCAGCCATATGTCAAAGACGATAACCACAGCGGGGCGTCTCTGAATGAGATGCTTTGTTTCTCCAGGCTTGGTGGAACCCTGTCTGCAGGGTGGGACTGGGATGGGCAGAAGGAAAAAAGAACAAAACACAAGAGGAAATCAAATTGCTGTCAGTAAGTGTGGAGAGTTTCTCCCTGGAGGGACTTACAGGCAGCTGAGAGAGGAAACGGGTGGGAAACTGGGAGGAGACCTTGTCCTTGAGTTTAAGCGTGGGATCAAAGCTGAAGATGGAGAGGTTCTAGCACCGATTTCCATTCAGTTGTCTTTCTGCCTTTCCCTCTTGTCACATATTCTGCCCATTCTCCTGTTATCTGCTCTGGGGATAACCAAATACCCTACCAGCAGAGCTCACACTTCTTTATAGAGGGAAATGCTGTGGCTTTGCAGGACACACACTTGAGTGCCTTGAGAAAGCAGAAAGATGGAGGCTTAATGTAGCATACAGTTTGCTGGAGGATACAATTCCCCAAAGATCCTCTGCTGGGAAGTTGAGAGCAGCCCCAAAATGTTCACATGTAGATCTCCATGCCCTTTTAGTAGTTTTCCTTACCTGTTCAACACGAACAGAAGTCCTTTCAAAGACTGGAGCAAGAAAATACCATAACTTATGGAGATTGGCCACAGGAAATATATCAAAATTATGTGCAAATTGCCTTTGGGAGCAGCATTGCAGCTGCCTGAGGAGGGGGAATATGTCCAACCAAAACTGTTCAGAGCAGAATGTAGCTCCCTTCACAAGCCCAGGAAGGGTCAGAGACCCCGCAGAAGAGCCACCATGTTCTGCTGACCTCTGGGAGGCTTTGCTCGTATTGCAGCTCCCAGGCAAAGCTTGCACTGCGAAGATGTGTGGGACGTGGTCGCCCTCTAAAGGGAACAGATGAGAAAACTTAAGTACCACACAGGTGAAGTTGCAGAGATTTAGGAGAGTGGGCACAGGCAAGGCAATGACCAGCTTTTCATCCAGAGTGTTTGTTCTGCCTCTAAAACATGCTTGGAAACATTATCTGTGCACTGCAACCATGAATAATTACAGCCAATCTACTGTGCACTTTGCTCATGCTGTTCTCCTGAGCTTTTGAGTCAGCTCATTACTCCGTACCTGGCAGAGCTTAACCCACTTTACAGGCACAAGCAGACGGTTACTCTATGCTCCGAGCAGCTTCCACCCAAAAATCCAGAGGGTAGCAAATCCCTCAGCACATCCGAGTCTGTGTCTTCTCTCCTTCCAAGATCTGAACTCTGCACAAGGGAGGATTTTAGTTGTTTTGTTTTATTTTAAAACTTTGTGTCCCTTGAGGACTTAAAGGGTTAATTCTAGTTGCGGGGGGTTATGTATTTGCTTGTTCAAAAAGCTAAAATTGATCAGGCAGACTGCCAGCTGCATCTTCACAGAGCAAAGGCCACTGCAACGAAGGCTGCATTAATTACTGCTGTTCTGTACCGTCAACCATCTTCCCACCAGGCCAAACACCCCTGAACCAGGCTCCTGCGGGGTGGGAAGGTGCTGAGTCCCCATGTCCCTGCTGCCCTCAGGCTCCTGCTCAGCCTGCCAGGGCAGCGTGGAGCTTTCTGCAGCTGGCAGAGGGCACAGAGCACTGGGGAACACCTCAGAGGCAGCCACTTGTGTTGGAAGCAGCTTATTTTTAACAGCATGTTGGCAACTCTTTTAGACTTCTTGTACCACTGGAAAAAAAAGAAAGTGCCTCTTGCAGTCTGCTGACTTTTTAAGAGAGACTTTTAAGAAACAACACAGGCCATTCTGGAGGGCAAAGAACTCATCAGTTGAGTTAAATCTATGCTCTGGAGAAAAAAACAAAACAAAACACCCACAAACAAACTATATATCAGGCTCTAAAATAAGAACAAGCCAGGAGGATCCAGGTTCTAAAAATAACCATGAAGTCACACTGCCTTTCCCTGGAAACTCTACTGCCTTGCCCGGAGTGTGGTCTCCCAGCACAAAGCATTAGGGAATCGGGAGCAGACACGCCAAGCTCCAGGCAGCGCCTCCCTCCACCTCATGGGTCTTGGCTCTTCGGGACAAAAGGAGGTGGTGGTTTCACAGGCAGCCACGTTGGACAACAGATGGCAATGGCCATATATCACCCATGTAGGACACTGTCTCTTAGTATCACTGTGAGAATTGGGCAGCTTCCCTGGAGCACAGCCTGGATTTGCACAGCCCAAGGGACGGTGAACCTCCCCATTCACACATCACAGAGGTGACACTTGTTAAATACGAGGCTTTCAACTGTTCTCAGACTTCACTTCCAGACTCCGGTTTGTCTGCTTTTCATTTCCAGTCACTGGAGCTGTTCACAAGGGTGGACAAAGCTTTGGGGCAAGAAAGTAGATATTAGCTATTCCCATTTTTCCTCCCCTTGGTTCTATTTACACTCTTTTATGGTTCATAAGCTAAAGAGGATCCTATAGATTTCACACCAGTTTTTAACAGTGAAGAACAATCATAACAAATACTGGCAGCATCACATATTCAAAGCACAGCACATACATTTACTAACTAATCTCTGACTAATCCCCAGTCTCCAGCTAATTAGTCTTTTTGAAGTGGGCCCCTTCCTACATGAGCTAATGCTTGTTCAGCCTTTTGAAGCATTTAGCGTGCTAAGTACAATCATGCGCGTCTCCCTAGTAAAGAAAGCACATGAAGAATGAATAAACGTAATTAACAAGCAGCACGACGGTACAAAAGCTCCATGTATGGAGCCCAGGCCCAGCCCCAGCCCCAGGTGCCTGTATCGCAGGGGCTGACCCCATCTGCCTCCTTGGCTGCCCTGCATCGGGTGCTGAGCTCTCAGGAGAGGTAACGGCCACAGCAGTGGCCTCTGGAATCACAGACTCATTTTGTTTGGAAAAGACTCTCAAGATCATCGAGTACAACCATTAACCCACCCCTGGCACTGCCCATGTCCTGAGAACCTGTCCAACCCCTCCAGGGATGGTGACTCCAGCACTGCCCTGGGCAGCCTGTTCCAATGCCCCACAGCCCTTTGGGAAGAAATTGTTCCCCAGATCCAACCTCAGCCTCCCCTGGCGCAACGTGAGGCCGTTTCCTCTGCTCCTGGCGCTTGTTCCTGGGGAGCAGAGCCCGACCCCCCTGGCTCCAAGCTCCTTTCAGGCAGTTCAGAGATCAGAAGGTCTCCCCTCAGCTCCTGTTCTCCAGCTGAACCCCCAAGGTCCCTCAGCCGCTCCCAGCACACTGTGCTCCAGCCCCTGCCCCAGAGCCAGGCCTCACCGCAGAGGTAAATCACACACACTTAGTGCCGTACATTTTATTTGGCACCTCCGCCCTGGCAGACGCCGGATGGAGCGGAGGCGCCGGCCGCGCGCACAGGCCTGTCGGACTACACTTCCCATCGGCCCCGCGCCTCTCGCGAGGCCTGGCGGGCACGCGCAGCGCGCCCGGTCCCTCCCTCTTGGCGCTGGGGCAGCATGGCGGCCGGGTGGTGGCGGTGAGTAAGGTTCCGCACCATCAGCAGCCATCCGCGGGTAGGGCGCCCCCAGGGGCGCGGGGACAGCGGGAGGGAGAGCAGGAAACTCTTGCGCGCTGCCGCGGCTGCTTGTAGGGGTGCGGCGAGGCCTCGATGTCGGCCAGTGGGGACGGAACGGTGCCCGCCATGGCGGGTGGAGGAGGCAAGGCCGGGCTGCGCTGTGCCCCCCGGCTCTTGCCCTCCCGGGGCACCGCGGCCCTTCTCGGCTCGCAGATTTTTGACTGTGGTTGTGCTGATTCTCCCCCAGCAGCACCTGTGGGAGGGTATTGACTGCAACAGTACTGACTGGGGCCTGGCTTTGAGCACCCTGCAAGCAGCGAGGTCCAGCGGGCTGAACCCCGTTACCCATCACATCCAGCCTGGCACCCACACAGAGAGGGGGCAGCGAAGCGAGCGGTACCCACCCGGTGTCGGTACCCACCCGGTGTCGGTACCCACGCCGTGTCGGTACCCACCCCGGCGAGGAGCACAGTAACCACACCTCCAAGAACAGGCTTGAGATTTTGGGCCAGCCCTGTGTGTCCCAGGTGTTGGCTGCTCTGAAAGCTGAGCTAGTGATGATAAAAGTTATCCCTGTCTGAAATTAACCTTTCCTGTGTGGAAGCATGACTCTGAGGCTCAGCATTAAAGACACAAAAGTAAAGTAACAGTTTGTTACATGAACTAACTCTCTGTCCCCTTTCTCTCCTTCAGAGCATGGCGTCGAGCAAAGGTAAAAACACTCACCTGCCTGGCAAGCTGATTCCTTCACTGAACAGACAGTAAACCTGCACCAGCTGCATGATGGTGAGAAACATCAGCATCTGTCTTCTCATAGTCTAGCGTTCTCCTGTTGCTGGGCTGTAGAACTAAGATTTGTTCTGCTGTGTCAGATGATATCCTTCTATGTCCCTGGGAGTACTGGGAGGAGATATAAAAGGTTTGATTAATGTAATGAAGCTAATCAAGGCTGTAGCTTTGTTGTAGCTGCCACCTGAGTGTGCAGCCCTTTGCTGCCATGGAGCACAAGCTGAAAGGCAGCACAGAATGAATGGGAATTTTACTGTTGTTGGTGTCCAACAGAGCACCTGCTTGTCAGCGTGGTCAAAATGAGCAAGAGTAGAAGGGATTAGAAGTAGAAGGGATTGAGTGACAGCCCATTATGGAGACACTTGACACAGCTCATCTCATAACTGTGTTTGTCACAGAAATAGACGTAGTGAAAGAATAATTGGTCTGTGTGCCTTCCCAGAGGTGCACTGGGACAGTTTCAAACTTGCATCGGGTTGCTGGGGGTGAGGAGATGCAGCTCACATACAGTAAAGGGTCATCCTAGAAAGGACGCATCCCAAAGAATCCTTCCCTGGAAGGGATGTCTGTGGCTTAGATCTCCTTGAGTGCATTTCTCAAGACAAACCCACAGACAATTTACATCCCACATGAGTGCATTATTCTTGTGTGTAAGGAGGGAGCTGGATTAAGATGGTTTTGTATGATGAGGAGGAATATGTCTGCTTGAAACAGCTAAAATCAGTCTAAACCACCAAAGTGACAGAGCTGGTGGGTTTTTTTTCCTAAGCAAGGATTTAAACAGCATCCACCTCCCAAAGTTTATTGTCTCTGAGTGAGACAAGTCACTGGCAAACGTGCTTTGTCTCCAAGGCACAGGTTTCTGCTGTGCTAAATTTGTGAGACAAAAATTGCCTGCCTCTGAATGGAAAAATTCCTGTCTTTACTCCTTGCTCAGTGCTGTTTTTTTCAGAAGGGGTGGAGAAGGAATGAGTGGAGGACAAATTTTATTTAAAATACTGTTGCTAACAGTGTTCAATGCAACTTGTATTTAGGAGGAAATCATCCTGCAGAATCCTGGGGTTGTATCTTCTCCCAAAGATGGCTTTGGCAAGACGGCAGCTGCTAAGTTGGGCTGCAGACTGGTAAGAGAATACTTCAGGATTGCATACTACTCGTTCTGAGTTTATTAATTGTATGTCAGATCTCTAGACAGCATGACTCATCTGAGCAGAATACCCAGTCTTTGAACACGTACCAGGAAAAATCCTGGTCGTTGGGAAGAACACTGCTCATCGGCATGTCGGTGTCTGGGTGTTTTTGCTGGGTGTAATTTTGTAGAACTCACGGAGTTTATATAGCCAAGGGCAGGAGAAAAATATAGCCTGTGATGTGCTGTTATCCCTGTCTGACATCTCAGCTGTGAGGGAGAAACAACTGTCCACTGAGGCATTCCCTGAGCGGATCTCCTATCCCCTGCAAAGGCTCAGGTGACATGAGTGTCACCTGTAGGGCAAAAGCAGTGTGTGTCCCTTTCCTCCTGCCCCTGCCATGTGTGACTGCAGCACCAGCACAGTCCTGCATGCACAGGCTGCTCAGCAGCCAGCTCTCCACAGTCCAGACAGGGCAAGGCTCAGCCCAGGGCCTAGAAGTGCTGCGCGCTGTTGGCATGGCAGAGTTTTGATGTATGAAGAGCTTTTAAGTTGTTTGTCCAAACAGTGAGCCACAGCGGCAAGTTGAAGGGCAGATAAGAAACGCAGTTTTTGTCTCACCTGATGTACAGTCACTGAATACACACACTGGAATGGCACTTTGTCTCCAGGTAGCTGACAGCTGCATTCTACTAAATAATTTCACGCTTTATTTAACAGAATTTGTGTTTGTTTGCAGAAGATCTATAACATTCGCTGACAAGCTGAAGCGGAAGGCTTGACGACAGTGGATTTCCCTTAAGAAATCAAGGTTGGTGTGCAGAAGGGGAGGGAATGGTGCTACAAACCAGCAGCCAGGTTGGTTGCTCTGTCAATACAAAGTGTTCCAAGTAGGACCAGTCACCGGGTGCTTTTGGCTTCCAAGGGATAAGGGGGAAAAGATGAAAAGGCAGCCTGGTGATAAACAGGAAATGTAAAAGCTACTCAGTGCTTTGAGAACAGAGAGCAGCAGGAATAGTTTCAGAACCATTATGTTTTAGGAAAGTAGTTACAGCATTGCTTTATGGTGTCTCTCAACTCTAGAAGCAGCAGAAGGAAGATGGTTCTGGAGAGGCTCTTGCAAACAGCCACCGATGCATCATTCAAAACAGTGTAAAATGGCCTTATGTGCATAACCGCAGGCTCCTCCTCGGTGCTCAGGGGTTGCTGCAACTGCATCGTTGGTAAGTTCCCAGTAAAACCTGAGAGGATTTGGGTATTGGTGCAGTTGGCTTGGAAGGGGAGCAATTTTTGTCTCCCGAGACCTGTGCTCTTGATGAAATCAGGGACTTTCAGCTGACAGTTGCTTTGGTCTCACGTTGCTTTTTTTCCATTAGGACCTGATCTACAGTTGGCTGGAGGAGAAGGTGGTTCCCTGCTGTCTTCTGTTCCCAAATAAAATAAGCTATGGAAAATCTTGGGAATTGAATTTTTTTGTTTGTAAAGGTTATCTACTTGGAACAGAAATGGTTTTGAGGAGGTAGGAAGGATTTGGGGTTAAAACACTTTCTGAAATTTAAGCAGTTGTGAGCTTACCCTTCACAGCTACACCTGCTCCTCCCCGATAGCCAGAGACTCCAGTGTCTGCAGATGCTGGGAGCTGAAGAAAAGCAATTCACAGTAACAGTGTGACAAAACGACTTAGGCTCAGCTAGGACTGGTGACAGAAATGTTTTTTGTGGTCTGCTGAGAAGCTCAGGGAGAAGCAGCAAGATGTAGCCATCAGGTTCATTGTCTGGCAAAGCCCTTAGACTGGAGCGTGTTTAATTCCCGGGCTTGGCTACACCCTTGGCCAGAAAACCTCCCTTTTTGCAATGGGAAAGGAGGGCGTGTGCAGCAGTTCCTGATGTGTGCAAACAGCTCTGCCCAGAAGCTGGATG
Organism: Patagioenas fasciata; assembly: GCF_037038585.1. Classification (NCBI taxonomy): domain Eukaryota; kingdom Metazoa; phylum Chordata; class Aves; order Columbiformes; family Columbidae; genus Patagioenas; species Patagioenas fasciata. The sequence continues at coordinate 7,708,080 of NC_092537.1, read as the reverse complement.
GGATTCCTGGCAGGATGCTGTGCTGGGAACGTGCTCCTTTGGAAAACCTGTTTTATGTGCCCTATGCATCAGGGTGCTGCCGATTGCCATGTTCAAGGTCACCTGCATGGGCTGTGCTGAGTCTTGGTGCTTTTTTCATCAGATGATGGCGAGGATCAGCCTTGTTTTATCATGAAAGAGGTTCTGCTGAGCGCCGGTGAATAAAAAAACAGGCCAAACAGGCTGCATTGGGACCATTGTCAGGTCACTCTGATACAACAAAAGGTTAGTCTGAGACCTGGGAACACAAGATGGGCTCCAAGTTAGAGATTACATCAGAAACAGGTTTATAGACTGATCTTCAGTAATACTCATTGGAGCTGGCTGAGAGAAGCCTGCAGGGAGCTCGTGGGTGTTTGGAGGCTCCCTGGCTCCCATCTCCAGAGGAAAAAGCCTGTGGGATGGCGCTGGACACCAGGATCTCCCCCACTTAACCCCCAACTGGGGCTGGTCCCCAGTACAAGGATCACTGGTACATGAGGCAGCTCCTCTGCTGCAGGAGGTAAGGGGGGTGCCTTACCCACACCCTGTTTGCCAAAACGCACAGGCATAGAAGAAAACAATCATTCAACATTTATGTAATTACACAAAGTGGGAAAGTGTCTCCGATTACACTGCTGTGCCCAGCCAACCCTCTGGCCACCAGCTGGAGCAGCCTCCCCCACAGGTCTTCCTCAGCATGGGATGACTGAATGGTTCCAGACCTTCATCACCTCCTTCAGGTTATTTTTAGGGGAGAAGAAAAAAAAAAAAATAGCAACCATGTAGACTCGCCCGACGGACTTGTAGGTTCCCTAACCCACCTAGTGTGGGACTGTTCTCAGAGCACTTAGAGGGCACCATGTGGTTCCCTGAGCAAGAAAAACCTGACAAACCCACAACCACCCACACTTGGCCGGAGACCAGCTCCGGGCTGCTCCACAGCCAGCCGCGTTCCTGGTGTCCCCTACTGCCACCCTGCTCTTGGCTGATGGCTTTTGAGACCCTTGTTTGAAAGCACCATGGCCTAGAGAAGGGAACAATGACAGGACGTGCTGTGCGTCTGTCACAGGAGAGGGCAGCCGAGCTGCTGTCATTCCCACTGATCACGGAGGCAAAAAGATCCTTCTGGAGAGTGGCACGTGTCACCACAGAGCTGGCTGGAGTTCAAGATTTCTGCAGTCTGGGAGGGAGGTGTTCTCCAACCACACCACCTCCCATTAGCTGGATGATCTTGTCTCCACTCCTCCCAGTCCAAGGATCTATCCTGCCTGTTGTGGTCCCACCACAGTGACGAGCATCTGAGCTGGAGTGCAACAGCAAGGCGAAGGGCATCCTCCAGCCACACTGTCTCCAGCATCCTGTTGCAGCATCACCCTGCACTTCAGCCATGTCCGTGGGGCTAGGAGGTCACAGCCACATGCCATGGTGCATCTTAGTACCCCAAAGGTGACATTCAATCACGTTGAACCGTGAAACAAGTTGCCAGAGCTCCTCAAGGAAATGCAGCATCTCCCTGCATCAGCTTCAGCTTGCCGCTCACCACCGCCGCTGGCTGCAGTGTGACCGGTCTGCACCTTGGGCTGGCCAGAGAGCTGGGGAGAGCCCTCGGGAGGGAGAAGGTGGCCTTCAGGAAAGAGAAAAGCCACGGGAGTCCTTGGACTTGCCCCGTGGGCCACCACCCAGCCTCACCGCTGGTAGAGGGTGATGATCCCTGCTCGGTGCAGGCTCCTCCACAGCGCTGCCTCCAGCATCATGTCATGGTTGGCGTAGAACACCAGTGGTTTCTTCTCTACCTCATAGTAATGGTCTGAGAACTGCTTGTAGTTGGCAGTGATGAACCCATAGGCACTGACCTGCGGGGAGGGAGGTGGGACAGAAGGACAAAGGATGGTGTTAAGGCTCAGCCTAAGGTGCTCCATGCACCACCACCCCGCTGGGGACAGGTGGTGGCAGATGTGGGGTGGCCACCAGGATACACTGGTCCCCACCAGGAGCCTTACAGCAGGTAGTCACAAGCTCCCAGCAGCCAAAGGGGGATCCCCTTGTCCCCCACGGAGAAGTGGCCCTGTGTCTTCTTACCTGGTCGCAGGTGTGAAGTGCAGTGAGAAGCATGAGGGCGCCAGTGCTGGGCATGTAGAGTGACCCGTACTGTGTCTTCAGCAGCTCTGAGCGCAGGAACCTGTGGGGGACACGCCAGGACAGGGGGGTCACGGCTGGCACAGCACCACGGCTGCGGGAGTCTCCCTGCCAGAGGGGATGTGAGCTGTGCTGCAGGGAATGGGAATCAAAGAACCATTTGGGTTGGAAAAGATCCTCAAGATCACTGAGTCCAACTGTTAACCCAACACTGGCACTAACCTATGTGCCTGAGAATCTCATCTCAGTGTCTGTTCAACCCTTCCAGGGATGGTGACAACACCACTGCCCTGGGCAGCCTTTTCCAATGCCCAACAACTGCTTTTGGGAAGAAATTGTTCCCCAGATCCAATATAAACCTTCCCTTGTGCAACTTAAGGCCATTTCCTCTCATCCTAATGTCAGGGGACAAATCTCTGCTTTATCTGCAGAGAGTTGGGCAGCAGCCACAGTCCTCCTCATCCTCACCTCGCTGTCAGGTACTGCAGGAAATCAGGATGCAACAGTTTGAACTTCTCTGCAGATGCCTCTGGTCCAAAATACTTCTGTGGCCTGTGGTGGGGTGAGGAGAAGGGCAGAATCTGTGTCATGGGGGTCTAGGGGCTACATGGGGTTTGTCCCACCAGGGACAGGTGTAGGGTGAGGGTGGGAAAATCCTGCTCCCTCCAGTGTGTCACCGAAGGTGCTTGGAAGGATCCTGGGGGGCTACTCACTTGTCCCCCTTGTCCGAGCCCTCGAGGACGGGGCTGCCCTGAATGGCTGACCTCAGCATCACGTAGTCACGGATGTCCGAGGGGATGAAGATGTACCTCAGGTCCTGCAGTGGGGACATAGAGCGGTGGGTTTGGGGCACTACCCATGACAGTGATGCAAGGGCTGAAGGCTCCTGAGATGGGGAGAAGGTCTGGGACACAAAGCCAGCTCAGGAGACAATTGGAGGTCACGCTCCTGACAAACCTTCAAGGTCTCACCTTGCCCTGGGGCACCTGGGTGAAGCCGTACTCCTCATAAGCGATGAGGGAGTTCTTCATGGTGTTCACCGTGAAGCCATAGAAGGAGATCTTGGTCCCGACGTCCTCCTCGAAGCCCTTGATCACAGCACCGTTGATCCTGCAGAAAAAGCACAGGATGCATGTCTGGGGCCGGTCACTCCACAGCACCCACATCCCCATCCTGCCCAGGACACATCCCCACCTGAAGACCAGGTCGTGGGCATCGATGGCCTTGCCCTGCCGTGAGCCGTTGAGGATGCCACCATTGCCCACCACGGCGCAGCGGACGCAGCCCCTGGGGAAGGTGTCCCTGTCGAAGAGGTGCCGGTTGGCGGAGGCGTTGAGGAGCCGGAGGGTGCTGCCCACCGCTGGAACGACCAGGATGCGGCCGGTCAGCAGAGAGAAGGCGCGTGTCAGCCCGTGTGAGTGTGCAACAGCACAGACATGCTTGTGCAAGAGCACGTCCACGAGCAGCGCACCAGAGCGCTCATGCCATCCCCATGCGGGAGAGGGGTCTGCAAGTGGGGTGGGGGAACACCAGCAAGACCCTCCTCTCCCAGGTTTGGCATCAACCCCCTTGCAGCCCCCCATGAGGGACAGGCTTTTTAGCAGGGCCTGTTGTGATAGGACATGGGGTGATGGTTTTAAACTAAAGGAGGGGAGATTCAGGCTGGACATGAGAAGAAATTTTTTACACTGAAGGTGATGAAACACTTGCTCAGGTTGGCCAGAGAAGTGGTGGATGAACCATCCCTGGAGACATCCCAGGCCAGGCTGGACGGGGCTCTGAGCAACCTGAGCTGGTGAAGATGTCCCTGCTCATGGCAGGGGTAGCACTGGATGAGCTTTGAAGGGCCCTTCAACCCAAACCCTTCTGTGATTCCCCCTCCAAACAGCAGCGGCCTGGGGCCGTGAAAGGCATGGGGACACAGCCGGACATCTCCAGTTCCGCGGATGCTCCTGCCCACGCTGGCCACATCCCCTCTTAACAATGTCTCTTTGCATCTGCTACCAGTTTGCTCCCCCCTGCCATCCCCAGCACTTCCCAGCCCAGGGATTGAAGCTGGCGGCTGCCGGGGGGGAGCAGAGAGTGGGTTTCGGGTGGCAAGGGAAACAATCTCCATCCCAACAATGGAGCGGGTTGTCTGAGCTCCTCTGGCCCCAGTTAATAATCATGCACACACTGGGGCTTTTATGCAGGGAAAATGTCACAAGATGCAGCAAGCGGCATTTGCAAAGCCATCCCCTCCACCCCGTGCCCTGAGAGGCAGAGCGGGGAGAGATCAAGGTCCCTAGCTCCTCTCCAGGGCTTCTCTGCCTGCCCATGTCCTCAGTCCCTTCTGCTGGGCTCCCTGGTCCCCTCGAGCTGCCCCGCACCCTCTTGTCACCCTGTTTTGCCCCATTTGCTGCCACCCCCATGCCAGCCGGGTCTGTACCTGTGTGGGACAAGCCCTGCCAGCCGTAGGGGACATGTCGTGTCTTCAGCCTCTCCCAGGTCTCCGGTGTGAAGTGCTGGTCCCACATCAGCACAGGGGTGTCGAAGCGGAAGACCTCCCCAAACTTGGGGTCTGCCTTAGCTCTGGCCATCACCGAGCGGAGGCACGTGCTGGGCTGCAGGGGGTGGAAGAGCTTGGTTCAGTTCCAACCACACCAGGGAGGTTCAGGGAGACCCACACTCATGAATGAGGTTGTTCCTCCACACACACACACAAAACCCTTCCCAGATGATGTTGTTCCTCCTCAGCTTCCCAATACAGATCCTGAACTGACCAAACCCAGTGAGGAGGTGGCACTGGGGACACCAACCACACTGCACTCATCATTACCTGCTTCCTGCTGGGCTTGGGCTCCTCCAGCTCAGCAGGCGGCTTGAAGGACTTGCTAGAAAGGAGAAAACACAGAGCAGAGTTAAAGATCCATCCCTTGGGCACCAGGGAGCCCTGCAGCAGGCAGGGGGTCCCAGCTCGTGCCGGAACCACCACACACACCTTCCCCCCTCACCTCTCTGAGCCACCCTCCGGGGTCCATCTGCGGCTGCTGACTTGGTGCGATGTCACCGGCGAAGCCAGGACCAGCGGCTCCGGCTGCAGCAGGCTGGGGGGAGAAGCCAATGGGGGCTCAGCCAGGGAGGTGACATGAAGTCACCCCCACCCCTGAGAGCCATGGGGCAGGACCACGTCACCTCCACCCAGCTCCCCTTGGCCACTGCCTGTGCCCACCCAACCCCATCTGTGGGTGGTTCTGCAAGCCAAGAGCCACAGGGCTGTAAAATACCAGGTTTATGCAGAAAACAGCCACTGTCTGCCAGTGGGTCCCACCTTCAGGACCTCCAGGTACCAAAGTCTGCACCCAGACCAGCCTGCAGCCTTAGGAGGACACCGCCAAGACCTTCCCAGCCCTTCCCACAATCCCACCCTTCCCAAGCCCAAGCAGGAGGAGGCGCAAGGGGCTGGGATGAGCCAGAACATGTTCAGTTGCAGCACTGGAGAAGCAATCACCAACTGGGATCTGGGGGCTCTCGGAGTGTACGAGACCCCCTTTTCCATGGGGCTGGCTGGGGCATGTCCCAATCCTCCCTTTAGTGCTGGGGATGGGGCATGGGGTCCCTCCTGAGCATCTTGGGGTGCCCTGAGCAGGCAGAGCAGACCTGACCTCCCAGGGGGACAGGGCTGGGGGCCGGGTCGCAGCCTGGCGAGCAGGAGGTGGGAGCCCACCGTCGGGGAACAGGCTCCCATTCATCCCGCACAGAAAGGCCCTTCAGATCCCCCCGGCACCACCGCCAGCCCAGCCGGCAGGTGCTCAGCCCGGAATGGGGGGGTTGTGGAGGAGACAAGGGCCCCTTGTTACAGGAGCTCGGCTCAGGAGCACGGAGACAGGTAGAGGCAGGTGTGGAGCGGAGCTCTGCCACCCCCCAGCGCAATACTGCCTGGCGTAGTGGGATTGAGTTTCTGCTGAGCCCGCCCTGCTGTCCCCTGCCATAGGAGACATGTCCCCTCGTGCCTCTGCCCAGTCCCACCACAGCCCAGACCGACACCAGCCGAACTGACAGCCCTGGCCAGGTGTGGATCCAGACCCCTGTGCCCCCAAAACCCTGCTCCATGCCACCACAGGGTATGGCATGATATGCGGGGACATCACCTGGGTGCTGGCACCGAGGGCTCGAGAATGTCCCCAGGTGTGGATGGGGACTCGGAGCCACATGAGCTTCAGTCCCAGCTCCCTCCTCACTCTGCCCCAGCTCTGCCAGCTCCAAGCAGGGGATCTGCTGCCCAGGAGCCACACAACCACCCTCTCCCAGCCTCGCTACCCTCCCAGCCCTTTCCTGTCAGGCTCACAAGCCCCAGCTGCACATCCTTGCCCCTCCAAGCTCTCCCACTCTCATTTCTTGGGACAGACCCTTCACTTCCCTGGCCCATCCCAGAGCCTGCAGGACAAGGCAGAGCCCTGGGCACTGGCATATGGAGGGGCCTGTGCTGCTTTCTGCTCAGCCAGGGATGCTGCAGGGTGCCTGGGGGGCTCAGCTGGAGGAGGTGGGTGCAGACAGTTCAGTGGGTTGGCTCCTGCTCCAGGAGCTGGGACCCACCTCCACCGATGGCCAGACACAGTGTGTGGCACTTGCTCCTCACCTCCTCCAGGACTTGTGCTGACCTGATGAAGCCAAACCCCTTGCCAGTGCCTCTCTGTGCTCACATGCCAGTTGTGAGTGCTGGGGAGGGTGTGGGGCAGCTGGGCTCCCCCTACCAGACAGCAGCTCAGCTGCACATCGGGGAGCCAAATGCTTTGACGTCATCTGCCAGGATGTGGCGAAGCACCTCGTGATGCTTGATTGACTCAGAAGATGACAACCCACCCCGGAATCAGCCGGTGCACAATGGGGCTCTGGGGAAGGAGTGGCCCGTGGCTGCCCGGGCACCAGCTGTGGCAACCGAGCCAGCCCAGCCTGGGTCAGCTCTCTCACTGCCGTGGCATTCACAAATATGACGTTGCTGGTCCATGGCCACCCCTCGTTTCCGGAAGATAACGTCGTGTACTAGTGTTGTGAGCACACAGTCCGGCCTTATCTTCAGCAAACAGCCTTGCAGAGACATTTGAACGGTCCGAAGCACCGGGTGAACCTGCTCTCAGAAGGCATTTCTCCATCCCATCACAAGGGGCCAAGGTCCGGAAAGCACCTTTCCATGGTGCAGACCCCAAGTGGCACAGCAAGGCTGGGCAGAGCTCTGTGCACATCCTGCCTGACCCGAGAATAAAGGCATGGACTTTGCAGCAGCTCACCATGGGGTTTCAGAGAGGTGGCCGGGCAGGAGTGGGACAGGGCCAAACCCCGGGGACTCCCAGGATCTGGGTCCCTGCAGGGACAGAGACATTTTGCTCATCTCCACAGGGGCCTCACCACTGCCACCAGCTTTGTGCTGACCTGGAGGGAGACCCAGCATTGCTGTGGGCATCTGGCCCTCAGGTGATTTGGTGCTGGTAGCAGCCAGCATTAATCACAGGATCAGATTCCTTCTAATCCACTTCATCCCTGGTGAGTCTGCATGGAGACACTGCTCACACAAGCCTCCCCACCGAAACCGATGCACGAGCACCCCTGATCGTCCCTTTCAGCTCCGACAGCAGGCAAAGTGAGAAGCACGTGCTCTGCGATGGCACATCAGCCGTGTGAAACAACAGCCATCCTGGTTGCACCTCTGGACTCAGCCCCGCATCCATCGGCAGCGCTGATCCCACCGGGCACGCAGCTCAGGCTGGACAAGCAGCATGTTTGTGAACTCAGGGAATCGGAGCAAACAGGACTCGCTCTGGTTTGGCTCTAGTTGTAGCAATTGGGTTCAAGCCAAGAGGAAATGTCAAGGAGAGCTCTGGAGTGCAGGTCAGCTCCCCGTTATCTCAACCCGGGCTCTGCTCTGGGGCTGGACAAGCAGTCCCAGGACAGTAAGCCAGGCTGGCTCTGCAGTGGGGGGATCTGGGGCAGGTCCAGGTGGTGGCTGAGTTCCCTGCCACCTGCCATTTGGTGGGGGGAGCCTGGATCCCTCCACACCCTGCTCCTAGGATGGGCCACAGACCTTGCAGCAGGACACAGCTGGTTTCCATCCCCAGCTCCAGCACAGTCCCTGGGCATGTCTTGCTGCCCTCATGGGCCTCAGTTTCCCCTCTCATAGACATCAAGCTCTTTGCAGGGAGCTGCTCCACATCCCAGACACCAGCTGGCCTGTGCAGTACAGGCTGACGCCAGCACCGCTGCTCCCCCAGCATGGCCAAGGGTGGGAACAGCCAACCTTTGCCCGGGCTGCTGGGGATACATCTGCTCTGTCAGCACGGCAGGAGAGATCTCTACCCTGGGCAGGGCAGGAGGGGGCAAGGGGAGTCCCTGGCTCCCAGCTGGGAAAGAGAGAGGATTTGGACCCCCAGGCAGCCCAGTCAGCTGCATCCCCAGCAACTCCCAGCGCAAATCTGGCTGCTCTCAGCTCACCCCATGCAGGACCAGCTCTGGTGCCCACAGCATCCTGCAGTCCCAGGCAGCAGCTGGGCTCTGTTGCACCGACAGCACCCAAGAGCACCCAGCGCAGAGGCAAGGGACGCCCATAGCACTCTCTGGGTATCACCTGCTGCTCGCGGGAGAGGGGAGTGGCTGGTTCTGCAGACCAAGTGCTGTGCAGGCTCCCGCACACCCTGCCTGCTCAGCCGCACTCCCTAGAACTCACCAGGGCTTCCTGGAGGGCCCCAGCACTCCCAGCCACCAGGCACAGGGAGATTGGGGAAGGGACATGGGGAGGGTCCAGGGAAGGCAGATGCAATCACAAAGGGAGAGCTGCAAATTGCTGGAGTTTGGGAATTGCTGCAGCCTCTGGGAGTTTGCAAGCAGGAGGGAACAGCCCCAGGGATCAGTGCGGGCTGCGGGGAGCAGTGTCCTGCCCCTGCAGTGGGAGAATCAGTGCAGGTCCATGCGGGCCAAGCCTTCCCCAGGACAATCAGCCGGCTCCCATCCTAAATCAGCCCAAAGGGGACACACGGGGCTGGCAGAGGGTCCGGCTGAAGGTTTGAGCGGGGGCTGAGCACCCTCAGCTGTCCCTGCACCCAGCGATAGTTTCTTTGCACTTTGAACACACACAGGGACCCCTGCACCCCCGCACGGCGCCGGGGTCCCGCTCCGGGCACAACCGGGATGGCAGGGGGCTGCAAGCACATTTCTCAAAACAGCCAACAACACAGCTGGGATAACCTGCACTAAGGGGTCCTCAGCGGCACCCCAATTCCCCCTCCCCACCCCAGTGCGCGGTACCTCATGCAGGATTTGCACACCTCTGCCCCCCCTCCCGCCGTACCTGGCTATGATCCTACGGCCCGTGGGCGACTCCACCGTCGCGTAGTAGTGCCCGTAGAGCAGCAGGGAGGATGTTAACCCGGCCAGCAGCAGGAGGCAGAGCCGCTTCCAGTGCGGAGACCCCATCCCGGGCAGGGCGGGAGCCAGCGCTGCCTGCACCGGGTACGAGACCGTCCCGCGCTGCCTGCACCGGGCACGCGGCCGCTCCTGCAGGGAACCCAGCGAACCCCCCGGCCGCTCCTGCAGGGAACCCCGCGAACCCCCCGGCCGCTCCTGCAGGGAACCCCGCGAACCCCCCGGCCGCTCCTGCAGGGAACCCCGCGAACCCCCCGGCCGCTCCTGCAGGGAACCCCGCGAACTCCCGGCCCCGCTCCGCTCGCAGCCCCGCGGTGCGGACGCCGCCGGGTCCCGCTGCACCTCGGAGCGCGCTGTATCTTCCTCCGGAGCGGCGGGAGGGTGTGAGCCGGGGGAGGAGGCACCGGGCTGACTGGTTCAGACTTGCCGAGAAAAAAAAAAGCGCACTTTTGAGCTGCCTTTCTTTCTTTTTTTTTTTTTTTTCTTTCTCTCCGAGCTGAGGATTAAACATTTACTCAGACCAGTAGTGAAATACGCTTTTTTTCAGTTTGTTGTTGTTTGTTTGGTTGGTTTTTTTGGCTACTTTTCATGCCACCTACCTACAGTTCACAAAACACGAGATTCCCCCTTCTTTTAACTTTCTTGTTCGGTTAAATGACGCGACCTCCTCATCGGCAGCTCCAACCCCACAGAGCCAGAGCCGGCTGTTGCTTGTTAAGTTTATCAGCTAAATCCCCCAGGTGAAGCCGAGCTCTGGCCATGGGGTGCCCGATAGCAGCCTCCCCGGCACGTCCCCCCACCCAGCCGCTCACCGGCAAACCCTCTGGTGCAAAAGGGGAGAAAAGGGGGGACACACACAGTTGGGGGGGTGCTGCCTCCCGTTCCCTACCCCGCTTTCTGCTTGAATTTATCACTCCCCCGCAACGTGGTTTTGCAGCAAACAACAAACTGTTTCAGGGCTTTGTGTCGACTCTGAGAAATACTTTGGGCTGGGGGAATGGAAAAACGGGTTTAGGGAGCTTGGGGGAAAATCTGGATGAAGAGTTTTGATATTTGCAGAAGCAAATGGCTTAGTTTCTTTTTTGAAAGGATATTTCAGTATCACTTTTAGTTAAAGTCTTCTAGACAAAGAAAACAGGCCTTTGAACTAAAGGATGTGCATACCAAAATGTTTGTTACAGCGGGGGAAGGGACTCAGCAAGGAAAACAAGCGTTTACAGTTGATCTGTAGTGATTTGGGGTTGGGGGGAATGGATTTTTAGGAAGCCCCCCGACTTGGGGAGCAGCAGCATGGTGAGCACTGCTCCATCCAAACCCTTGGCCCTACACCCAAGGCTCCCTGAGCACCCACGCCATGTTGTCCTGGGGCGTCACCCACCTCCAGCCCCTCCCCAAACACCCACTGTCATTATCCAGACCCAGAAACTTGGGGCCAAACCCCATCCCTGCTCTCACACATGCACCCCCAGGCTGGTGTATTCATGGCTGCATTTCCCCCAATGCTTCTTGTCCTCCCAGATCCAACCACCCCTCACTTCTACTCCAGCCTGCCCGGACGTGTTTCCAACAATGCTGCTTGTTCAAAGGGAGATAAATACAAAAATCATGTCATATGAGTTTGCTTCAGTCTCTATTTTCTTGCCCTGATCCCCTGGAAATTTCGGCTGCACAGGGATGGCACCACGCCGGCATCCAGCGAGTGCCCAGGTGGCATTGGTGACAATGTCCTGGTGCGAACACGGGAGCTGGACTGTGACCCAAGGCTGGCAGAGCGGACATTGTCCCCGGGTCGCTGTGAGGGGATGGTAGCTGGGCTGATTTTAAGGAACATTTCCAGGGAACAAGCCCTGCGGCTGCACAGGGGCTGGGGCTGCGGTGGGCAGGAGAGACTGGGCAAGAAGGAGGAAGGACAGGACAAAGCATCACCGCTGGGACATGCAGGGATGAAACCAGGTCTAAAGCCCAGTCAGAACTAAAACTACAAAAGGAAGGCAGGAAGAGGGAGTTGACACATATCCCAACAGCAAAGGGCCACACAGAGAAATGTGGGTGCACTGGTGGAACAATTTGATGCTTTTTGCCTCTGTCAGTAAAGCTTTGGGGTATCAGCATCGTCTAGAAGGCTCAGGGCCTGCGGAGGGAGAACATGACTCTGGAGTCCTGCTCAAAAGTCCCCCAGCCTGGAGCCTGTCACCCTGTTCCCCCTGTCCCTGCCCGGTGTGGCGCCAGGATCGCCCTTGTTCACTCTGACCCAACAAATTCACTCCCCGCGACCCAGCACATGTGCTCTTGACTCTGGCCCTCTGTTAATCACGGCTAATTATTACCAACTGCTCTAGTAAGTCACAAGGGACACAGCAAGGCTTGGCCCTGGAGGTGGACAACTGATGGTCCGGAGCGAACGCCTGGGAAAAGTCAGGAATTGGCCATCCGGAGACATTTATAGCCCAATTATGCAAAAGCTGGTGAGTGGCAGCTTCAGTGCGTTTGCCCAGAGGGACGAGGAGCTGGTTTCCTCACATTGCTCCCATCTTTCTGTTTCCATGATATATGGTTTTCTGCTGCTGTTTTTTTTCTTTTCAAAGGGGTGAAAATGAGATGCACAGTTCTTCATCTGCTCTATTTGTTTTGTGCTACAATGCATTTTGGCCCATGCCCCCAAATTAAGCGGTGCTTCTTCAGCAGTTACGCAAGTGCAAAAACCTTTCAGGATTACAGTTGCCAAATAAAGATGAAGAAAAGAACACAAAAGAAATTGTAATGAAAACCGGCAAGTATCATTTTTAGCCTGGGCTTTTTATTCCAGTGAATACTTCTTGGAAACAAAGCCCAAGCCATCCACATGGCTACAGAACACAAGACAAAAATAAGCACATTTTGCATGAGCTGGCTGTTGGCCACCGCTTGGTGGAGGAGAGTCTTGAGGTCTTTGCCATGGTGAACTGTCCGGCTGGGAGAAAGAGATCTCCAAAAATCTCCTGGAGGATTTATAGACCCCAGTTTGTTCAGCACAGGTCAGAAGCGCATTTAAGGAAGTGCCAAAAGTCTGCTCAGAGGAAATGTCCCTAAAACGCAGGGTCTGGACGGAGGAATGCGGGGCTGCATGAGCCCCGCTGGAGAACGCGGGGCCATATGGCTGCCTGCGGAGGCACGGCCGTTGTAGAATGACAAAGCTGCCAGCAGATGTCTGGGGAGGCTGATGCACGGCCCCTTCCCAGGGGGGTGGGGAGAGCAGCGAGGGGGTACCCGGCCAAACCTCCTCTTGCTGAGTTCCTGGCAGAACCAGGGGCAGGGAAAGTGCTTGCCCCCACTAACACTGTCTGTGCCATGCGGTGGGTGCTCCCTGAGGGTCTCTGCTCTGATTTTTAGGTGTTACTGCAACCAGAGTCTGGAGGCAAACAGAGAAGTGACCACATAGAGGATGCTTGGACATGGGGACACCAGTGACAGCAGCACAGTGTGGGACCAGAGATGCTCAGCATCACCTGTGGCAACTGCAGCTCCAGGTTCTGCCTTTCCATCTGTCACCCCAAAGGCTGCCCAAGGAAATGGGGTGTCCCTCTCCATGGCACCTCACGCTGTGGGGCAGGAGAGAGGTTTGTGGATGCAGCTGTGCACCGAAACAGAGCTGATGGGCCCCATTGTGATCTCTTCTCTCTGGTGACCACTGACAGGACTCGAGGGAATGGCAGGAAGATTTGCGAGGGGTATAGGTTGGACATTAGGAAAAGGTTCTTCACCCAGAGGGTGCTGGACACTGGAACAGGCTCCCCAGGGAGGAGTCACGGCCCCAAGTCTGGCAGTGTTCAGGAAACATTTGGACAATGCCCCCAAACACATGGTGTAAATTTTGGGGTTGTCATATGCAGGGACAGGAGTCGGACTCGATGATCCTTGTGGGTTTCTTCCAACTCAGGGCACCCTATGATCTTTGTGCCAATTTGGCAGGATGTGGCCCATTTGGCAAACCCACCCTGTAGTCCCCTCCAACAGGAAGGTTGTTTTGGACAAGCCACAGCCCACGGTGGCCAGCCGGGACCTCACATGTGGTGGCAGTCAGCATTGCTGGGGCCCAGCCTGGCTCTTATCACAGACGCAGGCGCACAGCAGAGCCCTTGGTCAGCCCTGGACCATCGACCGCATCTGAGATAAGCTGAACACACAATCCGAAGGCCATCGCCATCCGTCAGGCGCAAAGCAACCCGCGAGGCTCAGGGTTATGCCCCAGAGGGGTGCAGAGCTAGGAAACACCTTTGAGAAATTAGGGTGACACTCGACAGTTGCCTTCCTCTCTTGGCTGCTCTGGACCAGGTGGGGCAGCCATGGACTGATCCTGCCCTCTGCTCAGCAAGACAGACATACCTTAGATCTCCTGAAACAGGGGAGCCTCAAAACCACATGGCCCCAGGGTCAGGGCAGCCTCTGTCCCCAGAGCACACAGCAGAGGAGAGGGCACACTGTCACAGTGTGACTGGGCGCCAGCCCCTTCTCTGCTTGTGCGGTCCTGACACTGCCATGGGAGGGATGGAGGGAGCCTTGAGATGGCCACAGGACCAGCAAGTGTCATTTCCCACCCCAAAAGCTGAGTTAGGCCAGGATGGGAAAGGCCTGCAGCATCCAGGGCCCAGCTGCTTGGTCTGGCAGAGCCTGGGCCCCCACAGCCCCTTGGCGTGGGAACCCAAACCTGCTGCACCCCAGGAGTGCTTGTACCTGGAGATGAGAACTTGCTGCAGGGCAGGAGCTGGGAGGTCATCCAGTGCTTTTTGCACAACAAAGCCAGGGCTGCTCCTTTTATCTTGCTCTCCCTCCCCTATTATCAATAGTTTCTGGTCTGACTGGATTTCCCTGTTGCTGTGTTCCCAAAACAGGGAGAAGGGAGCTTAGGGTCATACAGCAGAGGTGAGGAGGGGGAGCCCCCCACCCCTGTGCACCAAGGACAGCCCCACACCTTCCTGCACCTGAGAAACATCAACAGCGTCTGGTGAGTCACCAGAACAGGGGGTTTTGTGCTGACCTGGAGCCGGCACAAACATACTGCAGTGCCCAATCAGCCAGGGCTGCTTGAGAGTGACACATCCAGAGGGAGCATCTGCTCCACACTGGGAAACCGTGTGCTGGTGTCCAGCTCTGCAGCCTCGGTTTATTGCCTGGGAAGAAGAGAGACAGGAGAGCAGGCACCCCATGTCCTTTCTGCTCCTGAAAGGCTCCAGAGAGCCAGGTGGGGCTGACCAGGAGAGAGAGGAGATGGGCTCTGCATCGTCCCCAGCCGCAGGCCAAGAGCTACGTGCCTGCAGACACACAGCAGGACACGGTCCCTGCTTCTGCTAAGACAGGCGAGCAGACACACCGCAAAAAGGGGAAGAGGTGGAAATCAAACAACAGATTTGAAGCCCTGCCAGGAAGGTTACACTGCAAGAGCTCTTCGGCAAGAAGTGGATTTGTGTCCCGCAGCCTGGCAGGGAATATTTACAGGTTGTTAACTCCTGAGGAATCCAGGGAGGAGTTGGGCACGGCTGCAGTAACAGGTCACGGTACTCACCAACAGCTTCCCAGAAAGCAGGGCTGATGCTACAGCAGCTTCTGGACATGCACAGTTGTGTATTTCTTTCTCAAATAAGACATGTCTGTTTAAATCTGGCAGACCCTGGAGCTCCCATTGGCAGAGGGGACAGATGCTGCTGGTCGCTGGCACTGGATATCATGTCCATGCATGAGGAATCGCTGTCATGGAGTGAATTTTTGGGGTTGTCCCATGCAAGTACACAAGTTGGACTTGATGATTCTTGTGGACCCCTTCCAACTCAGGACATTCCGTGTCCCACGCATCTCTCAGGATGTCAGACCCGACCCACTTGTGCTGCCTCCAGCACCACGCCACGTTGGACAAGCCACAGCCGCATCTCTGCACACACTTTGCAGCTGTGTGGGTGGCACCTGCATGTCCCAAACCTCTTCTCTTCATGTCCCTCTGTACCCCAAGGAACTCCTGGGCCATAAACCCTCTGGGCTGGCAGGTGTTACAAAGCAAGGGACACTGGGGGACAACTGGTGCAACGTGGGCAGCTGCAGAGCTGTGCCCAGCACTTGGACGTGGCCAGTGCCAAACCTCAATGTGCCAGACATGACATGATGGTGACAAGTCCTTGAACAGAAGCTGCCACCTGGTGGCACTGGGACAATGCTGCTGGCCTGCCAGCCACGAGGACCTGCATGGGGACATCTGGGGTGGCCCCGCACCATGGCACCGCCCGCTCTCCACTCCAGCACACCCCGGCATTGCCGCTTTCTCCCCAGAACACACACCCAGCTGTGGGACTCACTGTCAGGTCACAGCTGCTTTTTTGGGGCCAGAGCAGACCTGGTTTTGAGCTTGCTGGGAAACTCCAGGCCACAGCAAAGATCCTTCTCCAGCACAGGTTATCCCTGAAAACAAACCGTGCCAGCAGCCTTGAGATGGAAGCCCAGAGGGAAGAGTCCCTGCTGGCAGGGAAAGCCCCTGGGAAGTTTCCTTCCCTTGATTCTGGGAAGCCTGAGCTACACAGAAGAGCTGGGTGCTGGGGGAAATGCACAGCATGGGGGCTGCCAGCCCATCTCCAAAACCTCCTCACCCACCACTGTGCCTTCAGTCAGCAAGACTCAGCCCCATCCCGCTTCCCAGAGTGACACAAAAGAGGAGGAGGGGGAAGGGAAGGGTCTAAGAGAAACTTCTTCCAACTTCTCATGAAGAGAAAAGCCCTATTGAGGCAGGAAGAATACCCGTGGGGAACTGGTCACTAAGCAACCTGCAGCAATTCAGCACAGCCCTGTGCATGGCAAGGAACAGAACAACCTCGCTGCCCACCGAGAGCCCAGTGTGGGGCAGGGAGAGCCCTTGGGGTCTGGGGACGCAAGCCATGCAGAGCCACCCCAAGGGGCTGAGACACCCCGCGGGGTACAGAGGGTGCTGCGGGAGTTTGTCCTTGATGGGTTCTAGAGGGTGACCAGACCCATCGGGCCCCTCTTCCCAGTGAGGCCGTTTGCTGCTCAGGACAGATTTCAGGTCTGCTCCAAAGCTCGTGGCTCCCCACAGGTCTGGTGTTCACACGGGGTTACACACGGCATTCCCATACAGCATTCCCAGAGGTATAGCACACCTTTTTAACTCCCTGCTCCCACAGACACTGCGGGGTTTGTACAGGCAGAGCAGCCAACACAAGCTACTCCCTCTTGCAGATAAGCTGAATTCTTCATTTAGATTATGAATGGGGCGGGGGGGGGGGGAGTTTGTCCTTTGCAAACAAGTTTAGTGAGATGAGAAACTGCTCAGCCACTCTGCAGCACAAGGGAAAAGGGACAAAGGACACCAGGTCTGGTAAACCCTGCTGACAATCCATGCTGAAATACCTCCCTTGGAGCCCAGGGGGACCCTGGAGACACTGCTGCCCCAGCAGAAATACTGCACAAAAGGAAAACTGCTCACAGCTGGAGCAGGTCCAGTGAGACCAGTCAGTGTGCAGCTGGGCCCCTGGTCCAGAGCCTGATGAACCCAGGGGGTGCACTGGACCTGCCTGGACACTGCAAGTGGCTTTTCACCTGCACAGTGTCACGAGGGAAACATCCAACCCTTCACGTGTTTGTGTCCAGCATCTGATATCCTTGGAGACATCAGGGACAAGGACAATGCTGGGACAAGGACAAACTCAGGTATTTACTCACTTCCTCAGGGAGGAGTTTGCCCAGCTCTGATCCCCATCCTGACACAGAAAGATGAGCAAGTGGGGACACTAAGGTACATCCACACAAGCTGCAGAGCACCTGCAGATGTAGGAATTCTCATCAACACTCAGACCTGCCCTTTCCTGGTTCCATCAGCTACTATTTCAGCCTTTAAGCAACTGCTTTGGACCCACACTGAAGAGCCACAACTCACGGGGCTGCAATGAAGAATCAGCTTGGCCAAAGTAGTGCCATTTATTTTGTTTGCAAAACCCCTTTCAGAAGGTGAATACGCTGCAGGGGCACTGGCTGCAACTGTGTTCCTCTCCATGCGGTGGGGAACAGGCACTCCAGGCCGCAGCAAGGACAGAGAGCATCCATCCCCGGACATGGAGAGCTCCCCCTACCTCCCCTGGCAAGAGGCAAACACAGCGCTCCTGTCACAGCCCAAGCCCAGCTGAGCAGAGACTTGGCACATCAGGACTGCGACACAACATTCACATGTCCTGCAGCCAGGAGAGCCCCAGAGCAGAAGGCAGCAAATTTGGGGTGCCTGCTGCACCATGGAGAGCATATGCCTGCCCTTGAGGTGCTGATGGTGGTCCTTTGGACACGTCACACTAGGAAGTAGAAGTGAGACTCATCCTCTGTCAAATTAGTCACCTAGAAGTGTCCAGTCCACCCTTTTTTATCTGCAGGGACCAGAGTGAGAGCAGGACTTCCAGGAACAACCCAAGACAGGACTTGTGTGTCCACCTCCATCCCCTGGCTGCAGAAGCAGCTTGCTTAGAAAACACACTCAGCTTCAAGATGGGCACCACTAACAGGGAGGATCCAACCAGAGCAGAAGGAGCATCTCCTTGCAAAGAGAGGAAACCTGGATGAAGATGCAGGACACTGGACCATATGCTACCCAGATCCATTCTGAATTCATCTCTCCTGATACCAGTGCCTACAACCATCCCCAACATAGCCAGGCAGGATAACGTTGTTGGCTTGCTGCATTTTCTTATTGTTCCTCTTCTGGTCTGCAGCATTTGCATATTTGTAGAAACATTGTAAGAGAATAGAAGTACTGAAGGAGGGAAATATCTTCATTGTGATGAAAATGTGTCTGGAAGTCCAGAGCTAACCTTGGCTCCAGAGGTCCTCTCCTGTGCCCAGTTGTTGCAAGTTCCCAGGCAATGGCCTTTGTCACAGAATCAGGATCTCTGGTAAAGCTTCATGATATTCTCATCATGAAGCTTTTTCCACAGCTGCTTCTCTAGGTTGAAGTCATGGTTAGTATAGAAAACCAGACGTTTCCAGTCCTTGTCATAGTAGTGATCTGAGTACTTCTCATGACCCTCTGTGATGTAGCCGTAGGCGCTCACCTGGGAAAGACGGAGGAATCACTGGGGAGAGGTGACAAGGACAGAGGGAGCTCAGTGAAACACACGACACAGTTCTCAAATGGGGAAGCAGCACAGGACACGGATACCAGGCAAGGCTTCTCAAAGTGACCCTGTGTGGGCTTCAGAAGGACCAGACTGGGAACACTGGCTCCACAGAGCCTGCTGGAGGATGGTTCCCAGGCCACAGCAAGCTTCACAACCTCTACGTGAACTATTTTGGGATTGTTTCTCTTCAATCTGCTCCCTCCCCCGTATACCCTCAAGGCAGATTTTAGGCAGGGTTGGGGACACCCCTGCTCTGCCCTGTTACCTTGTTCCCCTTCCAGCCAGCACTGTGTGCAAGAACCACCATACCCTTACCCGGTCACAGAGGTGGAGGGCAGTCAGCAGCAGGAACGCCCCCGTTGTGGGCCTGTACAGCCGCCAGTAGGTCTTTTCCAGAGATTTAGATTTTAGAAACCTGCAGCAGGAGAAAAGAAAGTACAGAGCAGTTGCTGGGTGTGTTGGTTCAAACTGGGCCTGCTTCGTCCCCCTGTGGCCCATATGTGGCATCTCTCCTCCTTGCAGGGGTTTGTGGCCACATGTGTGGGTACCGCTGTGTGCTCAGTAAAGCACAAGCCCAGTTCAGAATGCTCCAACACCTGCACTGCAACCTAAGTCCAGCTTTTCCCCAGCTTTATGGAAACGGAAGGTCTTGAGGCAGGTAGAATAAAGAGGGGTGGATTAAAGGATCTTAGTACATTAAAGCCCACTCTTAAATCTGTTGTCTTTGAAGCTCCCTGGTAGATCCTGCTCCACCCCCGTATTCAAGAGGGAAACAAGACACAGGGAAAGGTGCAGAGGAGTCACAAAACCTGCTAAGAGCTGCAGTGTTTGATGCCAGCAGTTGTTACGAAGGTAGGAGTCCACACCAGGAAAAAATAGCATTCGAGCCCTTGGAAAGGACCCAAATCAGAAGGGAGACAGCAGAACGAGGCAGGAGGTACAAGCCATCTGGCACTGCATTTGCCTTCTCTCAGAGAAGGTACAACACAGCTCTCAAGGACACCAAACGGTAAAGGCAGCCAAAGCAGGACATAACAGGAGCTCTTCTTCCTACATCTCTTCGTCACGTGTGGCCCACAATTGGCAGATCCTACAGCAAGAGTGTCCAGCAGGCTTGTGAAAAGGATCAGAGGGGCAAAGACAAGCAGCCAGGCCAGGTAAATGGGATACTGAAAAAGTGCCTAATATTGTTTTTGAGAGCACAACGGATACCAGTCAGGGCTTCTCAAAGTGACCCTGTGTGGGCTCCAGAAGGACCAGACTGGGAACACTGGCTCCACAGAGCCTGCTGGAGGATGGTTCCCAGGCCACAGCAAGCACAATCTGAGTCAAGAAGGGATTTCAGGAGAGAAAAGCTGTTACGGAGCCTTCCTCCAAGGTGCAAAGCAATGGGGAACAGGAAAGGTTGGTCCTGAACTTCAGTCAACTCTTCTGACACTTCAGCAACACTCCTCCCACATGTAAAGTCACCATTTGTCCTGGGCCTCATTTGGATGCAGAACGCCAAACTGGCCAACAGCTGCTGCTTCTCCAGCTCACAGATGTCGGACATCTATCCACCATTACCATCCTGCTGCAGCACCACAAAGTATTTTAACTGACTGAACCCTGGTGAAGCTTACCTCCAATCTGCTTGTGCGGTTAAACTGCAGTTACAAGGGAGTGGAGCTGCGAGGAAAGAGCCCAGAGACAGAGAGAGATGGTGCTGCCCAGAAAAAATAAGCCTGTTAAAGCACAAAACCCCCAGCTCACCTGTTTTTCATGTATCTGAGGAAATCAGGGTGAACCACCAGGTATTTGTCTGTCGTGAAATCTTTATCAAATTTCTCCCGGGGCCTCGGCCTAAAGACAGGAATTGGGATACTTAGGACAAGCTCCTGTATTTCATCACTGCTGGAAAGCATTGGCCCTGATGCACTTGGTGATAAGAGAAGGACCACAAACAACTGCTAAGTTATTCTGCAGCATTTCCCAGATCATGAGAAAGCCTCCACAAGCCGTGTGCATTGCAGAGGAAGAGATCAGGGAGGAGACAGAACAACAGGAGACAGGAATATCAAAATCATGTGTGTGCATAGACAAGAACTGGTGGAACCAGGCCTTCATCCATGAGCAGGCACCATGCAGGCACAAGACCAGACAACAGCATGTGTTCATCCCTAAGGACCACAAAGCTTTCTCCAAGCTCTAGCCACATGTAATTCAAATCAGCTACTTCTGGGAAGGAGGTGTACTGGTTACAGCAGCACTCAGAGCTGTGAAGGAAATAAGATATTTTTCCAGACAAATCTGCCAGGGGAGGGAGGCTTTACCCTGGCTCTACCCTCACCTGCACCTCAGCAGGGCTGAGCACTGTGGAAAGGAAAAGGGCATAACACAGAGCTCCACCCTGCAGGGTATGGAGGTGAGGCCTGCCTGTCTTACCCGTACTGGTCCAAGAATCCTTTCCTGACATTCTTGTTCAGCAGAAGAGCCTTCAGCCACTCATAGTCTCTAGCTCCCTCCATGAAGTGAATGTATTTGACATTCTAAGAAAACAAATGAGCATTAATGAACAGCACAAAAGAGACTCATCCTTTAAACACAAAATGCAAGCAGGCAGCTAGGCTCAGAGTTTCTCGGACACATCTTCTGTCTGCAGATTTTAACTATCCCACAGAAGCAGAATGGAGATAACATCTGATGTGCAGCTATTTCTACATGCCAACAGGTTGGGGTAGAACTGATGCCACCTGCCCCTGCAAATATTCACTGAGCCAAGCCAGTGCAGGTTACCTCACTACAGGTAATGCTAAAGCATTAGCTCAGCCCCTTTGCTCCTCACACATGGCGAGATGAGAACTGAAGCCCACAGACCAACAGCATCCCATCAAATCTGCACATGCATACAGCATGGACCTGACTTACTTTTCCCTGTGGGACTTTGCTGAACCCTCTGCGTCCCAAGACATATAAAGAGGCCACCACGGAATACGCTGTAAATCCATAAAAGGAGGTTTTTGTTCCCACATCTTTTTCATATCCTTTGGTTAGAGCGCCGCTCACCCTGGCCAAGGAAATCAAACAGAGGAGCAAGATTAGCAGGTGACCACTGAAAACCCTCACATCTGTATTTATAACAGGAAAAGACAGCATCAGTCTGGAGGAAGGGAGAATTAGTCCCATTTTTAGCTACACCTCATGATCTGCAGAAGAGCCCATGCTTTGGAGATGGCTCTTTATGGCTCATCTCTGAACCCAGGCTCTTCCTGTGCATTTAGGAACTTTTCAGTTCCTTTTTGGTTTTTCAGCTCCTCCTGTCATCAGTCATTCTGGCACTTGGGATCCAGTGCAACACTAGAAGAGGTGAAGTTATCCAGCCATAATCATCTGCTAGCCAGACACGGTGCTAGCTGTGTGTATCTTCTCAGAAGGAAGCGTGCCTTACCGGAAGACGTAGTCATGGGAGTCTATCTCCTGGCCCATCCCAGAGTTATTCAATATTCCTCCGTTGCCCACAACGGCACAGCTGATGCACGTTGGCATGCTGCTGTTGCTGTTGGCCAGGAGCAGCTGCTGGTGAGGGTTTGGGGGCAGCAGGGACATGACCTCCTTCACCACTGTGAAGCAAACATGGTGCAGAATTAGTATTGAGAGCCTTTGGGATGGACACAGTGAAACCACCAGAGTTGCCACCAGGAGATCCACCCAGCCTGATGCCTTTGACAGGGAGATGCTGCAAACCTCCACCTACTTGGTATAAGGTTCCTGTTGGGAGTTCGATGGTCCCCCATCCTGACATGCCCTGAGGGACTCACGTGAATAATTCAGCTCCATGAAGCCAAAGGGAGGTGCAAAATGCTCCAGGCGGTCCCATTCACTGTCACTGAAATATCTCTTGTCTGTGAAGAGCGTGATGTTGGGTAGGAAGAGATCTCGCAGCCACTCAGACTTGGCAGCTTTGGCCTTCAGTGATTCAGAGCAGGTCTCGAAAAAACAAAAAGGAAACAATAAGGACTGATTAGCAGGGAGCTGATAAACCTGATGAGTGCAAGTGCTTGTGTATGAGTATTGGGAAGATGTCTAGAAACTCCAGTGGTACATCATCTGTTCCCCTTGGTGTCTCCTTCACCGCGAACATGAGGCACAATCTCAGCACTACATCAATAACTAGCTGGTGGAAAGTCACCCACAAGGATGCCAGAGTGACTCCAGGTCTCTGAGACTTTCCTCTTCAGCACAACAGATCTGCGATGCTCGTGTTTTACTGGCTTTGGAGCTCATTAACTGACTCAAATTAGCATCAGTAATAAGTCCAACCTAAACATATTGAATAAGGCTAGCAGCCCCCATCAGAAACACTCCCTGCAAGGTCATGGCCTCAGAGTGCACACAAGCAAACACACTGAGGAACTTGTTACATGAAAACTGTGTTATCACTCCCCTTAAAGATACGAAAAAACATGCAAACAACTTGTTCAACGTCATAAATGAATCAGAGATAAGCAAGTCGCTGAGAAGGGAATACAAGCCAGGTTATTCTCCCTAACAAGAGGGGTCTCATTGTGGCTGGCAAGAGTTATGCTCTGTGTAAACAGAGAACAAACAACTCCACTGCTTTGGATTTTCCACTGAGTCAATTTGGGCTCTACCTTCTTAGACATCTTCCCCAAATACCTACTGCAATACCTACTGAAAGACAAAACAGGAGATCAAGTGGACTCACATGCCTAGCTCAAATCCCCAGCAATGACCCAACTGCATTGCCAAAGCCTTGCTGTGTGCTCTGTTGAGCTGGGCTCTCTGCTACAGGTGAGGGTGACAATCGAGTCATAGGCTGAGGAGATGGGCCTCATCCCGCCTGTCACAACAGAAGTGCAAAGAGAACAACATTGTGGAGAGTTCCATGTTGGCATCATTGAAGGATATGGATCAATGTGTTGAGACCAGGTTCAACAAGGTCAAGTGCCAGGCCCTGCACTTGGGTCACAACAACCCCATAAACACTACATGCTCAGGGAAGAGCAGCTAGAAAGCTGCCTGGGGGAAAAGGACCTGGGGGTGTTGGTGACAGCAGATAAATATGAGCCAGCATGTGCCCAGGTGGCCAAAAAGGCCACCAACATCCTGGCTTGTACTAGTACTGTTGTGGCCAGCAGGTTCAGAGCAGTGACCGCCCCCTGTGCTGGGCCCTGGGGAGGCCAAACCTCAAATCCTGGGGTCAGTTTTGGCCCCTCACAAGAAAGTCCTTGAGGTGCTGGAGCGAGTTCAGAAAATGGAACAGAGCTGGGGAAGGGGCTGGAGCACAAGTGTGATGGGAGCAGCTGAGGGACCTGGGGGGTTCAGCTGGAGAACAGGAGCTGAGGGGAGACCTTCTGATCTCTGAACTGCCTGAAAGGAGCTTGGAGCCGGGGGGGGGTTGGGCTCTGCTCCCCAGGAACAAGCGCCAGGAGCAGAGGAAACGGCCTCACGTTGCGCCAGGGGAGGCTGAGGTTGGATCTGGGGAACAATTTCTTCCCAAAGGGCTGTGGGGCATTGGAACAGGCTGCCCAGGGCAGTGCTGGAGCCACCATCCCTGAAGGTATTCAAAAAACATGTAGTCATGGCACTCAGGGAGATGGTTTAGTGGTGGACTTGGCAGTATCAGTTTAACAGTTGGAGTCCATGATCTTAAAGGTCCTTTCCAACCTAAACCATTCTGTGATTCTATGATTTCACTTGCAGCACATTTCATGTCCAAAGACAGGGACATTCCCTTCCTGCTCAGCTCAAGCTGTGCTTTGTACTGTCTAAGGCTTGGTACGTCTTGTGCCTCCACAGCTAGACTCGATCCATACCAGAGGAACTAGGGATTGTGTAGGAAATGAAGGAGGCAGGAGTGCTTCTAGTGACTCCCTGTCTGCAGAATTAAGAGACTGGGATTTGGAGCGAGACCCACCATGTGATGTTTGGATCCACATCTTCACTAACGAACCTTCCATGCCCATTTTCTCCTCCTTTCCATACTGAGGAAGGGTTTTTCCCACTGTCTCAACTGTTCTGCAGCCTCAGTTACCGCACACCATGTTCTCAGGTTCCTTCTGTGAACTGTTGTCCCACACTTCCCTGCCAGCTCTTGCTCTGCACTTTTGAGATGGGTTGCATGTTCTCTGCAGCTCAGTGGATGAGAAGATGGGAACATCTGGCAGTCGACATGCAGGATCCTGGTGACCTAACCCCACTGTGTCTACACAGTATCACTGGGCAGGAAGGGTGAGGTACCCTCTCACGTGGCATATGCACCCTTATCCATGTAATTCACCTTCTTTTCTGTCACCGCAGCAGCCTGAGGAATAGGTCTTACAGTTTTCACTGATGCAGGAGGGTCTTTTGGCTTTGTTTGGTCTTTGGATATGTTGTTTTCATGAGTTCCCTCCACCCCAGAAGGTGGTTTTGCTGTTGCCTTCTCCTTGGCTCCCTCCTCCCTGGGAAGTGGCTTCACTATTGTCTCTTCCTTGGCTTCTTCCACCCTTGGGGCTGGTCTCACTGTTGTTTTCTCCTTGTTTCCCTGCACCCTAGGGGCTATCTTGACTGTTGTCTTCTTGACGCCCTCCAAACCAGGGGATGGTTTCACTGCAGTGTTCCCTTTGGCTTCCTCCACCTTGGCAAGTGATTTCATCATTTTCTTCTGCTCCTCCTTTCCATCCCATCTTGGTGTCCTCTCAACCACATCTCGTTTGAGCCTGGTGACATCTTTCCCCAAAGTCACCTTTAAAAAGCCCCTTGAGCTCCCATTACCAGAATGCTTTGAATCCTGTTGTGTTCGGGTGTCCACTTCTGGAGGATCTGGGGCACGCTGGAAAATGCTCAATGGCCTGAATGCAATCAAAGGAAAAACAGACACATCACACACACTTCCCACTTAACACTGGACAAATTCCAGCCCATTTATAGTGCTCTTGACTCTGAGCCTCTCTCTGTGCTTCAGAACAACCACTGTACATGACCACCACACTCTTGCTGTTGCAACTGCCACCGAGTTTCTTCAAGATGCTGTGTGAATTTGAGTTCATTTACAACTTTGTCACCAAAGCACTATTCAAATTCTTGCACCATTCTGTCTATTTATCTCCCCACTATGCAAATCCCAGAGGCTACACGCTCCTCTTCAACACTCTACTCATGAAACATCCACACTGGCAGAACTGCAAAGCGACACAGAACAGCTTTGCCCTGCACTGGGCAGAACCCCAGCAATGTCCCCAGAGCACTGCAGGGGGACAGCTTTGGAGATCCCAAGTTCAGGACACAGCACACAGCATGACAGCAGCCACCTGGCTCTCTTCTTGCCCATCAGAGCCGAGTGCTTCAGCAACAGAACATGAACAGCCCCCAGAATTCAGCAAGGGAAGTCAAATGGGAACTGAAACTCCTTTACAACACATCACTTATCACGCATTTGGGGCCACATGGCACTTTTTCCTCTCCTCCTCCCCCTTAACCAGCTAATGTGGTGGCATTACACAACACGCATCAGGTACACATCTTAAGAAAGGTGCTCTGAAGCTATTAAAATACACTATGAAGCTTAAAAATGTAAAATTTCTGCATTTTCAGCCATCATCTCTAATATTGCAGCTGCTCTGTTGCCCAATTCAGAGGCACAGGCAGGCACAAGGGTATCATAGGAGGATACAGCTGCTAACACAGCAGAGGAGCCACCTGCAACAAGACTGGGTTGAAATCCATAAAAACAAAACAAACAAAAAAACCAAAGGCAAAGTGGTTGGGTTTTGTCCCAAATATTAATTTTTATCTGCACATGGCTGGAGGGTGGAACAAGAAAAAGGTAAAAAATTTCTGCAGCTGAGCTTTCATGTATAGCAAAGCTTTTCAGGGTGAATCAGCGTAATCGTGGCAGTCTGATTTCACACTCACATTCATCCTTTGCATGATACATTTATTTTGGAGAGTTGTGGATTGCTTCCAAGGTGATAAATGAGGGGGGGAAAAAAAAGCACCTGTGCAGATAGCAGGCCATAGATAACAGTTCAGTTTTGCTGAAGCTTCAGAACAGTATGGCATTCATTAAAGTGATTAGGAAATTATCAGCTAAGGAGGCTTTTAAAAATCATTTTGTATCAGATAAATACTGGTACTTTTCCAATGCTATGTCTAAGAAATAGAGGTTGTGGTAAATGGCCTATCAACTCTTCCTCTACCTCTCCTCATAATCATTAGCGAGCCCAGGTTTCCTATCACAGTGTTTCCCATATAAACTTGTGTCACTGTTTACTGACTAACAAGAGGAAAGGTTTTATATATACACTCTAAGAGAAATTTGGTAAGGTAGCTTAGGCAGACCTTAAATCCCCGGATAATTTTCTATTGTATTTTTAAGATGTCATTTAAAATTTTGATATTAAAGGCCAGATAACAAATGAAACAGGACAGTATGACAAACCCGCCCCACTCCAGACTTTCTGTACTTGCTGTCTCGAAGGGCAGATTCCATCCCAGCTCTATTACACTTTAATTTCAAATACTGTGCCAAACATCCAGAGACCAAAATGCAAAATGGAGCACCCTTTACATCCCAAACCTTGGTCCCTGCGGTCAGACCCACATGGCCAGGCACTCGTGCCTACACAGGACCCTGCTCTCCTGAGCAGCATTTTAAATCCAGACAACTGGTCAAAATAACTCATCAAGTTTCAGGCTCCAGAGTCCAGCTGGTAAACAACTGCAGAAGCTCAATGATATTTACTGTCATTTTCCTCTCCATTTACAAAGCCCTAGAACAAATAGAGGGTAAAACCATTAAAATGCTGCTTTATGTATTTTATGTTGCATATAAAGGTACAGAAATAGAACTGACACACAGATAAACACATATAGCCCAGGTGTAGTGGTGTTTTAACTACATACAGCTTATGAGTGGGTGTGTTTTATTACACTTAAGGTGCAAAAATACGGACACTTCCATTATCTGAAACTATCTCAGAATGAAATAGCTTCAAGCAGCTGCAGATGGAGAGCCAGTTCTTGCCCTGCTCTGCCACTGGCAGTCTCTGTGACCATGGACAATGCACTTCCCTTCTTTACACCCTTCCCTTCTCCCCATCTCCCTGTGCAGATTCTGACTTCTCCACATTCCACAGCTGTCCTCAAGGTGCAGTCTCAATCCACTGGAGCTGAGCTAAACTCACGTCACCTCCAGAAGAGACACAGATGTTCCCAGCCTCACCCCTCCTGCCTGTCCCCACAGCATCAACCCCAAGAAGTCCAGCTGAAAATAACCCCACTGAGACAAGACAAAGCAGCTCACGGGGAGAGCTGGGACCATCCGAGGGCTGGTGGGGAGCAGTGCTTCCTACACACAGCACCAACACACAACTAAGCCACGCTTGTAGCAGGAAAGGCTCAGTTAATGCAAGGAATGGTGTTTCCTGCCAGCAACACTGGAAGCATCTTACTACAACCTACACTGCAATTCCCTCCACACCCATTCTTGTAGGATTTACTTGACCATTTATATAAAAAAATAATATATATATTGATTATGTCTGCATGACATTGGTCTCCAAGTATGCAGCATATTTGTATTAGGAACCAGACGTTGAACTCACTATAAATTCAAAGGTACAGCATGTAGTTCAATGCCCAGCAGTGCAGTGTGGACTAGGGCTGAGAGAGGTCCTTCTGGGAGCCACCAAAAAAAGCAAATACTACATAGTGCCAAAGTACAAAAACAGTACTAGCAAAGCACAAGCTTCTTTTTTAAACAGCTACACAAGGAAACACTGCAAACTAGTAATCCAGCAGAAGCAAGTTAGTGACTGTAGATCTTCCAACACCACACTGTGGTTGTACACAACAATGCAAAGTGATTACCTAACTCACAGCAGAAGTGAAAGCTTCAGGGTAAAGCGACATAGAGAAGAACATGAGCAGAAACACTCTATCCAGGCAGCACACTCCACAAGAAAGCAGGTCTCCTACCTGAAAAGCCTTGATCCTGACAATCCAAACAAGGAGCTGAAATTACCAACAAAGACGCACAAGTTTGTTAAAATAACGAGCCAAATCAAAACTTTGGGAACTTTAGGAAGCCTTCTCCTGAAAAACCCCATTGTGAGATGCCCAGGAGCAACAGAGGCTCTGATGCTGCTGCCCAGAGGTGCTTGTCAGGAAGTGCCTTCCAAAGGTGTATTGATCGAGTGGGCAGGTCTCCTCTCCGGATTTCCCCACAAGAACAGCACACCCTCTCTCCCAACAGAACCACACACAGATTCAATTTGTCAGACAAAACAACAGATTTGCACTGTTCCCATCTACCACCCTAAGCTTGCTGCAACACAGAGTGGGGAAAGCACCACCTTTTACTGCAAACAGTGGAAGTTTCCTGTATTTTCCTTCATGAGGCTAGTTGGTTGTAAGACCTGGTACATCACTGGGAACATTTGTGTGAATGATGGAAATAACAGCCATAGTCACAGTCAAATAAATCAGCTTTCACACCACCACCTGCCCAATGGCTCAAGCAAAATTCCAGGCACAACCATAAACAGATCTTTAATTTCTTCTTCATGCAGTACTTGCTTGTAATTCCAATCCAGAAGCAATCCCTGTCCCCAAAAGCTGATGGTTAGATATGCATCCATTTCACCTTGTGATTGCTTTGAAACAAGACAGACTCCTTGCAAATCTACCACAGAAGTTTGTGTTTAAAGGCAGATTAGTGCTTTGGTGAAGCATGAGAAGACACGGCTTAGAGTTTGACAGTCCCCTCCCTCCCTAATCAAGCTGACCTGACTTTAGGGCAACTGGAAAATGATAGCTATGTCAGTTCATCACTAAAAAAGGACAGGGATGGATTTGAGTCTGTGGCTAGTTACAGAATTTAAAAGAACTAGATCACCCTTGTGACTCCCATAGTACAGCACCTTGAAATTCAGTTGATTTCAAGGGAGCATCTAATATATCTGAATTTTTATTACATATAACACCAAAATATGTTTAAATTTCTTGTATCTGTGATTCATGCCATCATGGACAGACAGACAGACAACTGCCTCCTACACTACTGCACTTAGTGGGACCCTGGTCATTTGGGTTTTGTACAATACAACCAGGCTTTGCTAATCAACAGCACCAGTTAAAACAAAACTTCACTAATGCCACGTGCATACAAAATGCTCCAAGGGTCACGAGTCCCTGCTGCAACCCTAGGGGTTTGCACTACACTTGATTTGAGCCATGAGCATATTCAGACCTGGGATACGCTGCTTCTCATTGCTAGGTAGCACTTGACAATCTCTCTTCCCATCTCAAGTTCCACAATCCATATCTCATCCTCTCCTCTTCATGAAAATCAGTCTGTCTGGAGATCTTTGGAAGTGCTGAATACATCTCCCCACCTGCAGAGGGAAAGATTAGCAGAGATGAACACCACAGCCAGAGAAACGCTTACTGTACCAGAGGTAACAGTTTTACATGCTACAGCAAAGGGCTATTTTAACTCATGGGGAGCTGTTAAATATTAACCCTGACAGTTCAAGGGCAGTCTACTACATTGCTTCTTACAACATAGGTTGCTTCTGCACAGCTCTTATAAAAAATTAGGCTCAGATATAAAAAACTTTTGCTGACAACACCACAAATTTCAGAAGCTCGCACTCACATTATCTCTGTGGCCAAGAGCAGATCTGTTCAATTGTAAAGTTCTGTAAGAAGTGTGATTCCTGGGATATACAGGCCCACAGACAAGGAGGCAATAAGTAAAACTGCACCTAACACAGGGGCTGGCAGGCTGGGAAAGGCCACAGCCCAGACGCCAGCCTCCTCTTCCAAACGAGAGTTTCTGCATGTTCCTCTGGCAGACCTACCAGCAACCCCAGGAGATGCTGTTTCTCTCACGTTGCAGATACTCTGAGCCCAGCACTGCTGCTCCATGTTTTCTGTGTCCAGCTAACAATATCAATGTCCAAACCAGAAGTTGTGCTATCCTATACTGCTATTAAAGCAAGACTCCACCTGGGACCATCAAGTGAAGATAGCTATCTGTTTGCCCTTTTCCATCACTAACAATCCATTTAATTCCACATCCGTTCAACTACATCCTTAGTTACATCCTGGATGGATAAAAGGCAGATTTGCCTTTATTTTCTTTTCATAAACAAACTTTATCTCCATTAGATCTTAGGCTGTGTGTGTTGTGGGTGTCAGTGACAGCCTGCGTGTATGTTCTCCAGAGGGCTGCGTATCAAGTCTTGCTTACCTGCCTGTGCCTTTCCGCTTTCCCATGGCTCTGGATGAGGGAAAAGGGCATCACAAGATGTGCTTTAAAGACAGAGTTGTTCTACAAATTGATCAAGTTTCACCATAGGAATAACCTGCATTTTAGTGATGTCCACAACATAGCAAAACCAGTAGTTGACTGTAAGCCTGTGGAATAAAGACCTGCTAATGAAGCTGGGGATGTTTGGACCCATTCACAGTATTACTTGGTGATATAAGAACTGAGCAAGTTGTAACTGAGAAAGAAAAGGAATGATGTTGCCTGCAGCATGTGACTGCTCGGTGGTCATGTCTGTAGGTTAGCAAAGGTTAAGCTAGTACAGGCTTGGTTTGGAGATGTCAGGTTCTTGTTTTCCCCTCCCAGCTCAGCAGTCATTTTCAGAAGCACAGAACTGCAAGAGCAAACTCTGCAGAGCTATTTGTCTTGCTTTCACCAAACAAAACCAACAGCCCAACTCCCAAGCTTGCCTTAATTCCAGACTCACTGGCCATTTTCCAGAAAGACCCTTCTCTTCTGCACCAAACCTTCTGTCAAAAACACTGAACAAGCACCCAGAGACAAACTGCACTTATCAGGGCAAAACTCATAGCTACTGCTGCACTTGCAAGAATACCCACAGTTTTGTCACAGAGCAAAGCCTCAGAACTGCACCAGGAGGTGGGGAACAGCTTAGTGAGCCAACGGGTCTGTGTTCTCCATGGGCTGAAATGCACCAGGAGAGAAAGACAGTGGCCTTTGTGGTAGAACACTAGCACGTGCCTCTTCAAGCGTCCACTCAGCAGAGTTGCAGAGAATGGAAAACTTGACAGTTTTGTTAGAGCTGTTTTGTCATGTTGTTATCAAGCCCCACCCAGCTAATGCCTCAGTAAAGAAATGGTCTTGAATTTATGTTGCAACAGCAGACGATACAGGTCTAAACTGGAATATTTCCTCCCTCTCCCATGCACCAGAGAAAGTCCTTGCATGAAGCAATCACCGGGAGAGGAGGTATAAACTGCTCTGAATTTGGCCATATTACAGCCTCTGGCCACTGGAACTTTAGTTCTTTTTGCACATTCCCATGGCCACAGCTACAGGTGTTAACATCTCTGCTCTGAGTGAAGCAGATCAAGTCTTCCATCATGTTCCTTTTATGCTTCTTGAACCTCTTCACTATTCACCCTATCCTGCTTGAGCTGCACCACCACAATGGCTCCAGGTCCTGGCTCAGATACACAAAGCTGAGAAGACTGATGAGCCACTTCATTTGATAGAATTAAAAAACAAAACAAACTGCTAGCACTAAACACAGAAAAACACACTCCCAGCAGCAATGGCTGGAAACGTCAGCTGGAGTTACAGAGGCTGGAAAGAACCAGGGCTGTTTTATCCAGATGCCTCCCTCCACAGCCTTTTGTCTGTGCCATCCCAGCAGGAAGCCTTGCATATCATCCCACAGCTGACAGAGAGAGACACAAAACTGACACCACTTCAGGGCTGATCTGGGTTGTAGGGTTGGGTTTTTTTTCCCCTTTAAAATCTGTTTGATGGAAAGGAAGCAAATATTCTATTCCTTGACTAGGAATCTCTCAGAGATCTGTTCCGCTAAGGAGCAGGGCAGTACTGCAGACAGGTGAGGAGGTGATTTATTAAACTCATGGCTAGCTGGCCCCAAATCAGAAAAGCAGCCTCTCCAGCTCCTGTCCCTGACAGCTGCCAGGAGCAGGAGCGCTGCAGGACCCTCCGCTACTCCTGAGAAATACAAGAATCACAAAAACCAAATCCCTCTTCACAGCCCTGGCAACAAATGCAGACATATCATCTCAGCACTTGACATCTGGCTGCTAAAATCAGATCCTGTACAGGTACGAATTACAAAATCTCATCTGTAACTGTCTACTAATTTTAGAGCCAGAAGTGATATATTTCTTGCTGAAGGTCTTTCCCATACTCTTCCCACTGATTTAACTCCAGAAATCATTCCTCTTGACATCTGGTAGGACAAATGTGCCATTTGGCATCCTTTGGGGTGAAAAGTGCTACAGGAATGCAAGATGTAAGCCTGCTTCTTGAGTGGTATAAATCATCATGTCCCTGATTTACACTTGGAAAAATGTGGCCTCACAGTGCTGTCCTCTCTGCTCTGGACTGACAGATGCATTGGAGAAAGGCAGTCACAGTTTTAGCTGCAGAAGTAGCACAGTCACAGGGTTCTGTGAGAGGTGAGATGGATTTACTGCTGGAAATCACATGCTGCTCTTCCCTTCTCTCTCTTTTGTCTATTGTCTTCTATTTAACCAATCTTCTGCTTTTTTTAGATACCTAGAGGGTCCTGTGCTACTTATATCCACCCTCCTCCTGTTAATCTAACAGAGGCTTTTGCCAGCCATGGAGAGAAGGTGATTCTTTGTCAGCCCAGTCGCCCAACACCTATCAACCTCATACTGGGATAACCCCAGGCAAGTAATTGCTGAGCAGCAGAGCAGCACATTGTGCTGTTGTGATGGAAATGTGATTTCCTCACACTAAGGAAAAGCATGCTGTTCTCTCCCTGTTCCCTGGGAGCTGCTCAGCATCTGTTCAATTGGGGTTTGTCTCACAGGCCTTAGGTCTCCAAGAAGGAAACTCTTGTTGCAAGTCTCAGCTGGGCCTGAGAGGATCAGCCAGTCTTAGAACACTGTGCAATGACATTATTTATCTCCTGTACTCCTAATGATGGGTGTCACTCTAGTGGAAAGTGTGGTATGGAGAAGCCAGGGAGGACATATACTGTGTCTGCTCCTAGCTCTGCCGCTTGCATCCCCAGCCTTGTGTGCCCATTTTTAGTCATCAAATGAGAATCACAGAATAGTATGGGTTGGAAAGGACCTTTAAAGGCTATCTAGCCCACCACAGGAATAGTCTAAGCTGTGTTGTTAGCAGGAAGATGTCAAATTCAGGTGGTGTCCAGCCCTTGTGCTCATCTCTTCTAGCCTGTCCTTACTGCTCCCCTCTGTAGTGGGCGTTTTGCACTCACTGACACCATCCATTAATCAATAATGAGTTACACTGCAGAGTCACAGCAGCAAAGGCTCGAAGAGACATCTTAAAAGCTCATTTCATGCAGCTCCAGGTTTCAGTGACATCTAAACCAGCCCTGTGACTCCAAGCAGATGGTGGTTGGGGGTTGTCTACCCTTCAGCACTCGGGGGTTTCCTCCCTCTCCATAAGTCATCTCTGCCACTGCGTCATACTCCACTGACTTCTGTCCAGGGCACCGCCTCTGCTCCACCCCACCTTTCAGCTCCGTCAATGTTTGAGTTCATATTTACCCTTTGATAGTCCAATCATAAGTACACAGTTAACTGAAATAATTAACATCTTAAGATTAAATGTACAAAACAATCAAGAGGACACTGAGAGCTCCATAGAAAAACAAAGACTGTCAAAAATGACTATTCTGGTTGTTTAATTACATGTACTATCCTGTGAAATCATATAGTGAAGAGCTCTGAGAATCCAAGAGCAAATAACAAGGTCTTTGGTTTTTAAACATTATGTAATTTATCCTGAAACACTTGCAAATTACCTTACTGCATTTTCTTCAGCTGGTACTGAGAGGCAGTCATTGCTGAGAGGAATATGAGGAGCTCTGCTACAGCACGACACAGTTTTCCAGACAGAAGGTCTCTGAAACAAATACGAGAGCGGTAAAAGGCAGTTAATCACACGAGAATTTAAACAGGATGGTGCCAAAGTCCTCCTTTTGCCCAGAGCTACATGTATATCTTTTTGTTTTCAGCTTCATCTAGACCCTGGTAGCTCCACCACAACATCCTCAGAACCCCAATGGCTGAAGCCACAATTCTCCAGTAGCTCACAAGTCTGAGATGGGCTATTTGTTTTGTCACTGCCAAAGTATTTCACTGTTGTTCACGAGGTTGATCTATTAAAAAAATTTGGATATGTCAAGTGGCCCACAAACACATTAAAATAATGACACTGTTTCATGGATGGAAGCTCAGATCCTTCCTAAAATACAATTTGATTAGAGAGTCAGCTTTATCTCACTTGTAACTCATATATTCATAAAACACATTATCTGTCTTTCTCTTTAAATACGTGGCATTTCACTTGTGGAATTCCATATGCTTTGCTATCTAATCTATGCAGAAAAAAAAACTTCCCATCTTGTCATGTGGTTAATGTTTGGGTTTTATGTTATCCTG
Source organism: Patagioenas fasciata (assembly GCF_037038585.1). Classification (NCBI taxonomy): domain Eukaryota; kingdom Metazoa; phylum Chordata; class Aves; order Columbiformes; family Columbidae; genus Patagioenas; species Patagioenas fasciata. Next base: position 7,672,951 of record NC_092537.1, on the reverse strand, counting down.
TAAAACATTTTACAGCCTAGAGATTGCAATGGAATCATAAGACAGTTTTTCTACAAGGTTTACTGTTCCCTGCAGAACACTGTATTCAGCCAGCCTCTCCCTTCTCTTAATATCAGCATTTGACAAGGTCTGGCATTACAACTTCAAGTAAAACAGAAGGCTGCAGTTCCGTTTACTCATAAATACGTAGCGTACCCTTGACGAAAAAGGCCATTCACTATATATACCCCAAGTGCAGGTTTATCTGCTACAAACTTTGAAGTGCACCACCCGCCTGGAAAGTCAACAGAAATGGTCTCTTACGGTTGCCTGATCTTGTGCTGGGGACTCTGGGTTAGATATGTTCAGTCACAGATACCTGTTCTACCTGCCCGCTCTTCTAACTGCAGCCAAAATGTCAAAATCAAGACAAGCTTAGGTTTGTCTCACAGGCCTTAGATCTCCAAGAAACAAACTCTTGTTGCAAGTCTCAGCTGGGCCTCAGAGGATCAGCCAGTCTGTTTCTAAGAACACTGTGCAATGACATTATTTATCTCCTGTACTCCTCATGATGGGTGTCACTCTAGTGGAAAGTGTGGTATGGAAAGTGTGGAAAATGTGGTAACCAACATTGCCTGCATTTTCCTGCAGTACAAATCCCATCACACTCACGCCTGCAAACCCTCAGTTAAGTTTTTTTAACCTGATTTGACTCAGACCAGAGTACAGGCGATTAAATTTTGTTTAAGCACTGCAACTGGCAAAAAGAATTGATGCACAGAAATGAGCACTGGCAAACAGCAGAACATCCTTACACCATCCCTGACAATGTGCACCAAAACACAACTTTAAATAACATACCTGTTAATACCATCAGCTGGGTGACCTGCGCAGCACACTCTCCACATCCCAGCCACCTCTTTCTCCAAAACTAGTTGCACACATGGCTATTTTGTGCTCACAAAGAAAGAAAAATAACTTAGAACATAAGACAAGCAGCTAGTGCAGCGTCTTGTCCTCTGGTAGATTTGTTTAGAGAGAGAAAGGTTTGTATAAAGGGGGTCTCAGATCAGAGCTCTGCAGTCCCACCACGTGCTGGTGATCCTCTAGGCTGAGGGCACAGAACCCTGCCCATTACCATCATCACATGCTCTCTCACCTTTGGATAACGTGGTGGATCAGTCCTGGGCTCCCATATCCTAACCTTAAGTGTCTGCATGTGTGTGCCCCCCCAGACACCAAAACAGTCACTTTTTCTCAGCTGAGTCAGCCGCTACAACTGCAGAAAGCAGGATAGAGCCCACCATGTTCTGATACAACCAGCAAGAGGGGGTCTGCCTCATCTCCTGCAGAAAAGTGAGCAGGGACATCAACACCATCATCATGGGCTTCTCAGTGTAAATATTACCAAACTGTTGCGCACGATGCCGATCGTTCTTGGGTACAGAATATCCATATACAAACAAGGATAACCCACACCTGCTATTAAGAAACCATATAGCACAAAAGGCTACAGGAGGGGCTGGCACAAAGGAGCCAGAGAGAGCAGGTCATGCTCCCACAGCTCCGTGGGATCCCAAGAGCCAGGCAGTGTCACTCGCAAAGGAGAAAGAATCGGCAATACCCAAACTACATTTTTAATACAGCACTGCTTGAAATAGAAGTCTTCTTGCTCATGCCAAAAGTCAAACTCCACCACTACAAAGTTGATTTAAGTGTGTGGGTGTAAAAATCTCAGCATAACCTGTCCAGAAAAAAGCTGAGGTTTGTGTTTTCTCAGTCTTGTTTCCACTGGTCTTTCTATTGCTAATATGCAGGTAACACCCTCTGTAACTCATAGTAGCTTCATATCGCAGTGGAAAAACAAAGATAGATCATGGAAGAGGATCAGACAACAGTTACCTGAGCTAATCAAAACTGCAGTGCATAAATACACTCAGAGGAATCTTTTAACAAAAAGCCAAACCAAACAGAAAATCTCAGAGATCAACAGGTTCGAGTCTCTCTCCCAGCCACCTTGACTACATGTAGACTCTGTCTTGAAGTATATAGAAACTATAAGCCCTCCATTTTGCAAAAAAGACACAGCTCTAGCCACTAGTACAAACATCAGACACTGGGACGAGCCCAGGCAGTCAGTCATTCCACCTCCTGCAAATCTGTTTCCCCATCCAGTCCCATTTTCAGTGAGTCTCTCTTCCTTCCAAAGGTCAGTGTCATCTCCATAAGCTGCTGGGCTACAACGTTTTTCCTCCAAAATGAAACAGGTGGATTTTCAAATGGTCCTTCCTGACAAGAAAGGACGCACTCCACACAAATGGAATGGAGCTAAAGGGAATTCAGGGTGACTGGAGGGAGCGGAAAGATCCTGTGATTCAACAGGGGATCGCTACCGAGTCCAAGCAGCTTACAATAAAATGAGAAATTAAGGCATGAATCTGCTGCTGTTATTCATGCCAACTCAAAACTTGCTTCACATATGAATCACTGGCATCCTCAAAATAAGGTACTATCTCTTCTGACCTCTGCTTTTCCCCCCCGCAGTTTGTAGCAGCCGGTCTCTGGACCTCGGTTAGTCGCCCCCATGCACGAATCTCAGCAGCTCAGCTCTCAATAAGCCCAGACAGGGCTGCTGCAGGACCATGGGTACCAACAAAAAACCTTCCCAGTGACACAGAGCACAGCGTTATGTGCTCAACCGGGGCCATCACACAAGGGTTTCTCCTTCACAAACTAGCAATGGTCATTGGAGACACCTACTGCCAGCTGACTGGAGTTTTCTGTGCAAAGTTCTCCTGTGCTACCAGAATTTGCGTTATCTGGAAAGTGAAAGAAGCTGATTGCCAGTCCTGTGATGCTGGAAGACACGAAAAATTCCAAGTATATCACCTTTCAGAAGAGTTACTGGATCAATGTGGCCCCTTCACTCTACTACAAACTCAACACTTCCACCACTTCCTTTCCCACCCTCTAATTTCCTTAAAACCAGCATCTTGAGTTAATTTCTACTGCCATTAATAATTAGTAGCAGAACTTCAACAACTGAGTCATAGGCAGTCTGCGAAATCATTTCTCACACCACACAGGCTACTATTCTTTGTTTCCTTTCCAATAAAAGGCTCTAACAGTGTTGACAAGGAAGACAAATTACAGAGGCAATGATCCACAAAGTCCACTCCTTCATAAGGATCGCAGTTACATCTTTAAGAGAGTTATAGAACAATACAACAAAAAAATTACAGAGACATTAGAACAAGGTCACATTAGTCACAAATACCTATTTGAGATCTTATCTGATGCTGTGGCAGGCAAAGAGAGTTCAAACTCAAGTCTTGGCCTCTGGAAAGGCGGTTTCATCAGACGAATGTGTATTCTTTCCCCCTCTCAATAACCACAGACTCTGAAAACATTTTCCTCTAGCAGCTCCTAGCTAGCTCACTGCACTTGACCGAGCCAACAAATACGCTGCAGGTGAAACAAAGCTTAAGTCTTGTGGCTGGGGGATTAAGTGAAGTTTTAAATGAGATTTCTGTTTAGAAAAATTCTGGTTCTCACCTGGAAGAATTGCTCAGAAAATAGGAGTTTTCCCATCTGTCATTATTAGCTAAGATTAGTCCATCTCAGGAATGCTAGATAACAGACGGATCACAACATGCAGGATTCCTGAGACTTGCTAAGAAGAGAGCTGTGCATACTCTTCTTAATTCTCTGTGAAGTAAAACGGTACTTGAGGCCTTCAGTCAGAGCTACACAGGACGCCACTGCTGTTTGTATAAAACAACAGCACCATCCAGCGGGTAAAGAGCATTTGCTTTTCCTCTCCCACCACCTCATGTTTGCCTACATTTATTTACAGAATATACAGTATATGAACTTTCAATTGTGAGCACTTTAGAGTTGCACTTACATTATTAGCCTTGGGTAGGAAAAAGTGAGTTGTTTGGGGAGAGTGGTAAAAAATAGCTCCAAACCCACACTTTGTACTGCCCAGCAGCACTGTCTCTCTCCAGGCACCACCCTTCCTCACACCAAGGCTGCAACCTCTTAACCTGGGCAGGCAAAATTGACCCCAAGGGAGCTAAGGACTCATCATATCTCACCCTTGGGTTTAGCACTGGGAACAACTTCACAGCCAGACACACTGCAGTGAGCCCCCACATCACCACACCAAGAAGGGACGTAAACCCAGCCATGTTCAGCTCAGGTCATGCTGCCAGTTTTGGAAATGCGTTCAGACTCCTTATGATTCACCAGGATTATGTCAGCTGGCTACTTCATCTCTTTCTGTAGTGGCATCCCTAACAAGTTGGCATAACACTTGAAAACAGTCACAATCCCCACAGTAGGTTTCACACTAGCGTCTCACAGGAAACAAAATCAATTATCCCCTTTGAGACAAATGAAGATGAAACACACCATGTAATACTTCTTCTTTGTCAGTTTATTGCTCCCAACTCAATGTAGCAGTTAGGAAATGCAAGCAGTACACAGCATTCCCAACAGCTGACCACACCATGACTCACTCGCTACTTGTACAGATCTCAACGGCAGCGTTCCTGACCTACTTTGGGAATTAAAGTGTTTGAGACAAGGGTTTTTCCCCTTCAGAAAAGGAGAGTCCCAGGGCTATTCCAGAGTCATTGGCTAGGATCCAGAGATTGGATACATTTGATGTCCCTATAGTCATCAGTTACTGCAAACTTCAGAACTGTTTATTTCAGTCTTTAGAGGAAATAAATTTCTCAAAAAATGGATTGTTATCTCCAACATGATTTTTGAATTTGTTTCCCACCATCCTTATGGGAATAAACCTGGTCTATTATAAATTCAGAGACAGTAGATTTAATTCCCTGTTAAATGCATGTAGCCTGGATACAGTGATTAAGAGACATGAGAGACTGCGGGGAAAAACAACAAAAACCAGGAGTATATTCTTTTATTGTTAGGATAACACCAAAGTTGGCCTGGAAACGCCTACTTGTTCTCCTCTGGCAGATATTAATGAGGACTTTTGCCTTTGATTCATTCTGAGAAATGCCCCAGAAGAATTTATTCAAAGTATTTGACAAAGTCTGCAAAAATCCCCTTAACAACACAGAGGATGGAAAAAACAACCCTGTAGGTGCAAGAAGCAGAGGGTTCATGGTGGGTATGGGATGATAATCTTTCCCACCTGTAACTATTCTCACTTCCTTCAAAGGAGAGGACACTGGAAACCCACCTCCTCACTGCACACACACTTGACAAGTTCACTGGCTCAATTCCTCGCACTGTTGGCACATCCATCCACTTTGTCTACGCCGCTAACGTGCTGGTCTAAGTCAAGTTTATGTAACTCACACCAGCTGTAGAGCACAAAACAGATGCTATTGCATCGCAGAGCATAAGATTTACCAATTCTAAAGGCAACCTATGCAAAAAGAGCTTATTTAAAAGATCTGGAGAGAAGGTCTCCAAACCTGAAACCCCTTTCAAAGGCACCTGGAACCAGAGGAGGTGAATTCCACCTTCACCTCCCCCATCCACTAAAGCTCAACTAAATCATTCCAGATTTATCTAAACATGGATCTCTGATGCTCAAAGACTGCCTGAGCTTGAATGAGAAACAAAACACTCAAGAACCCTGGCGATGTGAAACAAAATGTTCTCATTCTCTGATCCACTCAATATTAGATCAAGACAATAACCTACTCCTTATCTGCAGGATCCAGAGTCATAATACAGGATTACAGTAAAGCTTACTTAGTGGAATGTCAGGAATACAGGTAAGAGCATCAGAAAAAACGTGGCTACAACATATCTTGGCAAAGATAAACTGGTCTCGCCAAGGCCAGTGGGGCAGCAGCAGACACTTCCCATGACTTTGGGCACCTAGAGAATGACAGAAGATTCACTTCCCAAGGTGCCAGCACAGGCAGATCCCAAGATCATGACCAGGTGTGGATTTACTAAAGAATATCTTAAACCATGGTCACCTCATCTCCCTACACTCCCACCCCAAAACCACTGAAACGAACGTCCCGACGATTCCGAAGGACTCTGGTTCAGGCCAAACACCCGGTGAGAACCACCAGTGTACCGGCGGGTGCTGCCGAAGGGCCGACAGGGCGGGTCTAACCCCACTAGCCCCACACACAGCATTCCGCCTCACAGCCACCCTCTCCGAGCGGCCAGGAGCGCCGCCATGCACCCACCGCCCAGACCCCCATAGAGAGTCAAGCTCTCTGCACCGACGAGGCGGATTTCGATCCCCTCAGCCGGGCCCCCAGGCTCGGCCGCTACCGCCGCCGCCATCTTAACTGTGAGGCGGGTGAACGGCCCCGCCCCGCGCACGCGCACTGCGTGACAACGCCCCACCCTGCTCCTCCGCCGCCGCTCCTCCCCCCCATACGGGGGCCGGCGAGGGACAACCCAGTCTCGTTCCGCGTTGCTTTACAAATATCAAAAGAGACACGTGTGTCCAATCGCAGGGCCCGGGGCTGGTTGCCATGGCAACGGGCCGCCTCGCCGGGCCCTGCCCGGGACCGCTCGATCACCGGGAGCCGCCGCTCTGGGGCTTTCATCCCCTCGTGTTGCCGAAGCGTGCGCGGCAGCCGTGGGCTGGAGCTGCTCCCGGCCGCGGGAGCGATCCCGGGGGGATCTCACCCCGCAGGGGCTCGCAGGAGCCCGTGCCTCCGTGTTATGTAGGGCCGCAAGAGGCGCCTCAGCGCCAGCGCTGATCCGGAATCCCCCCGCCCGTGTTTGCGTCTCCAGAGCTTGTCTAGGGGAGAAGAGCTTCCCTAATGGCCCTTGCCACGTATCCCCACATAGCCATAGAGCCGCTTCGGTACCCTCCAGCCCCACGCGAGGCTGGCGAGAAGCAGCCGATGTTATTGAAAGGACAATACCCAGAAGGGGAGATCCTGCCATAGCAACCGGAGAAATTTCCGGTATAAATATTGATGAGCCTGGAGGGAAAAGGAAATTAAAAGCTGGCCGGCCAGGTCAGGATGGAGCCCATTGCTGCGGCAGTCTCTGAACGCCACCCCCCGCTGCCGCCCTCAGACCCGTGCAGATGTGTCCAGAGAGTTTTTCATTATGGCCTTGCGACCACACACAGGGAAAATGTTACCTTTTAAAATCCATAGGGTTTACCTCCAGACATCCCTTTGTTTCATGTCTTGGGCACAGGCATCTTTATTTAGTTTAATTTCTTTCTTAAATTTGAGCCGATTAAATGACATGTTTTACCACTGCCCAGTTATCACCAGCATCTTCACATTCCGGTGACACTTCTCGGAGAAGGTGTAGACAGGACAGGTTTAATGCCAGCTGCTCTTCCTTATTCAGCATTGTGATTGCTGGCACAACATGAAGCTGAGGAGTTTGAGGAATTATTAAAGGCTCAAATGCAAAACAAGAAATACAAAAATACTTTGGAAATAAACTCCAAAGCCTGCAAGACAAAGACTAAAAATCACCTACACTTTAACTCCCCTTTGCTTGCTTTCAAGAGGAGCTTTGGAAAAAGATCTTGCTTTCAGATTTGAACAAGGAAGAATCCCCATATACAAGTTTTCTACATTTCTCCCTTTGCACAGCTTGACAAAGGAAATTGTGGACCAGGGACACAGCAATCTAGTGTGAAGTTTCACATTATGAGACTCATTTTCCTATTTAATTCCTTCATGTTGAATAAGAAGAGGTAATTTTCAGACATTAAATTTAGATTAAGACATGACTTGGTAGTAAAAGCAGCTTGATCTCATAATAAATATGCCTTCACCTAAGTGGAAACAATTAGAAGATAAAATGATTCTTGAAAGTAAAACGGTACAGTGTTACAGAATATACAGTAGTGGAAAACAGCGACCAGGTAGTGGGATGTTTGATTTCTCAGACTCAAAATAGTTACACAAAATAAAGCAAACCTAATTTTTTAAGAGATCATTCCCTAAAACTGTGTCAGAAAATGTTGCCTCACTTTGTCAGCAGTTATTTAAACAGGGAAAATCTTTCCAGATAAAAAAGTATTTAACAGGATTTCATAGGTGAGAAAAATACATCAGAAGACATTCAGTTAAAATCAGGAATGCTCATGGATTTACTCTATCCAAAGCACCAAGAGCTGGGCAAAACTGTTGAAAATACTTGATAAATTCACAGAGCTTTCCTAGGTATGTCATTTCCCACATCATTTTTGTTTTAGAACAGGATGTGAATTGGGCACAACCATTCCTGTGAAAATGCCAGCCACTTTTCTTTACTTTTACCAGTGTCAAGGGGCAACGAGATGTTTGTTTCCAGGGTGAAGTCAGCTGCTGTTTCCTCAGGCGTGAAGATGCGCTCGGCAGGGTCAGCTGGAACCAGCTCGGATTTGTTGCAAGAAGCCAGCGTGAAGGAGGATGTAGTGCTCCTTCCAGGGAGGTGAGAGCGGCAGCTCCCCTCTAACCAGCACTTTAACACCTTGGCTTTGGCTCTTAGTTTTCTAGCGATAGGACTGGAAGCCCCTCTGCCCAGAGATGCTGTGCAGTCTCCATCCTCAGGGGTTTTAAAGACCCAACAGGCCCTGAGTAACCTGGCTTGGTCTCATAGCTGATGCTGCTTTGAGGAGGAGGTTGGACTACAGACCTCCTTAGGTCTCTTCTAATCTGAGTTATTCTATGATTCTATTGTTTTCAACCATTTTACATCTATCATCTTTGGCTTTCTTCAGATATCAAGCTGCTAAAGACTAGCTTTGAAAGTTCATTTTTATAAAGCACAACCAGAAAAAAAAGAGTGAGTTTTACTGTTTTGTATGACTGAGATATATGACCCAGTCAGAAAGAGGTAAAAATCTCTGTCTGAGATGAAAGTATCATGATAGCTCTTAAAGGAAAAATGATAAAAGGGTGAGAAATTACAAGTCTTTTGAAATATATATCACAGGCCTATATGTGTTTGCAAAACTAACTGGAACTGTAAAATAACTACCGAAACACCTTTATAGCACTACAGCCTCCAGTGTCCTGCATAAGGGCCAAGATGACTTTTGGGCATAGTCTCCACTGGCTGCGAGGTTATATATCATACAGTCTAAGCTGCTCCTTCATGTCTCCTTCAGACATCTCTCCAAATGTGTCACTTTTTTCCTTCATGAGCCTGAAGATGGCAGCCAGCTGCTCTCTCTGAACCCTGTCGAGAAGAAAAGGAGAGGTAGGAATAGCCAGTCCCCAGAAGGCACTTTGAGCAACAGCACCAAGGTCAAATAAAACATAAAGGCAAAGGCGAGTCACTTCACAAGCTTTACTGGCTGTGGGAAATCTGCCTGGGTGAGATAAGAAAGACAGAGCCCCTGCTTCTCCTTCCTCCACCTTCCCATCTATCCAACCATCCTGCACATCTCGCTGTGGTTCTTTAAATGTGGAAATAAACCAGACTGGTTTAACACGAGCTTTGGAGTTCCTTGGGAGTTATTTAGGCTCAAAGCTTCAAGACAACTTGACATGTGAAATTTCTTAAGACCAACATGTCCCAGTTTAGCAGACTCCATAATGAAACTGGATTAAGCTTCATCAGCACAGTGTCCTTTCATTCTGTAATGAGCTTATGTAGACACAGAGTAACTCAGGAATAACTATTGTATTTTAAATGCATACCCTAACTTAAAATAGAGACCAGACTACCAGTGTGGACATGACTTTAACCAGCCACTGGAAGATAAGAGCACAAACAGAAATTTGCTTTGATTTGAGAGTTCGTCTGCAATGTCAAATGATGAGACGGGTTCATGTGGCCAGTCCAGCACTGAGGGGATCCCTGTGTGGGCACCGGCTGACCAAGGACCATCGAGCTCAGATTTCCATCCCTAGAAAATCCCAGAGTAGATTATTAACTCCCTTCTGCCCATAACAGATGATATTCTGTTTTTTTCCCTAACCCGAAGCAGTTAACCATTGTTATATGTGCTGCAGCATTAAGATTGGTATCTGTCACAGGGCTTTATTTGGGGAAGCTTTATAGGAGGGATTATATTGGCCATATATCTACTGATCATCACCCAGAAGGGTGATCAGCACAGGAGTGTCATTTCTTCACAAGTAGCTCAAGAACTGATGCAACTGTCCACAAAATCCTCTTTTAGGGCAAACCGAATGTGCACCTTGGCTCCAGCCAGGACTGGCTGTGTGCTGGTACGTTCTTGTTGCCAGACTCCTGCCCGACTGGGATCAGATTGTAGCGTTGCCTCGCACACCTCACACCCCACTGTCCTGAGCGAGAGGAAAAGTTGTGGTGCTTTGTGGCTGTAACGAGGGAGAAAGTGTTTCTATTACTTCAAGGCTCATTTTGCCCCTACTTGACTGTGTGGCCAGAACTCAGCAACAGCCCAGCAGCTCAGAGCACAGATCTGCTGCAATCACAGCTCCTCCTGCTTGCTTAGCATCTTTAGATCTGCCCTAGGCTAGAAAGACAGACTCTGGCTTTTGCTTCCACATTGTCACCTTGTCAAGAGTCCTCTGTCCCCGTCACAGCCAGGCTTGTGTATAGGGCTTTAATACACTGTAATTAATCCATTTAAATGTGCACCATTCATTAACTTCCTGTGAGCCCTGGTGTGGACAATCTATTAGCTGTTCCAGTAACAGGAGGGGTAGAAATACCTATCGACAGGAAAAACCAGGACACAACCTTTTTGCTTGAAGGAAGAGACGACAGCATCAACACATCAGAAACAACCATGCCGCGAACATGATCAGTGGAAGGAGACAGGAACAAGCAGAGGAGCCTCTGCAGGCTGAGCTCCTGCCGAATGGGGCTCTCTCTGCATTTTCCCCTCTGCTGGACTAAGCCCCTGCAGAAGCAGGAGCAGAATGTCCTCTCAGCACCACTGCAGCAGGCAGGGCAGGAAAAAAATAGGCAGATCCTGGCAAAAGAAAGCTCATTTGCCAGTTCTTTTTTATTGCAATTAAAATGCAATTTGTCCTAAGGCCAAACGCATCCTGATAATGATGTGGGATCTTTCGGTTACGAAAGCTCTGGCCACAGGCTGTCAAGCGCCTGGGTTTGTCTGTCTCTTCTGTAATGTTCTGTGCTTACACGAATAGCATCCAGCCACCCTTTCCAGATGAGAGGAGGGGAAGCGCAGTCGTTAGCGATCAATATTTTATTTTAGATCACCGCCGGGCACCAGAGGGCACATTTCCAGTCTGGTGTGGAGAAATTCAATACAGAGCTTTGCATCACGTGTCTGAAATGCACACCAGCTGGGAGTGCTCCGCACAGGGCCGCATCCCTCACTCCTTATTCCACAGACATTAACGCTGCTGAAACCTTCAGCTCCCCAAAGGCCCCTTTCCTTGTCTCCAAACCTCCAAACTCAAGATCACAGACAACACTCACTCAAAATTTTTTTTAAGCGCAACATCAATGTGTTTTGGCTCTCCCCTCGACTTTAAACATCATGAGCGTGCATTTGAAAAACAGAAATAATAATAATAATAAACAAAGCTGTTACTGCTGTTCCTCCTCTGCGCTACATAATCTACAGCAAAGAGAGAGCAAAACAAAGATAAAGAGAGAAAAGTGCTTGGGAAGGAAGAGCAAGGCATCAAAAACATGAAGCTGATTTTAAAAAGGAGCTTCTCCTATCAAAGGTGACCTTGTAAAACAGCTTTATACTGTTCCAGGTTGTATTTTTTTATCGTTATTTCAGATCCAACCTACCCCATTCACAAGTAAAATCATTCTTTCTTCCCATCAGTGCTGTCCTCAAAACTACTTGGAATCAGGAGGTCAAACAGGATTTTACTTATTGCTGACAAAATAGATTAATTAAGGATTTTCAAAGCAGCCTAATTCTTCTTGATAGGCAATTGCATTTGCATACTTAACTCCCGTAGGCTCTTTTGCAGACATTTCAGGCCAATAATTCGATGATTAACCGGAGGTTTGGGGCAGTGAGCGTGTTCATGGCAGCTGAAACCCTGGGCAGTGCTCTGCACTGGGAATGTTGCTAATGACTCCGCAGCCAAACTCCACCAGGATCCTGCTGCAACACCCCATTGCTCCCACAGAAATAAGGGAAAATCACTGCCTTTCGCCACTGGTCTGACTCTATTGTTAAGGAAACCAGTGGAACCATTTAGGGGACAAAAGGCATAGGAGGGCAGAATGTACCTCTAACCTAAAATCCAGATTTTCAACACAAATCTCTTGAGGAAGATGTTACAAGCCGCTGGAGGCAGGGAGGACAAGGACAAAACAAACGAACTATTCAAAGATTTATTGGACCAAACAAAGGCAATTTTTACAGATTCAAGCCACTAGAATTACAGTCCTTTGTATAAGAGCCACCATCAGATACAAAACAAACAACCTAAACAAACAACCTAAACAAACAAAAGTAAAAAATACCCAGACAGCCATTTGAGTTGAAGAAATAGCTTGACTTGCTGCCACTAGCAAAAAATCTGGACTCAACTATAGACTTTGCTCGATGTACATATTGCCATGTAACTTAAACACAATGTATATAAGGCATTCTTTGCATAGTTGGGTGCTCGGGACACAGAGTCAGCCAGCCAGCACCGAGGGGAGACAGCGGCTGTACCAGTGGGACGTTGAAGCAGAGGGTCCAGATGTGCCTAAATTCTTATGCAAACCACCGAACACGCTTGCAGTTGTCGGCTGGGAAGGGACAGACCAGCCTCTTGTAAAGCTGAAGCCTCCTGCTGTTCTTTAAATGAGCCCTTTTATGAAGTGTTTGCCAACCCCAGGCGCTGGAAAGGACAACTGTGTACAAGGTTTCAAGTATTGTCTGCATAGGGATTAAAAAGGAAAAACAAAACAAAAGCAGCCTGTTGGGTTTCTGATATGTTTGCAGCATTAGCCAAGAGGCAGTTGTCCTGCAGTGAGAAACTTTGAAGGACACATCCCCAGCCAGCCTGGTGTTTTTACACCATCATTAGGGGACACAGGCCCTCTTCTCACCCTCCCAAACCAGCTGGGTTGGATTTGAAACCCGCTCTGGGTGAAGCAGGTATACGCACCCAGCCGGATTTGTCTTCTAGACGTGACAGAGCTGAGGAGCAATGCTGAGCTCTGGCTCCAGTGGACAAGCCACACAGCTAGCAAGAGAGGGCACTGCAACAGCAAGCAGGCAGTGGAATGGGGAGGGTGGTTCTTCCAGGACCCCCAAAATCTCATCCTGAGCCAGAGGGAACCCCTGATGCCATAGCTACCTTCTTGGGTCTCTCCTCTTGGGAATCAGAGTAGGGAAAAGTGAGAATCAGCCGAAGTGTGGTCTCCTAGACCTCCACCACAAGCAGTACAGCTAAACTATCAATCTTCATCACTTCTCAAGTCTTCTGTCTACCTACGGAATCGGCTCTCTGCCAAAATCACTACAGAAGCAAGATTTGAGTCAGTCCAGCTACCATCTGCCATCCCTCTCTTGAACCCCACTTTGTCCCTCCAACCCTCAGAATAAAGCAGCATTGTGCAACATTTGGAATCATAGGCAGTTCCCACCCCCCAGCAATGAAGAGGAGTTTGGCCCCAGGAAGAAACAACTGGATAATCTGGTATAAGGTCCAGGCTGGTCTGGGGGAAGAGCTATGGTTCGCCCATCTCAATAAAATAACAACACAGATTTCTTGGCAGGCCTAATACATGGTAATGAACACAACTAATAGACTTGCTGTAGATTTAGTGTCCAATTTGGGTTCTGTTTGGGGGAGAGGGAGGAAGGTTCATCTCCTAGGGCATCCCAGTCCCCCAAACACAACTCATGTCACTGCTTGGGCCCAGCCCCAGTCCATGGAGCCACACAACAGGATCTCCTCTAACTTGGTATCACAGAAGTTTTTGAAGAACTCAACTTCAGACCGAGAGGGGATCCCAAGTTTTGAGGGTTTATGCATTTCTCTTATGGGAGTGTTTGGTTGGTTTTGGTATTTCTCTCAAGCCTTTAAGGATGCCAAGGGATGCCTTTAGGAGGAGGCTAGGGACAACTTCATATAGTCTTCAGTTCTGCAAAGAGAAACAAGGAGAGAGAGAAATCATTTCAGTCATTTCACCCCTCAGGTTGGTTCATTATTAACCACATCAATGACCAGGAGGAAAACAGTGTGTGTGTTGGGGACGACAACTTCCCACCTCAGGGCAGAACAAGCTGCTATTTGCAGACCTCATGCCTCTGAGGAAGAGGCACTTTGCTTCATCAACTGCAGCAGGATAGTTGAAACTCAATCAGAGGTGTAAATCCTCTCGTCTGGAGCCAAGTCGAAGTTATAGCCTTCCTGACCCACTGATGAGAGCTGAAGAAGCCCAACTAATTGGAAGCCTTCGTTAGCTCCAGGGGTTGTTGCCTCACTGTCCTGGGCAGCTGGCAACCTTGTCCAGCCCAGATTCTTCCTCCCACCTGCAGCCAGATGAGGACCAAGCACTGGTTTCGCAGGGCAGTGTGCCTGAACAGCTTAACCTTTCTCAATCTTCCTACAGATGTGTCTGTTCAAGGGAAGGAGGCAAAAAACCCCAAGACTCTCTGCAGCTCATGGGGCTTCCTTTTCATGGGAAGTCCTCCCAATGTCCCAGGAAAGGAGGGTGAGATGATCAGATGTGTTTTATGGTTGGGAACATCTAGGCATTCCCTGAGTTCTTGCAGCATGTGGTTAGCAGAGCCAAGGCTAAAAAAATGGTCCCTTGTTCTCAGCTTGAACCTCTGTCCTTATTGCCCCAGCATCTCTCTTGGCCCAATGGGGCACACTGAACAGTGGGCTGGGCAGCTGCCCATGGACACAGAGACCTGCACTAAGGTAGAGGGAAGTTACACCACACTTACAAACACACACAGATGTGCCCCAGCCTAATTCCTCCCAAATTCAACAGGGTTCACTGTCCGTAACACCTGAACCCCATTTGAAAGTCCCCTACTCCTGCTGGCCACAGCACAAAGGCAAGTCACAGCCTCATCTCTGCCTCGCTCTTCTGCAAAAGGCTGCAGCTTCTCCAGCAGCCCCATGAGTGCAGCCGGCGACCCGGATCCCAGACGGGAGATGGAGGGTGAAGCATGACGTGGGACCAGGGTTACTCAAGTAACTCAGTGCCAGCCCATTAGGACAAAGGAAAGAAACTCTCTGGAGTGGATAATCGCTCTGCAGGATCCGCAGCGCTGAGGATCGGATCATCCCGCTCAAGTCACGCAAGCGTAATCAGATTTTATGCGTGAGGGCATAAGCTCGTTGCCACGGGGGCCCAGAAGGAGAGGTCCCTGCCAGCATGGCACAGGTGGAGCAGGAGGGATGGAAGATGTCAGGGAGGGCGGACAAGGCTCAGTTGCAGCCGGCAGCTCCTCACAGGGATACTCACCTCCAGGACAGGGCCAAGCAGACAGCTGGGGTGACAAAATCTTAAACCAAGCATGAACTTACTGGAGGATGCTCATCAGATCCATGTGCATGACAGGGATATGCTTTTCTGCTTCTGGAGCAAGCTGTGAGAGGGATTAGATCAAAGAGCACGTGGCAGTCCGTCACTGGGGACACTGGGACCGTGTAACCCCCTCAGGCTAAGAAGCTCTGGCATTGCTGCCATGGAGCCTGAATGATTTCATTAGCTTGGGACGGAGGCTGAGAGCTGTGAGCCACTGCTTATCTTTGGCTCTTCCCTCCTTTCCATTCGCCTTGGAGGATGAAATCAGCCTGGTCAGCCTGCATTCCCCCAGCAGCACATTAATCAAACCAGATTAGGCTCTTCTTTTGCTGGAAGCTCATATCCTCTCTTCAGATATAGATTATCCAAATATCTCTGCTCTGGGCCCAGCGGAGGGCCAGGTCAGTGGATAGGACGATTTGTCAGTGGAACATAGTTCTGTGCAAGGAACAACCAGAGAACAAGGAGCTCTGATAAAGGCAGGTCCCAGCTTGTGAGGGAGGCTCAGGTACTGAAGGTCTCAAAAGATCATGATTCTCCTGAAGCATGGAAAGTGGGTGTCCTGATGGCCTCGGAAGCACTACCCTCTCTCCAACTCAGCCATGGCACTGGCACAAGGGCACAGGCTGCACACCTTTGAGAGCAGGCAGCATCCCGGCACTGTCTACCCCTCACACACACAAAACCCACAGCAGGAGATCAGGACATCCTGTAGCCCACCCATAGACTATAGCTTTCCAAAGGAGTCCTGAGCCACTCCAAGCAGATCCTGGAGCATCTTGCTGTAATCACCTCTGGTAATTGCATGTGCCATTTTCAGGAACAGTTTCACTCAGAAAGCTGATTTTCAAAAGCGTGAAGCATTTCCAGCTTCTTCCCCTGGCAGAGGCTTCTTGGGAACATCAGTCCTCTGCTCTGCAATCCTGGCAAGGAGCGCAGATAGCAATCTGGCTCCAGACAAGTCCCATCAGCACCGCTTTGCATTTCTCTACCCTTGGGACAGCTGCCATCTCATTTCTGGTAGCAGCCGTAACTCAGTCTTGCCCAGACTGGGGTATTGCAGGGAGCACACAAGAAGGACATACTAAATCTAAGTTTTCCTGGTGGTGCCAAAAGAGTGGGCCAGCTGCTTTGGCCAGGAGGTAAAACACAGAGAGAGGACTTAAGTGCAGAACAGGGAGACACAGTCAGTGCATAGAACAAGAGAAGAGTGGGAGAGTGAGAGGTACCAGGGGGAGCTTCTGTCAACACAAATCCAAAATTCCTCCTGTGGGACAGAAAAGATGAAAGATGCACACAACCTTGGGGAATACCTGCTGCTCCTCAGGAACCCCGGGAAGCAGCCAAGGCTGCCAGAGCCTGCGGGACCAGAGAGCACAAGCCCCATCACCTCTAGAATAGAGACCAGTGAGGAGTCAGTGCGGCTGGGAACTGTGTCACCCCCAAACTGACCTTGCTCACTGCTGTTTAAAGACAGATGCCTCCCACATTTCCCATCCACAGCACAAACAGCCAAAAAGGCCAGAGCAGAGTCAGGAAGGTGGTTCCAGATCACAATCACCTCCTTCAGCCATGTGTCCATCCCTTGCAACACTCCTGACCCCCCCAGCCAACGCCGCAGCAGAGGGGAAAGCCGTGGATGGGCCAGTCTGCACATTCCTCCATCGCTCTCTGTTCGTGCTCCAGCTCTCTGTCTACCATTTGACACCCAGCCTGGCGTGATGCCCCAATTCCCCACAGCCCTCGGTGTCCCCTGGCTGCCAGGAGCCACAGAAGAGGCAGAGTCAGGCTCCTGGGGGTTAGCGGATAAAGAACGGCAAGCTGCCCATGCCGCACGGGATTAAGCAGAAGCAGAGGAAGACAAGTTGTGAGCGCTGGGTGAGTGAGACACAGAGAAGCAGCCACAAGCTGGGACAATTCAGGACCTGAGCCAAAAGAAAAAAAAGCCTGGGGGCTCAAAGCGGAATCACTGCCTGGTCTGAAACCTCATCCCAGGCAGCGGCAGAGACTCACACCCTGCAAAAGGCTATGGGGGAACCTGCAAAAGTTTCCTCTCTGGGACGGGAGAGGAGATAGGGAAGAGGCTTCCTGGCCTCCCTGTCCCCTAGGACTTCCAAGGGAGGCATCCTGAGTTGCTCAGCTTTTAAAGCTGCTGGGGACTCATGACTCAATCAGATGCTCTATAAATAGGGCCAGAGCTTAACTCCACTGACATCTCACAGGACATTTACCCTGGGGATTTGGTGGAGTCAGGGAACAGCACTGGGCCACCAGCAGACTCCCTCCTCATGCCAATGGAGTCTGGCACCTGCAGAATGAGCATCAGAGCAGGAGGAGCTCAACAGGAACCCCCAAACACACAACACCCGTTTCCTACAAGAGGCAGGCGGGAAGCAAACATGCCTCCTGCGCTGGGTGTTTTGTGGCTGAAGCAGCCTTGCCCACGGTGGCTGCCATCCCCATGGCTGGTGGCCGCAGTGAAGCAGCAACCAGCCTGACCTGCAGTCCCACAGCCGCAGGCTCTGTGGTCCCTTGCTGCTGCTCCTCCTCCCTCAGCCCAGGACGACTATCGTGCTGCAGAAGATGAAAAGCAAACAAACAATAAAAGCTCAAAGAAAGCCCAAACTTACCAGCTTCCCTCATCCATAAGAAGCACCATGCTGGACAGGACAGCAAAGCCACTGGTTGGGGTGGAGGTTAGCAGAAGAGAAGGGAGGAGACAGAGGCCCAGATCTCATGCTGTGAAGAGTAGGGAGCAAGCAAGCAAGCCAGGGCTACATGGTGGCAATGCAGGGGGTGGACAGGGACAGATGATGCCGATGGGAGCTCTCCTGAAATGCAACTTCCCTGGCCCCATCCACCCACTTGTTTTTGGAGGACCAGTAGTGGAGATGTTTGAAATAAGTCAAGGTCTGTCAACACGGTCATTAAACCCCTGCAGCTGCTTCCTGCCCTTGTGTGTTCCATGGTTGTCGTCATGAGCATTGTTTCATTCAAAACTGAGCTTCAGCATGGTTCTCCCTCAAACCACAGCTGCATTCCTGCTTTGATCCAAGATAGGTCCCTCCTCTCTGCCATTCCCTAAAGCCAGGAGATGAGAGAAGAGGATTGGGAAGCAGGAGGAGAATTTGCTCCTGGAATGGGTCACCTGGCTGTGGGAACTGAGCCCACCAGCCAAGGAAACTGAGAAGCCATCTCTACCTTCTTCTCAGTCCTACAGACTTGGCCATGACCTGCTCTGCCTCATGAAACTGAATGCAGAGTCCCAAGGCAGTTGTTTCTCCTGACTGTTCTATCATTTGTCTTGAGTGGAGCCTTGTTGCAGCTGTCAATGATCACCACAGTCCTGAGCATACTCCTTTCTAACTGCAAAAAACCCCAACTAACCTCTTTCAACCTCAAGAGAGGTTCAAAAAGCAGCTGGCAGAGACCATTTCAATCCATCCACGCGAGTCAGGCCCTGAAGGCACACTGGGGAGCATTCCTCCTCTTCCCTCATCTGCCCGAGGCACGCAGCCAGGACAGAAACATCTAACAGCCCTTGCGGGCTCTGCCTCGTGCCTACACTACTCATCCCTATCTGAGTGGGGCCAAGCTGCACCGCCACAAGTCCTATTTCTCAGCCTGAACTAGTGCTTTGCACTGTGGCAGCTGCAGCAGGCAACCAACAGCCAAACGCCTCAGGTGAAGAAGAGAAGGATCTGGGAACTATGCTGTGCTGGCTTGACTAAGGGTTGCATCCTTCCCCTGCACTCTTCCCCTTCCTGCCCAGACTATTGTTCTACCCCAGGGGTGCAAACACCATGTGCTTCTGTTCTGGAAGTCCTGGTGACCTACCAGGTGTGATCGAGGACAGCAGATGTGTTTGCCACCTAGACTTACTGTCCTTCTCCCTCACCGAGAAGTCCCTTTATTTTTTAAGACTGAAGTAACCAGGAAGTTGCATCACTCAGTAAAGGTCACATTCCTTCCCCTTTTAGTCCAGATTTAGCACCGGTTTGAAGCCGCAGGACTCCAGTGAATACTAGGCAAGCCAACCACAACTTCTGGAGCGATGCAGGTTAGAGAAGAAGTGGGGTTTTGGTTAAATAAACCAGTCTACTGCCTGCCCATCCTTTCCTGTCTGAAGTCTTGTAGCTCTCTAAAGTCAGGGGTCCCCAAATTAAGCCTCATGGACTACTGATCACCACAACAAGTAGCCTGAAAAGGGTCTGGGGGACCCACTTGCATTTTTGGGGATGTTGTTCACAACCCATTTCACACAGGAATATCTTGGGAAAACTGCAGGGTTGACAGGGCTAAAAACAAAGACTAAGCCACTTAGCCTTGGCTACACACCTTAGAACTAACTACCCACTCACTCAGCAGCCCTAATTTTCCAAATCATGGAACAGAAGTGGTCATGGGATGTCCAGCTTCAGGCATCCAAGAGGGAAGAGGAGAGCATCCAGATGTGAGAGCCCCCGTTCTCCCTGGAGCACTCATGGAAGGTGAGATGGAGGCAGAGGGGAGGGAACTCATTAATCTGTTACGAGGAGGGAAGGGGGAGGGCGGTGGGGAGGGAGGTGGGACAGGCAGTCAACTGCAGCTCAGGAACAAACCCTCCCCCAGAAAACGAGACCAAAAAGCAAAGAAAAACCAAAATAAAAACACATTAGCAGATGTTATCAGTGGTACCACTACTTCTAAGAAACAGCGTGTCCTTACCAAAAAGATTTGCAAGAATGTTTGTGGCCGAGGACCTAAGGTACTCGCTACAGAGATGTGAGATCAGAGGTCAGCTCAATCCTGCAACATAAAGGTGGCAAAACCTGGGTCACAGCAGCTCGGCAGCACAGTTGAGGTGCACGGAGGTGGGGAGAGGGATGGGATGGCTGAGGGAGAAGGATGCAGGACTGGGCTGAGCCGCTGCGTTCAGCTCACCCGGGCGCTTACCTGGCAGCAGCCCAGCCCTTACAGCACCTGCGAGGCTGAAATGAAAAGCTGCTGATGCCGCAGTGGAGATTTGGGGGTGGGGGAAGAGTAAGCCAGCAACAAAGCAAGACAAAAAATATTCACAAAGCTGCCTTAAAGTAATTAACAAGACAAATATGGAAGAGAAGAAAAAAAAGGAGCAGTAGGAAAAACACATATTCTGGTAGCTCTCAGTGTGGAAAGGTGCAGAGAGCCTCCAAGGGACCCCAAGGCACTGTCTGTCCGTCCAAGGGGCACTATCCATCAGTGCTAGGACTGCTCCAAACAGATGTGAGCAGCAATACCCAAGAGATCCCACATGCCCAGGAAAGGTCCACCACACCCTGGAGCTGGTTCTGCTGTCCCAAGCACAAAACCCCCATCCCACTGCTGTCTGCAGGCAATGTCCTCTCAGCATCCCCAGGCCAGGTGACAGCAGGAGCATTCATTGCCACCAAAGAACCAGCCCTACAGGACTCCTGGCCCTGAAAACCAGAACAGTGATTGCTCAGCTGGTTTGGATGGAGCTGCTGGTACACAGGGTTTGAATTTGTCTCCTCCAAGTAGATTTTTGCATCGGTGCTTAGCAGGATTCTGAAAAGCAATTCTCACTGAGCCTCACAGGTTTCACTTGCATTCACTCAGTTCATTTCACAAACACTCTCCCTAAGTGAAAAATCACACTAACAGACCTGCTTAGTGTGTTACAGGTTGTGGGCTTTAGGCAGATAAATGCATAACAAAATAAAGAAAGAAAATAACATTTTCCTGATGCAATTAGTGCAGAATCAGCCCAGTGCCAGAGGAAACCAGAGGTCATCTCCATCGCTGATCCCTCAGCCCTTGCAGATCTTTGCTCCTAGCAGTGCTATAATGCAGGTGAACCCCAAGAGCTGAGGACAACTGGGAGCCCAGAAGCCAGGGGAGAAAAAGAAGATATCTCATCAAGAAAGCTGGGTTTGATGTGGAGAGAACGGCTGCAGGTTGGGCTAGTGAAGGCACCTGCATGGAGTCCAAGTGTCCCCCAGAACCAGAGCGAGGAGATGGCAGCGAGGGCAGGTCTCTGGGTTTATGCTGCGTACTGCAGGGCCCTGCTGATGCCATGGAGACAAAGCCTGGCCAGCCCAGCCGCCAGCAACCTGGAGAGGCTGCCCGGAGGCCTCGAGGCCAGGTTTGCCAGCAGGATCATACCTGATTGGCTTTGGATAGGGCTTTGCAGCTCGAGGTGGAAGGTTGGGTTTGATTTCCCTTGTCTAGGCTGGGAAATCTTGAGCTAGAAAGGCTCTTCCTTTCTTCAGACAGTGCTCAAGTTCAGGAGAAATCTTTAGCAAGAAGTGTGAGGTGGACAATTCTCCTTCTCTACCGAGCCAACATCTTGGCAAAGCCCCACCATGACTTACAGCTGAGGAGCCAGCCCTTGGTATGGACATTCCGAGTCTTAGCCCTGTCACAGTGAACTCTAAAGCTCCACGCTCACTTGCTTTGCCCATGCCCTCGGTTTGGAGGCCATCCACAGGGTAAACAGAGGCAAAGTAGCTAGAGATTAGGTCCTCAACAGATGTAAATCAATGTGGTACTAATGGGATCAGGGGAACTACACCAGCTCACATCAGCTGGGAAATCTGGTCTAAGCATCGAGAGAAGGAGCTTGAACAGCTTCAGAATATACAGGGCCACAGTGTCTTCATCTCTTAAATCTGTGTGACTTTATTTGTTCTCAAAGTTTTCCTGGATGGGAGAGGTCTAGACCATGGTGCAATGAGATGTTGAGCTACCATGGTAGTTTGGGGATAGAGACGTCTGAACACAGCCAGGTTGCTTGGAGAGGATGCCAACCAGGCGGCCTTGGGCAAGAAGAAAAAGGAAACTCACCTTTGTTCTTCCTCGAGTTCTTCTTTGGTCATCATTGACTTGTACTGGTTTCCCCTCAGCTTTCCAGGACTGTATTTAAAAGAGAACGTCTCATCTGCAGCTGCAGAGACAAAGAGGAGCAAGAGATTGTATGAGCCAGAGACCTCCCGAGAGCAATGACCAACAGCAGTGGGCTCATTCCCTCGAGCTTCTCACTGATCCCTGCTCTCACACGCACCCTAAATGGTACGGCCAGCCCAAAAGATACTTCTGCAATCAGTCTCCAGAAAGCCTGGGCAGTGTTGGAGAAGCTGTGTGGATTGTGGTGGAGAGCCAAGGTGTCGCTGGCCAGAGGAGAGCAGGAACCCCGGCACTGGAGACAGCAAGCACTGCCGGGAGCGAGCAGCCCTGCTTGGAAGCAGATACCAGTAAATCCTACAGCACAGGAACCATATGCTAACGCTCTCTTTGGATTCCAAGCCTTGCACGCCCATCTTGGCTTATCAAGACATGCTAATCCTGCCCTGATTAGCATTTTCTGCTTCTCCTCTCCAGACTTGCATTCCTCCTCTCTCCGTCTCCTGGTCCAGGGGCCCTTTCCCACCCTTAAGACTCATGGATGGTGGCACAAGCAGAGCTGTCCTGGCCATGCAGCTCAGCAGCGTTCTTGCAGCCCTTGGCAAAGCTTGTGAAAAAGGGAGATGCCACCCTGCAAATCCCGGGGCTGCAAACAAAGCCAAGCCAAGAGAGCCCAGAAGCACCAACACAGCTGGGTCCACGTCCCTCTGTCACCAGCCAACAGACCTAAAGAGGAGACTGAAGTCTCCTTCTCCAGGCCTGGGTGCTCTCCTACCCAGCTCATCAACCTCAGCCATGTGCTAATTAGAGCACCGAAGCTCAGGGACTCTGAGCCAAAGCCGATCCTTTTCCAATCGGATTTTGTTCGAGCACTATTTGCTTTTTAAAAACCTCTCCCCTGCTTTATCTTCCTACAGATGGGAGAAAACAACAGGAGTGGAGGTCAATCCAAAGGGCAGCCCTGGAAGAATGGCTGTGTTGGGTAGTTGCTTTTACTGGTTATCTGTGGGCTGTTTATCTGGGAGCCTTTATCTCCCAAGGACTGCAGGACTCAGCTGCCTCACATTGAACCATCTAGCATTGCTGTTTCCACCCATCCTAAGAGCCCTGGGGATCCTTCTAAGGGGATCACAAAAATAAGATGTTATGGCCCTGAAAAACTGCACATTATCCACAAATCAAATAGCCAGGATGATACCTCCCAGCACCAGCAAGACCCCAAGAGCAGGGAAACTCTGTCTTTCATGGCAGGAGAGAAAGCCCCAGCTTGTACAGAATCTATTCCACATCTCCAGCCACCTAGGAAGCCCCTTCCCATTCTCTCCACTGCTACTGCAGGCACCGCATCCATGACAGACTCTCTTCCTCCACCTGCCCTAATGAAAAACACCCCACAGCTCATCTCCTCCCTTTCTTGTACCCAGAAAGATTCAGCATCAGCAGCTTCCCCTAATTTTCCGGTCAATACTCCCCTTATGGATCTTCTCCCCCTGTCCACGGTCAACTGCTTGATTTAGCAATTTCTCCAACCCGTGCACTCAGCTGCTGCCAGGGCTCTCACAGACCTTGGGGACCCCCACGCAAAAGGCAAGTCAGGGCCTCATTTTACAGATTGGAAAACTTGAGATCTCAAAAAAACAAGTTGCACAAGGCTGCACAGGCAGGTACGGGACTGAGCGTGCCGACCGCTGCAAGGTCACTGCCACCACCGTACGGAGTGTGCCCGGAGCGATGCTGGTGGGCTGGGAGCTGAAAAGAAACCGCCTCCATGCAGATATCCACATTTTCTCCCTTGTTCTCTACCTTTCTGCATCCCTGATCTCGGGGATCTTCCCCGGGAAGTCCTGCTGGATTACTGCGCAGTTATTGATCCAAAGCGTTTCTCTAATCCCGAAATGCCATCGGGGCTCCCGGGGGAACAACAAAGCAAATCCTTTCCCTGGCATCTTCACACGTGTCCGAACACAAGCACCCCCATGCTCCTATCCTGCAGCGCCAAACATTCAGCTTGGCTGTATCCCACTTCCCTCAGTGGGAAAACCCTCCGAGCTGGCAGATAATCAAGTCTGTCCAGCTGGAAACAAACAGTAATGCCACAGCTTATCAGCCCTTTGGGTGGCTGTAAAAGTGCATGGAAAGAAAATTCAGCTGGCTGCTGCTTTGGGAGATATTAGGAGAAAGAGGGTGTAACATCCTGTTTCTTACCCAGTGCAGAGCAGGAGCCGCTTCGTTACCTTTGTATAGCTTGCCTGATTTCAAGGATAATTAAGATCATTTCCCTTACGTGGTTTTCTGCTAAGTAAATTGAGATTTGGGATTTTGCCTGTCCCAAAAAGGGCTGTTTAATTGCCACCCTGCCAGAAAAGAATAAGGGAAGAGGGAGGTGAGGAGGCTACACATCTCCCTGCCTACGTGTTGTTGTTAAGAAGGAGCCAGCGTGCAGCTTTGGAAACCACTAGATGTTTTCCGAGCTCAGGAACTTTCTTTGCAGACTGAAAACAAAACTTCAGGAAACACACAGAGAAGGGGAGGCCGGGTTTTCGCGTGGACTACAGAAATATGAGGTGACCTACTTACTCAGAGCCTCTGTGAGTTCATATTAAAGAAAACATTTGTCTTTCATCTCTCTGTCCTGGCATTGCCAGCACTGTGACCCTGGGCTGGCAGGGTGAGAGCAGCCCCTCGAGCAAACCTCTGCTCTGAAATGCTTGTTCTGTGCACACAGCAAATACCTGCTGCCTCCCTCCCAGCTCCCCCAAACCAGGAGAAGCTGCCCTGGTGGCTTTGGCCACTGTCCCAGGCTGGTGACAGACTGTCTGCACAATCCCCACCTGCCCGAGGTGAATCTCTGCCTGTGGGTTTGCTGGGCAGTGGTCCAGCAGCTTGAGTTGGACTGAGATGGCAAAGGAAGGAGGAAAGTTTCTCCCCAGCAAAGCCAGGGCGCTGCCGCTATTCCCAGCTGCACGCTGCTCGCCTCTTCACCATCAGGTTGAGCCAGGACTTCACCTGTTATAAAACACCTCAGAAATGGTGTGAACAATTCAGGAGAGGAGTTGGTGGTTGTCTGCAGGAGGTGCTTAAGGAGGATGCTGGACCAGCCACAACCCAGGGCCAGGGACCATCAACACCTGATGGTGAGCCACAGCCGCTTTGGGGTGGTGCACAACAGTGCTGGAATATCCCTGAAACAGGGCTGAGCTCAAGGATGCAGGACCTAGCAGAGCAGCCTTACTGAGCACCCATATGTCAGGATATGTCCATCATTTCTCAAACCAGGTTCTGCAATCTCACACGGTAACATCCCCAATCAACAGTGCTGCAAGGAAGCCTAACGGGGTGCTAGAAGCATCTTTTGGGAGCCCTGTCTCCGAAGGCGCTTCCCCCACCATGTAGGCATGGCACCAGGATTAAAATTTGATTCTCTGTGGCATTAGGCGTAATCCTCCCGAGCCAAGGGATTGCCACACAGCGCCTTAAAAAGGGCAAGCGGAAACTGGGGCAGGGCAGGGGCAACACCCCAAGCTCTCCTGCTGCCCACAGCCACCCCGGGCAGGGGCTCCTGGGGACACCCCAACATCCCGGGGGCTGCTCAGGAGAGCAGAGTCCCCTTCAGACACACACTCTTGCTTGGCACCATCTGTTTCATTGTCTTATGAGCACAGCAGTTGTCACCCCAGTTAGTCAATTAATCATTTTCCAATCAACTAATTGGCTAATCAGTTAAACACGGCTCTGACTAAAGCCCCTGGAGATTGTCCTGGATGTGAGGAAGGAGCTTTTGGGGCAGCTTCATGACAAACCTACCCCATGACAAACAGCCCAAGGGCAGCTTGGGGAGCAAACAGAGGCTGCTGTCAGGTTAGGAATCCCCTTTGTATTTCAGTAGGAATCTCCTCTGCATTTTTAAGAGGAAGGAGCCCATCCCCAAGCACTCTCAAACCCATCCCTATGCTCGCCGCAGGCTTGCTAGACACTCACCATCCTCATCCTCATCCTCTGGCTCTTTCACCATCAGCTTCTCGTTTTCTGAGTCTGGATCTTCTTCCTGGAGGAGTTAAAAATGAAGCAGCTGTGAGGAGAAGGTGCTGTGCTAAACCACCTGTGTTTGGCCATGGCACCAGAGCCCACAGGAGCTGGTGAGGCAAGGGCTGGGTACCCTTCTCTGCCTTCTTCACAGAACAAGCCAAAAAGATGCTCACTAACGAGCGAGGTTCATTAACTCACTTTCTTCTTGCTTGTCTATGGGAGGGATTTGGCCTTGCTTACTGTAGTCCCACCAAACTCTATGAACTGCAAGTACCTCCTCATAATCGAGGGAATATTAAGATTTTTAAGAAGTTCCTGCTAACCTGGCATCCCCAGGCAGAGTCTTGTGCCTGAGCACCCTCCTGGGCTGGCATCCCCCATGCCCCCCACCCAGCCTGGGGTTGTGCAAGGAATCCAGCCATGAGCGAGGGGACTTCTGTGTGCCCCAGGCCAGGCCCGGATGGACTGTCCCAGCACGAGGAGGTGGGTCCCCAGCAAAAGCCACCGTGTAGCCACAGGCCAAGCCAAGCACTCGCCAGCCAGGACCGGTGGTGGAAGCCAGTGCTCGGGCGATCGTGCTGGGACCCTCAGGAGCCTCCCCATCCTCATGCCTGGCAGCAACCCCAAGAAACACCCCTGGCTCCTGTGCACAGGCCCCCAGCCCCTTGTTGCTCCAAGACCCACCTGCCCACACACACTGCAGTGGCACAGCTGATCTCTGCAGCACAGGCAAGAACAGCAATTAAACAGCACTTTTTTTGTTGTTTTTTTTAAATGCAAAGCAATTTTAGACATTTTTGGGGTTGCCTCCTACAAGTTACAACAAGCTTTATCAAGCCCAGATTCCTTCCCTTTGTGGTACACACAGTGTTCCAGCTCTGGAGATAGGGCAGGGACACACGGCAATGCCTCAGTGGACATGCCCTCCTCCCACAAAATGCAGCATCCAGCACTCCGGCTGCAAACCTCCCTGAGCTGAGCCTGGAGCTCAACAGCACCCTGGAGCACCCATTTTCCTGCATCCTCCCCAGTCCTGTGCATCCGATTCGAAGCGATGGGCCTGGTGTACAAAGATTGGGGAAGGAGCGTGGAGGGAGCCTGGCAAGCTGCCATGCTGTTGAGCACATGGGAAAAGTGGGGGTGAAGGAGACCCCAGGGAAATGACAGTCTGAGCGGGACCCTGCACAGATCGGAGGCTTTGCAACGCCCAGCTTTAGATAAACTGCTGGAGCGTGGTATGCAGCCCTGACCAGAACTAGGTTAGTTTGTCATCGGTGAGGAATGTGCATTATTCAGAGCCATTTGGCTTCTTCTCGCCACCCTGCTCTTGGGCTCCCCAGAAGGACATGCCAGTGAGACCCCCCCGCCCCCTGAAGCCACTGCTATTTTGGGCCACAATTCCAAACATGGGCACTTCCCGATGGACACACAGGCGTTCCCTGGGGATGGTTGGGAGCGGGGCAGCACCCAAAGGAGCAGCTTCAGGGTGGGGGGGGTCAGCTACAAACCCCAGGATAGCGGTTCCTCATCACATCTGTCTCTCCTTATGAGCTGGGATGCCCTCGGGGAGACCCAGCCCTTCAGGACCTGGCACAAAAAGGCATATTTTAGCTTGCTCCCTGCCCAGGCATTAGGTACTGAAAATTTCTGGGCATTTAACAGTGGAAGCAAATAGGAAATTTAGGTGCCAAACCTTCAAGGAAGGAAAATATTTATGCTCCAACCCAGAAGAAGAAACATGGAGAGTGAGCAGCTGGGGATGCCAGGCTGTGAGGCGGCAGCGTTGTGCACGGCCGTGCTGGGAACCCCCCACTCGCTGCAGCCCAACATGTTTCTGCTTGGGTGACTCAGAGGCAGATTCCAGCATCTCCCTCCCCTGTGCCGCAGCCCCAGCCTCAATGGCCCTGTCTGTCCTCCCTGGCACCTGCAGCCATCGCTGTGCCACCCCCAGAGCCACCCCAGGCTGCCTTGGCGTGACCCCAATCCCCAGCAGGAGCCAGGGGTGGCTCCCTGCACATCCAAGTGGCACACTTACACCTGGAGAACTGGTTCTCTCCATTTTAAATGGGCCAAACCATTAAAAACCCAACCAATCTCCCACCCTGGTGAGTGTAGTGGACAGGCTTTCCCCATCCACAGCCACTGCTCCCCCAGGACGATGTGCCACCTCTGCAGGGTCACCAGCACACGGTTCATTGCGCCACCTCCCCGTCCCACGCACCTCTGCTTTGCTGGGAAGCTCAGCCTGGCCAACTCCATCCTCTGCTGGTCCCGTGTGCCCAGGGCTGGACCCAGATGAGGCACCCACAGTTGGTATCTGCAAAGAGGGAGAAGCTTTGAGCACAAACGCCCCCGAGGCCAACCAACCAGTCCCGGCAGCATCAGCACATATGGATAAATCTCCAGCTGGGGCCGGGAGCCCCAGAACCAGAGCTCACGCTTCCTCCCATCCATGTGCCAAGCCCTGGCGCAGCTGCTGGTATGAGGAACACCAGAGACCTCCAGTGCCGAGCCCTGGAGCCAGGGTTTGGCGCTCAGGAGCTGCCTTTGGTGGCAGCCCCAGCCCACAGGACAGGGACCCTGGCAAGGACAGGCTGAGAGAGTTGGGGTGTTCAGCCTGGAGAAGAGAAGGCTCCAGAGAGACCTTATTGTACCTTTCAGTGCTTAAAAGGGGCCGATAAGAAAGACGGGGACAGACTTTTTAGCAGGGCCTGTTGTGATAGGACATGGGGTGATGGTTTTAATTTAAAGGAGGGGAGATTCAGGCTGAATATGAGGAAGACATTTTTTTACAATGAGGGTGGTGAAACACTGTCCCAGGTTGACCAGAGAGGTGGTGGATGAACCATCCCCGGAGACATCCTAGGCCAGGCTGGACGGGGCTCTGAGCAACCTGAGCTGGTGAAGATGTCCCTGCTCATGGCAGGGGTTGGACTGAGTGAGCTTGGAAGGTCTCTGCAACCCAAACCATCCTGTGATTCTAAGGAGCCGTCGGTGAGGAGGAACAGCTTGGCCAGCGCCAGGCTTTGCTGATGGAGCAGATCAGGGCTGGCAGGAGGGGAGAGGAGAGAAAGGACACGGTATGCTCAGTTTGTAAACACTCGCGGGGGCTGCTCTGCCAGCTGCCTTCTCCATCACCAGGTAATACCCCCTTGAAACCCCATCCCTGCACTGCAGTCCCAGAGCTGGGGCTTCCCTGTGCTCTCAGCCCCATGTCGGCTTGGAAAGCCAAATGATCTTGACCCCCATGCAAAGCTTTCCTTCCCCTGCCCTCTCCAGCCCAAACACGTCTCAGCTGAACCTTTTTCCTCTGTGCCAGGAGAGCAGCCATGGAGGAGCATATGCGTGGGCAGGGAGCAGGGACATCATGTCCATCGGCCTTGCAGCAAAATACCAGCGCTGGGCTGGGAGCAACCTCCAGGCTGGCTTGAAAAACAGTCGGGAGGGACAAAACTCTCACTCCGAGCCTGACTGTATCCACAGCTCCTGCCAGCTGGGAAAGAGGGGGGCTGTTTCGAGTGGTGGTGAGCAAGGGAAGCATGGACCAGGGCAGCAGGAGCTGCTGGAGAAGCAGGGACACAAGTGCTCTGACCACCAGCCCATGAGCCAGCATCTCTGCACAGTTAAATGCTGACCAAGAAAGCCTCCCAACAGAAAGAAAAAAAGGGCAACAACAAGCACTGCAGGGAGACTACGCACATCGTTACCCGGGAGCATCTGGAGACTTGACATGAGCCGCCCAGCGCAGCTGCTCCGGCAAACAAAGATCGCATTGCCACCGGCATCGCAACAGGACGTGTTCGGCAGCAGCTGCCTTGCCCCGAGGCCACACGGGGACGGGAACGTGCCCTGTACTCCCTGCCAGCTCCTGTTCGTGGGCGGGATGGACCCAGCCCATTCCTCAGCACATCCCATGCCCGCTTGCACCCGAATCGTACCTCTGCACAGCTCACCAGGGGCTCTGCAGAGCCCAGGAACCAACCACCGCAGGGTTAAAACCCAACAAGTCATGTACCTTAAATAACAATGCAGCAATACATCTGTCTTGGCTTTTGGCAGCGCTTGGCTTTAGAGCTGAAGCATTTGTTGGATCATCAGAAAGAAGCTTTTGCCCTTTAGCTTCCGCGGCCAACAAACGAGACGCCCGCGCGAGGCTGACTGCGGCAGCGGGGGCTTCGGGCCAGCGCGGGGCGAGGACACAGACCTCCAGAGACGTTTTGGGCATGGGCAGCACTGACCACAGATGGACCCAAGTCACTCAGGAGAGGATGGTTCAGAGGCAGGAGCTTCGTGTTGTCCCCCCAAAACCTCCCTTGTAGCTCTGCCACCGTGCGAGCCCCTTCCCAGCCCTATGGGAGACAGAGGCCAGGCTCCCCATCACAACATCGTCTGGTTTTCAGCTCATTTCTGACCACTTCCTCCCACTTCCTCCATCCCCGGCACAAACAGTCTCGGTTTCCCTTCTCAGAATAGGCACGAGGAGGTTGCGGGGCTGGTGTGTTCCTCCCCCTGTCATAGGGACAGCCCTGGTGTCAGTGGGCAGGATGGGGACACACGAGTGCCCCACTCCAGCTCTGGGAAAAGGGAAGATCCCAGGCTGCAAAGCTGGGGGAGAAAATTATCTTGGATTAAACTCCTGGGCCCTCCGCGTTGCCATTTATGGCTGCACTTTCTGCTCCAAGCCTGATGCAAGACATTGCAAGAGGGAAAGAAAGCAGACAAGAGACAGACGGCCACAAAGAGAAAAGCCAGGAGGAAAAGGGGAAGGAAGAAGTCTTATAAAAAAAAAAAAAAAGAATAAATAACAATGTCGGTCAGAGTGTAGCAAAGCAAAGCAGCTGCGATGTCGGCAGCTCCCTTTCACCCCAGCGCCGCAGCTCCCCATCCTCTCGGCAGCCAGAGAAGCAGCTGCTACAGAACAAGAGCAGTTTTCCTGCCCCAGGCAATGGTCCTGCCAGCCCCGGGGTGACAGCAGGGGACACTCCCACCAGTCCCCCGTCACTGCTGTGGGTAAAGACAGGAAGCCAGAGCCCCCCCAAAACTCCACGAACATCCAGCCCCCTGTGAGAGCTCAAGCAGTGCCAGGTCTGATGAGCAAAGTGCTGGCACATCCCACGGGAGCACGAGGAGGCTTGGCTCAGCAGCACCCATCCCTGGAGGCACCATCAGCACCCCCAGCATTGCACCCACATGGCTCCTGTGGTGCTCCCGCCTTGTCCTCCAGCCTCAGGCAAGCAAACACCACAGGCACCAAGCCCAGGACACCTCTTCCTGCCGCAGATGGCCCAGATGGCATCCTTGGGCAGGAAGCACAGGCTGCCCTCACCTCCAAGCCTCACCCAGCAGCCATGCACATGGGGGGCACTTCTGAAGGCAAAGAGCCCTCGTTGCCTCTGCTCCAGCAGCACCCTGGCTCTGGGCAGGCTCCTGGGGCCATATCCAGCCCAGAAAGGACTGGGCAGCTGCCCCACCTCCCGTTCCTGCTGGAGGGGACACGATGTAAAGGCATCGACTCAATCATGTCCCACACTGTGCCCCAGTGCCAGCCCCATGCTCCAACCCCACGCTGGGATGCAGGGGAGGGACACATGCACGTCCTGCCTTGCCTCCCAGTTTGCAGACGCAGCAAGAGACAATGCACTTGTTATCAGCACAGACCGCACTGGGTGAGAGCCGGGCCACATCCGAGTGGTTACAGGTCTGGCAGTGCCCGTGACTCTGCCAAGGCTGTGACAAGCTGTGACACATCCCCATGTCCCTCCCCACCATGCTGCAGGACACAGAGCTCCTGCCCCAGCCCTGTGGCAGTGCAGAGGCAGCCTGCACACCTGCCAATTAAAGCCAGATTAATTACCCACCCTCTCCGCTGCGGCACAGCGAAGCAGGCAGGGCGTACTAGAGGGTGAGAGGCTGACTTCTTATATTTAAAGCGAGTCTCTGCTGAGAGCTGGGTGGTTTGCACTTCTGCTGTCTGATGTGTCCAGGGGTGCTGGGAGCCCCCAGGAAGGCACAGATGGGGACGAGAGGGACAGGGGAAAGGTGCTGGGAGCTCTGCAGAACAGGCAGGTGACACCCTCTTAGTGCCTTTGCTGTCAGGGTGACAGCACAGCGCATTGTCCTGGACAGACAGGCTTGGCAGGACTTTCCCTGGCCAGGGCGGGCTGGGCACCTCCAAGTGCAAGGCCCCTCCTTGCTGGATGACCCCCAGAGCTGTCCCCTCTCTCCCCACTGTCACCCACTTGACCCTGCTCTCTCTGAAGCCACCAGCTGTGGTTAACTCTTGGCAAACCAGCCAGGCAGAGCCTGGCACTGCCCTGTCCCCATCTCCAGAGCAGCTTGGCCAGGATAGAACCCAGCAGCAGCTCTGCACTACCATTAAAACACTTGTCCTGCCACTGCCATTTCCACAACAGAAACAGTCATTAGAGAGTTGATGTTTGCTGACCGTTTCTTGCAAGAACAAGACTCAGCAGCCCCAGCGATGCTGCAGTTCCCACCCAAGAGCTTTTTGTTAGGGGATCGCTTTGACAGCGCTGCCTTGTCCGTTAACAAGATGAGGATGGGATGAGAACAGACAGCGACACACTAATTAACTTTTTTGCAGTGATGAGAGCCACTACCGGCAGTTAACAGAAACAAAGACTCCTGGACTCTTCTTCCTGCTCATTTACTAACCGTGGGCACAATGCTGAAACGGTTTGTTCTGAAGCCTCAATCCACACGGATTTTAGCACATGACGGGACTGCCCCAGCTCAGGGTGCTCAGCAGATGCGGGTTTGCAGGGGTTGGGAGAAGAAAAGGAAGGCAGCAGTGAGGAGCACATCTCCGGCCATCAAACCCACGCTCCCCAAGCAGGTTCATCCATCAGCATATTGGTCAAGTGGTTAATGGCTGCAGTGAATCTGAACCAGCCTGGTGCAGTGCATGCTGAGCAAACAGGAGGGAAAAGAAGGGGGAAAAAAATATAAAAAAGGAAAGCAAGCTCTCTGAGTGCCGAGCACAGGCCTCTGCTTGCTGATTTGCTGATGTACCCATTCAACTAAGCAGCCCCGAGCCTGCAGCAGCCCCAACGCTGCCGTGAACCCGCAGCTGAGTGTCTGGGAGCCTCATCTGCTGAGTCACATCGGGGCTGCAGCCTCAGCCCGGCCAGGATGGGTTTGATGTGGCTCATTTCCACCCGCAGCCGCCTGCAAAGCACACGCTGCTCTGCCCAAGGCCAGTCCCATCCCCGCCTGTATCATCTGCTGGGCTCTGGCCTAAGCAGCACTGGAGGAGGAGGAAAAAGCAACTTTGAGGATATTTGCAGGGAGCAAAACCAGGAAACTCAGGTGCTGCACTGCATCAGAGAGCGCTGGGTGCACCCCAGACACCACAGCAGCTCTGGCTGGGTGGCTGGCTTTGCTGCTGAGCTAGCCCAGTCAGCTAATGGCAGCCCAGGGGCTCTCCAGCTTAACAAAGATCCTGGTACTCAAAGTCACCAATAAATCACATGGCAAAGGGACAGATGTGGTGTCCAGGATGCTGGGATGAGGGAAGGGGCTGCTCGAGAGCCATATCCGTGGCCAAGGGGTGCTGGGAAGGGGAGAGAGAGAGCTCTGAGGCTCAGAAACTACGCGGGGAGGTGAGGAGGCGCACAGGGAGGCAGAGCCACGTCCCAGCCCCAAGAGCGGCTCAGGGCTCACCCCTGCGCCTTGCAGAGCATCACGGTAAGGAGGAGGGTACACAACGCCCTGGGACTTGCCCAAGGCCATCCAGTGAGTCAGTGGCGATGCTTTCCAAGGCGAGGGCTGTCTGCATACTGCCCAGCAGCCTGGATACGGTCGCTGAGGATTACAAATACTGCTAATAATAGGCAGCAGGCGCCTGGGTCCCAGGCCTGCGCTCCCCAGCCGAAACGTGCTGCCTGCACACAGGCGACGCATCACTCCTGAATTTCTGAGCCACCCCAGTACTCACTTCCCCCCACTGGGACAAGGGGCTGGTGCAGGAGAAAGCAACCAATGCAGGGAGGTCATGCATCTCAGGTTGTCACCGAGACACATCTGAGCCGGGTAAGAGAAGAGCAAGCTCTTTCCGTGGACACTGGGTCGCTCTTTTATTTTTAAACAAGATCCGGTGCTGGAGGAGGATTTACCAGGCATTTATAGGCACCGCTGTCCCCCCCTTGCCCCCTCCCAGTTCAACCAGGGGTCAGACCTTGGAGCCAGCGTCCTGCTGGGGTTGGGAGGGAGGGGGAAGCCAGTCCCTTCCCCTGGGGCAGGCAAGGACAGCCGGCCAGGGACAGCTGAGGGAACCCTGCGCTGGCAAGGGGACAGTTTGCGGCAATTGACAGAAAGAGGATGCAGACAGAAAGAAAAAACACACGCACAACACCCTCAGTACCTGGATGAGCTCTTGGGAAAAGGAAAAGGCTCCGAGGGGCCGGATGTGCAAACAGGAGAGGCTCACACAAACCAACACTTTATTCTCTTAAATCTTCACTGTCTTGATTATTTTTAACAGTATTCCTTAGAGAGTGGTGGCGGGAAAAAGCCCAAAACACGCCCCCCACTGATGCTACGCTGGGGGACAACGGGCTTGTCCCCAACCGATGGCAAACCCCGGCTTTTGCCGGGACCTCTCTTCTTTTAGAGGAAAACCCGACCGCTGCGCTCCTGCCCGGCCACCAGCTCCTCCCGCGGGGACGAAGGCAGCCGGGAAAGGACACGGGGGGAAGCAGGAGACACCAGGGGCGGGGACCCCAGCGGCCCCGGGGAGAGGCTCCGCAGGGAGCCGGCCTTACCTTGCTCTCCGCATCCTCCCGGTGCACGGGCTCCCGGGGCTCGGCGGGCGGCTGCCGGGGGATGATGCTCTCGGCCGCCGCGGGGCTGGGCTCGGCCGCGGGGCCCGGCTCCGCCGCCTCCTCCCGCTGCTCAACAGCCGCCTCCTTCTTCTTCTCTTCCTCCTCGCCCGCTCCGACCTCCTCTACCGGCAACCGGCCCCTCTCGTCCTCCGACCCTTCGGCCGGTCCCGCTCCCTCCGGCGCCGCTTCGCCCCCGGAGCCGGGGCCGCCCTCCCGGGCCGGCTCAGCCGCCGCCGGCTCCCGGGGCCGCTCCACCGGCCGCTCCCCCTCGCCTCTTCGCAGCCTCACGAAGACAGAGGCGAGGACGATGGCCAGGACGGTGAAGAGCAGCGGGACGACCAGGTACCAGTCCACGGCCACGTCCATCCTGCCCGGCTGCTGGAGCCCGCCCGACCCGACTGCGCGGCCGCGGAGGGTGCGCGGCCAGCGGCGGGGCTGGGCAGGCTCTCAGCCGGCTTTACCCGGCGTCATCTGCCCGGGCCCTGCCCACAGCCCCGGCCCCCCCCTCTCCCCAGCCTCGGCACCCACCTCCCGCACCGAGCCGGCAGGCAGAGCGATCCCCCCCCCGCCACGTCGGGATTGCCCACACGCCCCCGCTCACAGCCACGGGTGGGATTTGGACAAGGGGGACAGGGTGAGGAGGGCTGCTTGCAAGCAGCCAGCTCTGCCTGATATGAGTGTCCGGCTCAGGACAGGAGGATCTTTCATTAGACGCTGCCCTATATACAAAAAAGTCGTTCCCAGACTGTTATGTGCACACACTTGCATCATTCAAACTGTCTGACTTGGGAGGGTCTCTGCTTCCTCACCTCCGTCTCCAAGGCTGCTCGCTGTGGGTGCACAGGCACTCACAGAGTCCCTGAGCTCAGCAGGATTGCAGGGAGCTCTGTGCAGGCTGGGGGGATCAGCTGTCCGCCATGTAGTGCTTAATGAGCATTTGCACCTTGTTAGCCCTTGGCTGGGTAGCAGAGGGGCTGGCAGGGTGAGGGAAGGCTGTCCTGGCGCTCCTCGGTGAGGAGCATCTGGCAGCGCCTCTTCGCCAAGCTTCAGAGCATTGCTCCACCTTCCCCAGGAGCTGTGGGTGATATTGGCGGGATGTTCGTTTCAGTTACTGTTGCACCCACAAACTGGGAGCTGAGAGTATCTGGGCTGTGAGAGCCTCCCCTCAAGCACCTTGCTGCTGGGGTGTCTGAAAAGGAGACTCAAAAAACCAAGATGTGCCCAAAAGCCATCACAAGCTGGCAAGGAGACTGGCCAAGGGGATGCCAGGTCCTTCCAGCCGCTGCCACCAAGGACTTCCTGCCTCTTGAGACTGCTGGGAGGATTAGCCAATCTTTTACAAAGCAGGCTGAAATTAGAAGGCCTAAGCTATTCCTGCCGGGGTAAAACCAGCACAGAGCTTTCTCCCAGCTGCATGTGAGGGGAGCAGACATGGGAATCCACCCCCAGAGTTTCCTCCAGGGAAATGTCTTTGGAGATATCTCCAGGAGCAGAGATTTTTATTGACTGGCTAAAAACAAAACACGAACAAAGATGTGATTAAAGCCCTGGGGAGGGAGGAAGGAAGTGAAGCCATGATCCCCACTGTGGTTTGTCTTTATTGGTAATCCTATCAGGCAGGCAATCATTAGCGTATGGATAATTGTATTCTTAGTAACAATCAACCACGTTACTTATCTCCCCTTCTCCTGCATAGCTTTGCATTTCCTGGGCTCTGATCATCAGAGCTGCTCTAGAGCTCAGCCAGAACATCCAGAGGTGGTAGCATCACAGCGCTGGCTGTTTCAGCAGCTTTTTCCTTTTCCTCCCCTCCTGTCCAAATCCACTCTTTTAGCTTTGTGAAGGCATTACCTCCCAAAAGGTTGACTCACTAGATGGAAATAGTGGGAAAAGGTGAG
This sequence comes from Patagioenas fasciata, assembly GCF_037038585.1. NCBI lineage: Eukaryota > Metazoa > Chordata > Aves > Columbiformes > Columbidae > Patagioenas > Patagioenas fasciata. The sequence goes on along the minus strand of NC_092537.1, from coordinate 7,635,930 downwards.
GGATGTGACAGCCAGGGCTGCATCACCAGAGCAGTACAAAGGGGTATGAATAGATCTGGAGTACAGTCAGACTGAAAAACCCCCTCAAGGCCCCGCCTGCCGGGGGGCTGGGGCAGCCTCTGCACGGAGACCGCTGGCAAAGGGGGACAGGAAGGCAATTCTCCTCGGGTACAGCATCCCCGTCCCAAGGTCAGGGTGAGCGCGGGGCTGCCAGCCTGGCCGTGGGCAGCCGCAGGAACACGCTGCCCTCTCTTGGGGGGAGCCCAGCGCTGCAGCGCCTGCGAGCGGGGAACGGGCTCCGGGAGAGCCCCGGCCCCGCACAAAGCGGCTTGGAGCCGGGCCCGCCCGCTCCCGGGCACGGCGCGGGGAGTGAGGGGCTGGGGAGCAGCTGAAGAGCTTTACCAACAAAGGGGGATTGAGAGGAGCGGCGGGGACAACTGCTGGGAAACGTCCCCCGCCACGGAACGTGCTGCGCATCTGCCTGCGAACAGGACGAGCCCCGCGGGCTCCCTGCAGCCCGGGGAGCGCTGGGGTGGTACCTTCTCCCCGAGCCTCTGCTGCTGAGCCCGCTGCCAGCCCGGCCTCTGGCCTCGCCCCAGACAGCTCTTCTTCCACCATGTTAAAATCGTAGTCACAGAATCATTTCAGTTGGAAAAGACCTTTAAGATCGAGTCGAATCATTAACCCCCACACCACCAACTCTACCACTGAACCATGGTCCTAAGAACCTAAACTTCATGTCTGTTAAACCCCTCCAGGGATGGTGACTAACCAAGAAGAGTGTTTACATCAGTGTTTGGGAAAGGAAGGACATGGGCTCATGCAGAAATTGTAAAACTTGCCATCTCCACAAACTCATCTACTCTTCAAGGTGTTTCATTCTACATTCATTATTTGAAAAGCCTCCAGGCTGCTGTCGCACACTGCTGCAGGTTATTTACCTGTAGTTAACAGTTTCAACAAGCTCAATAACAAAATATACAAGTTCTTCCACTTCCCCAATCACTGCTCCACTACACAACCAAAGCCATAAGAAGCACCTTCAGACACCCAGCAGCACCCACAGAGGCAGCTCCTCTCCCTGAACCCCCAGATTTTGGGGGCAGAAGGTGGATCAGCACTCTGCTCAGGGTCCAGCCCTTCTGCAGTGACTCTGTGCTGTGTGTCCTGTCTGCAAGTGAAGCCAAAGCCTGGAAGATAAAACCACCTCTGGCCAGTGTTAAGTGGGAGGAGAAACAACACAAGGCTGCTGCGGAAGACAGGGAAGAGACAAATGCACATTGCTGTCTGGACACAAACCTCCCCCCACAACCTCAAAATACCCCCCACCACATAGACGTACTCACCGGATGCAAGACCCAGAGAACGTCCCCAAAGCACCCCCAGAGCTATTGCCTAAACACCATGCAGTACTTTGTGAAACAGGTGAGCACTTGTAGGGTTTTTTTCAGATCATAATATGAAGTGACTAGCCGACAGGATAATGCAAAATAATTGATTTTATTTAAAATAAAAAGCAAAACCACAATCATCCAAACAAGACAATTAAGAGTATCCCAGCTCTGCTGGATGGGGTGATAAAAGCAGCTAACGGCAGCGGCAGGGCTTGGGGCTGATGGTTTGACTGTCAAACAAATCCGTGAGCTTTCTCCCCCCGTTTCCAAGGGGGACATCAAAAACTTCCCATCACAATGATTTGATTCAGTCACCAGTCTTGCTTCCTGCCCCACGATGGCTGGGGACTCAGGGAGGAGGAGTCCAGGTTAATTGTGAAAGAGGTTGCTGTCTTTCATCTAGGCATTTGGAGAGGCCTAACGTAACCGAGAAGACAAACTGCAGCCAGCACCCCCAAGCCAGGGAGGGGAGGAGGGTGTGTCAGTGCTTCCTCGGTCTCACCTGTTCCTGAGCACTTGTGCAGAGAACAGGCGCTGAGATCAGCACGGCTGTTGTTCACATCCACAGTTCTGACAAGGTATTTATCCGTTTAGTCCTGAACTGTCACAGCAGACCAGCCTGTACCAGTTACCAGACTCAAAAGCACGGCCAGAGCTCAGAGATCCTTTCACCTTCCACCAGAGCAGGCAGGACAGTGACACTGACACACAGTACAACAAGGACAGCCACACTCCAAACCCAGCCTGTGGCTCTGAGCCTGCCCCTGGGGTACAGGACACCCCTCAATGTGCAGGGGGCTGCAGCAGAGCCACGCTGCTGCATCCAGGGCTCTACCATACACAAAAGTGGTGGGGTCAGAACAGGAGACATAGGTGCCCCAAGAAACACAAGCCTGCAGAAGTGAGAGCACAAAATCCCCTCTCTCCCCAGTCAGCCTCCCCAGGCACAGAGCCAGGCACAAGGGAGCACAGCTTTAACTTTATTCCTTGTTCACCTGGCCCATAAGGCCAGTGAAGCTGACTCCCTGATGAGAGAATTTATTCTAGTCCTATTTTAAAACAATTCCAATCTAGCAGGACCCATTGAAAGCAGGTTATGAAACACCAACGGTTAAAACTCTGGTGAAAACAAAAAAGCCTTGTTCTGCTACAATTGATGTACCACACAGTGATTCTGGAAGGGCCACCACAGAACACCACGTGGCCAAGAGTGCTGAACATCATCCCCAACATTTTCTGCTACAAAAAGCTAACACCAGGTTAGGAAGTCTCAGGTTGTTTAGGACATCTGGAACACTTTTTTGTGGGAGGATGACTTCAAAGCATCTTACACAGTAATTACGCTTCAGCCTCACAACACCCCTGTGAGGTAGGTATTTTCCTCATCTATTAAAACAAACAGTAGCTCACCAATTCAGCTGAGGCAAGAGCCTGCAAGCGGAAGAACGAGAGATCCCAGGAGTCCTGATTCCCAGGCAGCCTAAACAGATCCACCTTTGTTTCATATCTGAAAGTGCCTTGTGGAGAAGTCAGGAGAGCGTTGCTGGTATCGCGATGCCTACAGCCCATTTCAAACACACCAACGTGCTGTGAGGGACATCAAATAAACACAGGCTTCAACCTGAATGGTTTTATTTTACACCATGGAAGAGTTCAGAGGCACAGAAGAATACCCTGCGTTCTGGCTCTTCTCACTGGTGGCTCATTTCTTCTGGTGGTAGAGATGCAGCTCTCCTGGGACAGCAATCAGGCTTTTCAGATTTTTAAGACTGCAAAACTGAACCGTGCATGTCAAATGCAATTGCAAGCTACAGCATCAGCCATCTTAGTGACATACGAACTGTCCAGCCACCAAAGAGGGCAGCGGACAGTTCTCTAAGGACTCCTCTCATGGTGACAGACCTCAGACTTCGAGCCTTTGCCTCTCCAGGCCCTCACATTCTTCCAAAGAGCAACAACTGCAGCCTGCTCTGAGAAGAAATACAGGTTGTGCAGGCTCCCAGGCTGTTCAACCAGGCAGGAAAAAACAGGCAACCTTGGCCAGAAACACCACGAGTTTGAGAAGCTTTTTTTAAAATGAAATAATCCTGCAGAATAATCTGCAGCAGTCTACAGAGTGCTTACTTATGCCTGGCTATCACAGGAAATTCAAGAGTCTGGACAACTAAGGAGTGTACCAATAAACCTTTCCTCTCTCCATTTTTTCACTGCCACACTGCTCCTATAAAAAATGACTGGCACAGAAGATTCAGAAACAGAGATTCTGATAAACACATTTAGGAGTCCCTTGTACAATAGGATATGGCCCAGTCTCCAAGAAGGGAGAGAGTCTTTAAATTGGAAGAGACAGTCTTATTAAAAAATGATCAGAAAATTCAGACAAGCAATGTTTGGGGTTCCACCAAATACAACACGTATAAGAAAGTCACAGTTAAGGCTGCCAATCTGCTTTTTAATTCTATCATCAGTGCCTGGGCATTATTGCATCTTTTTTTACACAGACACTGGTTTTACATTTCCTCTCTCAAAGAACAGCTGAAGTGAGATGGAACACCCACATCCTGGGTCCCAGGAGAGCACCCAAGGAAGCAGCTCAGTCCAGTGAGCTCCGGCTGTGCTGTTCAGATCGAGAAGGGTCATTTCCCTGCAGGTCACCTTCAGCCAGCCAGACCTCTTTGCTGACACCACCAGGACAAGCCCCTGCTAAAAAACCCAGCAGCTCCAACAGATCCCTTGGGGATGAGAGCTTTACCTGGCATAATACAAACGCACTTACACAGACTTAAGCAACACATTGCATTTTTAAAAGCATAAAACAGTATGTCCCCTTCCCATTTCTCTAAAATTGGCACCGCAAGTTCCCGAAATGTCTGAACCCATAACCTCAAAGGAAAGCCGTTTAGGTATGTGAACTGCACCGGCCTGAACGAGCCCATGGCCCTATAACTGCTTGATATTTAAAGCCCAGCAATTGTTGTTATCATGTAAAAGTCTGACTCTGTCAGTTGCTGCCTAATGCTAATCATCATGCCTGCACCTAAAGGATTATAATTACTGGCAAATGCTGACTTTCCCCCCCACCCCAACAGTTTTTGCTGTGCAAGAAACTCCAGGATTCTCCTGCTCCATCAAGCTTCCTATTGCAAGGTGCTAGTGCATCTTTGTTACCAGTCATCATAACAGGTACAGAGCAAAAGTAAATGGACTGTCGCTGGTTAAGGTGTTGCACCTTAGATGAGTATGCGTAGATTAAGACCACAAAAGATGCTTCAGGTCAGTGGTCACCTTCACTCATGTTGCTTCAGTGTCTGGAGCATTCATACCACCCTCCCTTCCTGAAATTCCGGTGCAAGATCCGCTGGACGTTCAGACAGGCCAAAAGGGCTGGTGTTCCTTTCCTCAAGTGAACAGGACAACATGTAAACATATGACAATGTCAAAGCAAGGCAGGTTTTTACATTTACCTGCTGGTTTTAAAGAGTTCCTTAAGAACTGACCATCGTCTTCCTTGCCAGTTACGTGAACCATTAAATACTTGGCATGTCCTTACCCAAAGCTGGGTCATTAGTGCACTCACGTGGGGCGCAGAGGGGACAAAGCATTGCACAATAATGTTGAGTTGGGGCACTCCCCTAGAAGTTAGTAAGGAGCCAACCTTCAACAGCACACAATGGAGACGGATGTCTGGATCGAGGAAGAGCGACAAAAACGTAAGGGGTGTGAAAAATAGAAGCAGAAGGGGGTAGAAGAGAGCTGGCTGGCTGCTAACGGAGCTTCAATTGGCAGCTGCCCCTCGGTGGGTGGTGTTTTCGCTCAGGGGTAGCTGCGGCCGCCACAAGATTCCCTAATCCTGTCAAAAAAAAAAATACAACTGCCTGTCAACAACCACAGCATTTCCCCTTATATCAGGCCAAAAGACAGCAGCATGCAGGTTAATTGTATGCTTGTTCTCCTGACAGAATCGTACAAGCTGGATAAGATTTTATGTTTGGAACTGTTCCTCTCAACTAATCCATCTCAGAGCTGGAACAGAAAGCCCACCCATTCTCACAGAGTGACACCATCAACATACAAGAGGGAAAACAGTGAAACCTGGAAAGCAAATGTTCTACGCAACGTGTTAATTTTTGAATATTCAAGGTATTCATGTCAAAGTTTCAACTTCAAACTGCACAGGATTTTCAGAAGAACAGATCTGCATATGTGCTCTGCATTTTTACACTTTTTTTTAAAATAGTGTCTGCATTAAGGTTTATTATGTCCTGCTGCTCATTCTTTGCCTGAAGTCACAACTGCCTGCTGAAAGAGCATTTGACAATGTCATAACAAACAAATTGTTAAAACCTCCAGGGCAGAATAAGCAGTCGGCACAGTCCTTCCCAGCTGTTGAATGAGGCTCTGTAGTTGTAATTCAAATGTATGAGCAACTCCTGAAAAGAGGAGAGCAGTTAATCACAGCAAGACAAGCGGTGACACAGGTGCAAACAGGTCTTGAGGCAGTACCCTACAGCGGGAATTCAGGCATCATACTGGGAATCTGGACTTCCCTGGGTAAACGACTGTTGTACACCTTCTTTAGCAGGCAACTTGTTTGCACTCGTGCCAAACCTGAAGCATCCAACAGCTGGGGAATCAGACAGCAACCTGACGCAGGCAGGCAGCTACTACAGCAGCATCAGTGAACCAAACTGCAAGGAGTTCGCTTATGAACTTTGCGAAGCTTCTGCTATATGAGAAAAATGCTTCATTTAGCAAAGAATTTCTAAGTTCCTGCCTGCAGTATACACCTATGTTTCTAGTGTTTCATAGTTTTTAACCTGGCAAGTCCAGAAAACTTCCTTCCTCAGCAATTTTACCCTAAGAAATAGCTGTTCTTGGTTCTGCAATATTAATGTTCCCTCCCTCGAGACTGACTAGAAATTTGGTCTTTTTTTTAAATAGGTAAACACAGACATTTGGGGTGAATTCTGCCTTTAACAGACAAAACAACAGGCCATGTTCAAGTAATCCAGGCAACAATATGAGAAACCATAAAACTACTTGAAGGTTTTCCATTTGGACAACAAAGCATTGAAACCTGAGCCTTGCCTGATCATTCCTCATCTCTAACTGGTTACTATTCATTTGTGCTCTCTGAAGAGTTAAAATATCCCACCTCTCCCATTAAAACAATAAAATACTTTCTCTGTTAAAAGAGACAACTAAGAAAAGTAAGAAAACTGTTTATTAAATACAGTAAAAAACCTATTAAAAATATCAAGAATCTTAGTTTTCAGTTTGTAGCAATTAAAATAATTTACGGAAGGAAGATATCGCTACTAGCCGACTGCTTTACATTGTGCGGGGGACTCCTTCCTCTCCACCCCTCTGTCCTGACAAACCACCCTATCTCAACTCTGTCAGCTCTGCTTTGTATTGTCTTTTGCTTGTTTAAAAACCAGCAGTTGCCATCGGGTCACCTGGAGGAGCTGCGCTCTTTGCTCACACAGTCGTCCTGGGAAGTTGTGTCACCGTTACCCATCATGCTGCACGTTCTCCTCTTTTTCCTCCGGTGCATCATCCCCTCTGTCTCAGAGCCAGAGTCACACTGAAGTATGAAAAGATGAAATCAGAATTCAGAGAAACCCAGTAAACTGCTTGTGCTGTGGAATTCATCATAAGAGCAACCCTGGCCTCAGCAACCCTGATTAATCAATAGTCAAAAAATTGGTTGTTTTAGATTAGACACATGAATTAAATGTTTAAAAACTAGGAACAGGTAAGTTCTTGGATTTCATTACTAAGCTGTCCTGGGCCAAGACAATGGATGTGTTCATTTTGGCTCCTAGAAGGACCTAATTTTCCAAGAGCAGACTTGGTGCCTTCTGAAGCACTTAAGTGCCTAGAAAAGTGCCGTGTCAAAACTGATATTCTTGGGTTTGGATCCTTTTCCCCTTCCTCTTTTTTTTAAAAAAAATCATTTTGCAGCCATGTTACACAGGCATGACTTCACTAAATGAGTGACAGTTTTATATATTAACTAAACATAGAACAAACCAAATTAATTTAGCAACACAAAGAAGCTTCAGCAGATAGAATATGCTAAGGCCGCAGGCTCCTCCACCATATGGATTTGTTGAATTGCTTTCTATTAATTTATTCCATAAGACATTAATATTAGGATGAGCATACATGATCAGGTATGGAAAAAAAATATAATTGCAGGATATGGATCACCTACTATACTAAAAAGCATTACCTCTGAATCAGAGTCCGAGGAGCTGGAGCTTGAGGAACTGGAAGAATCGCTAGAGCTATCAGAAGCGATACCAGTAGATTCCTGCAGGTCAACTGAATCAGCCAAGGCTGCCAAGTCAGGATGTTCCTGCTTTAAGATCCTAAATGTAGTTGAAATGTTGAGGTTAGCCTCTGAACAGTAACACTGTGTGTAAATGTTCTTGTTTTAAATAGAGAATATGAAAAGAAAGCTACTAAATAATCTCTTACCTGTACCACTTCCGGGACAATTTGGGTCTCCCTCTTACCGTCTTGTGCCACACCACCGGGAAGTTGGTACAGCTGGCAAAGTTTTGCGTGATGGCAATAGTTGTGTCGAGATTGAGAACTACATGCCACCAGCCACCTATAAACACAACACCGATGACCATTTCTGGTTACATCGCAGAAAGCAAGTTCAAGAACAGCCGTGTACACTTTTTTCCCTATAGCACAGGTGGAAATTGGACATTATCTCCCAAATCCAGGCAAATTTGCCACCATGTCATCTTTCCTCAGTCTTACTCCAGTACTTGCTCCTGTGCTTTACAGATTCTTGTTACAGAAGGCTGCTCAATGCTCTCACCAAATTATCCAGCTCATGAACAGGACCAAAGATTTGACTTGACAGCAACACACTGGCTACTGATGGTTTATTTAATAGCAAGAACCACTGTAACCCAGACTGCACAGTGACCCTCTCTGTTAAGCTGGAGAGCACTTTCCACGCTGATTTAGTAAGGTTCTTATGACTACAGACTAACCTTTCATTTAAAAATAGATGCAAAATTTTTTCCCCACACAGGATAAAAATAGACACTGGTGTTCTTACAACTCACTTACAACCTCATAAAAAGACTACGGAAACAGTTGAATGGAACCCGACAACTACAAAATCTTAACAGAAGGTATGCTGAGGAGTCACTAATAAGTGCCAAGGCAATCACAAGGCACTCTTCAAACATGAGGTCAGCTGTATGTTAGAGAGAAGCAACAGGACATGCTGCACAAAAATGATGCAAGATTTAGAGGCTAGAATTTGTCACTGAATTCACCCGCTTCATCTGTGGGCCACCTCACCTCCTGGTGATAATGGGCACACACTGTGCAGCCACTCAAAGAGAATGGCACCTTTACCTGATCTTTCTTTAGATTTGATTTCAAATGCAAGATGAAGCATAACCAGAGAGAGGTGGGTGGAAAGTGTCAGTGCCTTTAAGTAGTTCTTTTCCCACAGCTAAGAAAAATTCATATGCAATCAGACTACCCAGGCTGCAATATTTAGTCATGCTACAGTATATATAAACTTAAACACTTTCATCTACTCAAACACTTCTATTTTTTATGCCTTGATGGTTTTGTATTACCACAATTTAGTTCAGAATCACATTCCTGTGATGCTGCAACTGAGGTTTCATTTGTTTTGTCATCTGCGTCACATGTAAGCCTATGCTACAGGCCATATATGTGTCAAGATATTCAGAAAATAACTGAACAGTCTCAAAGAGCACTTTGCAACATATATCCCTTTAGAAACAGCTCAGAATGGTTTCTTTTGTATGAGATGTGCCATGCAAGAAATGGAAATATTCTCTTTGTCTCTACTACATACAAATGTTAAAAATATGCTTTTCTCTCCCAGATTTCCTTACTGATGAGATTCATACATACCTGGCACAAAGACAGTCTCGCCTGGTTTCTGTAAGATTTCCAGGGGTTTGAATTCAGGGGGCCAGGTGGGGAGCTGTGTCCTCGGATAGATGACATTGAACCAAGTGATGGCCTCATCCTGCTGGTTCCCTCCTTCTTCTCGCGTGACCTTGATCAGTTCTCTGGGAGTGCTGGTAGGGAACAGGCACCAACGTTTATGTCCCTGGACTAAGGCATTCCACGCGCTAGTTCCCAAGGGATCAATGTGAATTCCTGTTCCAGAACGAGGCGGGCCCATCACAAACCATCTGCATGGGAGGAAAAAAATCCTTTAGTCATAGAGCAAGCAAATAGCTACCTTCATATTCGAGAGAATATTACAGCTGTTAATTTAATGTACAATTAGAAATTAAGGTAGATACAGTTCCCTAATTTATCTTCTCGAGACTGAGAGGCTCACACTACAGCAAAAGATACAACATGGGTTTAACCTAAAATCCAACATGAATTGGGACAGGAATGACTCCGGGACAAGATAGCTTCTTTAAACAAAATACAGCTATGGAGTATAAACAGCTCTTCAAGAAAATATATACTTACTTCAAGATCAAAGCGATTAAGTCATAACAGCCTATATTAGGATTCTTACTACGGAGGGGCATTCTCCTAATCCTATGTTTTTCTAAAATTCACTATTCAAACAGATCCAGAACAGCAGAACAATGAGGAACAAATGAAAGGCAACATAAGTAAGGAGAAGAGCAAAGTTATGTAATCTCGGCCTCCCTCTATGCCTTCTGTTCATTTACAACAGGCTTTTAATTCTAACATTTAACTAGTTGGAGCTTATTCTCTAGTGACCACTCGGGATTTGGTGTGTATATTCTCATTCCCCATTTGCAAGGGTTATTTCTCCCTATGGAGAATTTTATCTGCTACACGTTTAACAGCAACAGCACCTTCAACTGTTCGTTTCTCCTGTAACAGAACAGTAATATCTGTTACCAGATAAAGCAGCGTGAGGCGACTTTAATATCACGTGTGAAGAGGAAAAAAAGGCAGTAACTGTTTAATGGGCAGCAGAGAGAGTAGAAACTAAAGCATCAACAAGACCCCTTCATCGTGTGGCTGACACACAGGTGATACCCAGCAAGAGGAGTTCAGAGGTTCAGAAAATATCAAAAGTCAGTGATTAAATTAAGCTGGGTTCCAAGTATCAATTGCTACCACCAACTGAAGAACTGGTTATCAAGCTGTGCTCTTGCTACTTCACAAAGGAGCCATAAAACTCAAAATAGCAGGTTTGTCACTTCTGTCATCAATTTACTCTTCAGATTCATATTAGCTTTGGAAAGTTAATTAAACAACAAGTATAACAGCCAAAGTTTTTCTAAGAAGTCAGAAGAAATTAAACACGTGAAGATCTGTCTAGTACACAGGCAGACGCACTGTTTAATAGCATTTTGCTGACTATAAACTGAATCTACACATGCACAAGATTTTAAACCCCTTATTTAGTAACACTATAATTTACCAGCATCTTCCTCCAGGTATTTAATTTACAATGAACATAACCCAGCTTGCCACAAGACATCAAATTTACCATTAAAAACTTCATATTCTGTAACTTTAATTTAAAAGCAAAAACCCCCACTCCACTCCAAGCTAAAAAAGCTGCTTCAGTAAATGGCTTCCAAAAATAACTGCCCTTATTTTGGAAAGGAACAACTCCAACGAAGATGCTCTGAACAGTACAAGTTCTTACTTTAAGATCTAAACACTATCACCTCTCAATTCAAAAGTCAGTCTGTACAGTGCACAAGTGCATACTCTGATCATATGATAAGGAAGCACCACTTCCTGCTGGATTTTCAATTATGCTCTTAAATCACAGGATATTCTTCTCCCATTTCTCTACATAGATGAAACCCCTAACTCCAGAAGGCATCAGAGTGCTCTCTTGCATCACTTATCTCTCTCTCTCTCAAAAAAAAAGATAACAGGCTCAAACAAACCCACATTTTCCAGATGTTAGGGAATAGAAAACTTCCATAACACAGAATAAACCACAAGAATTGTAAATACCAAGATCGCAATCAAGCTCAGCATGTATGTGTAGGTGGGTAGGGTGTGGGGGAAAGAGATATCAATGTGAGTCATGACCTAGTGTGAGTCAAACCTATCTAGTTTACCTATAACTTGGATAAATGATTCCCAGTTCTGTAAGTTCATTCAATTTCTGATAGAGACTACACCTGGTGTGCATTTGTGTTTAATCACAGCATTGTGTGTTGTTCTTAGAACTAAACTGCAAAAATAGTCTGACACAACACTGTAAAAACACCTGCTTCAGTGAGCTTAAATAGAATTTGTTTTGTGCTTCACAAAAGCACAACTGTACTAGAGACACATGAAAGGGAGAACCACTATTCATTCTTCTTCTATTTCATTAAAAAAAACCCAAACAATAAAAAAACCCTAATCACAACCTCATGTCGCTCAAAGGGCAAGGCATTCTCTGACAATTAAAATGTGGCTGTAAAGACTTTAATTACTTGATAGCATTCAGTTTATGCTCATACTGCTATGAAGCATTATATGAATGTAGATAGAAATCCCTTTTGTATCTAACAGCCCAAATACAAGGTTGTTGCATTTGATTTCAGGAATGAAGTGTCATTTCAATCCTGTTTCAATCAGATGGAAAAAAAAAAAGAGCTGAAAATATTACAACGATAAGAAATATTTTTCTCTCTCAAAATCATCTGTAGAGGAGCTAAGAAATAGTCTCCACACTTTGTATTAATCTAGCTTAAGATCCCACTATATACATAAAACACTGGTGCAAAACCCAGGAGCTAGTTCTGAAGCATATAACATTGGAAAGCCAGAAAGCACACGTAGCACAAAATTAATCCTCATAGCTTTCAGTAACCATGTATTTTTTTTTAATCTAAGAATTGAGGCAAACTGACTTAAAGAAAAAAAAAAAAAAAAAAGAACCAAAACATAAACTTGCAGAAACATGGTGGCAGAACCAGAAATTGTGATACACAAATCCACCCTGCCCTTCCCTCCCTCAGGTTACGGATGTGTGCTCATTTCAAAATAGCAGACATAAAGCTAGTGCTTTGTTTTACACAAGACAATCATACCTACTTAAGATGAGCTAACGAGATGGAAAATACCTACTTTTATCTTGCTGTCACTGTACTATACCTGTAAGGTGGCCTTCGTTTCTCCCCTGCATACTGAAATAGATCATCTGTGAAGAATTTGGGTACTTTGTAGTCCTCCAGAAGTTTCCTGCGCTTGGGATGCTCTCCATAACTGCTGTCAAAGATGTAGAGTGGGCTGTCATCGCGTGTGGTTTCCATATACTCTATGTAGTATTTCATCTTCATCTTCACAGAATAACCGTCATTGTCCTCCCCACACTTGAACTTCTGGTTCCTGTATTTGCGTTTCAGTCGTTCCAGAGTCCACTTCTCTTGTGCAGACCAGCCCACCTGGGCATTCAGCAGAACTACAGGCTTGTAAGGTTTTTCATAACGCTCAACAAATTCTTCCACTGTTAACTGGAGTGCATCTGCCCTCTCCACATTATCCTTTGAAACCAAGAGAAGAAATACAGAACAGCTATTAGGATAGATTAAAGTCCAAGAACCGTGTTTTCTAAGTGGGTGTGGAGGAGCTTCACACTCATACTTTGCTCTACACACCACGAGGGTATCAAGCTGCCCACGTTATTTTAAGCTCCCCGAGGCTGCAGTCCTTCTTCTCACGCCCCATTCCCTGTGCCCATCAGTAACACCCACAGCCCGGAGCCGTTTGGCTCTGCTCCCCACCGAGGCAACTCCCCGGGCCGAGAGGCCACCCTGCCCTTTCGGGCTGGCACATTCCCTGCTGCATTTCACCCCCATCGCCGCCCCCGGGGAAGGCACCTGGGAATTACGTGGGTGCCTGTCCCACCCCGACCGCCACGTGGAGGGAGGAAAAAACGTGGGTGCTGCTTGACCTGCCCTAACCCCCTCCCTCAGAGTCCTCAGCACCCCCGAGGAGTCCCACTAGCTCCGAGGGAGCCTCAAGAAAGGCCTCGGACTTCCCCAGCACCCCTTCTCCTCAGGCCTCCCAAATTCCCCCCGGGCCCCATCAGTTATTCCCTCCCCAAGTCCCCCGTCAGTTGTCCCCCCCCCAATCCTCTAATGACCCCCTCAGTTACCCTTCCCCTAATCCTCATAGGAGCCCCTCAGTCATCCCTCCCTCAGTCAACCCCCATCCCCTCAGAGCCCCCTCAGTTTGCACGCCAACCCCCAATCCCCTCATGAGCCCCCCAGTTTGCCCCCCTCCCCAATCCCTCATGAGCCCCTCAGTCGTGTTCTCCCCGTTCCCCTCAGGGCCTCCCTATTGTCCTCACGCCCCCAATTCCCCAGACTGGGGCCGGGGTGCACCTTGCAGGCAGCGGGGCTGAGGGGGAAGGTCTCGCAATAGTTGTGGCGGGTCCAGTCCAGCGAGTCCTTCAGTTCAGGCCGGGCGCTGCGCTTCGCCTCACGGATCCGCTTCTTGCTCTTATGATTCATGGCGACAGTGCTAGCGGTAGCGCTGGGGGCCGTCACCATCCGCTGCCGCTGCTCTCAGCGAGCCCCAGGCCCCGCTCTGCGCCCGGCACAGCCCCCAGCCCGGCCCCGACTCGCCCCGGCGCGGCCGCCGCACCTTCGAGAAATTTCACCCCCTTGCCGCCGCTGTCGTTGCGGCCCCGCCCCCGGCCCCTTCCTATTGGCTCGCTGCGCCGCCGTCTTCCGCCATGCTTCGCCCGCCCTCCGGCGCTGATTGGCTGAGACAGGGAAAAGGCGCGGCTGGGCCGCCATCTTGGGAGGGAGGGTGTTGCTGGCGACAGGAAGGGAGCGCGGGCGCCGGTCGCCCTTGATCGCGCTGACCCGCTCGCCGGTGAGGTCGCCCCGGGAACCCGCCGCCACCTCTCCCCTAGCTAGGACAGGGTTAGGCTGATCCCGGGACAGCAGCCAACCGGCCGCGCGTCAGCGGACTGCGCGGTGCCCCTCACGGCACCGATCCTCGGGGACGACCTCGTCCAGACCCGCCGGGGCAATGGCGCGGACGGGAGCCGCCGCTTTAGGCCCGGTTTGACCGCGACACTCGGAACGCCGGGACAGGCCTCCCGCTGCGCGACCGCCTCGCCGCCATCAGCACCCGCGGCGGCGCTCCGCGTGACGTCACCCCGCAAAAGACGCCGATTGGTCCGCGCGCGGCCTGGTGCGACACGTAGCCGCCCGCGATTGGCCATGGGGGAGCCGCGGCGGGGCGGTGTGCGGCGGTACCGCTTCACGGAGGGGCCGGCGGCGCTGGCGCTGCGCATCCCCGAGGTACCGCACGGCGGGGGGGACACCGCTAAACCGGGACGCCGAGCGGGACCCGCCTTCCCAGCGCCGTGTCCGGTGTGTTTCAGGTGCTGGACTCGCAGTACGGCATGTACGTGTGGCCCTGCGCCGTGGTCCTGGCCCAGTACCTCTGGGTGCACCGGAGCAGCCTCCTCGGCAAGCGGGTGCTGGAGGTACCGCTGAGCGGCCCCGCGAACACCCCCCTTTGCTCAGCCGCGGGCGCATCATCCCCGTTTCTGCTTGGGTGACACGGTGTGGTTGCAGATCGGTGCCGGTGTCAGCCTCCCCGGTGTGGTGGCCGCCAAGTGCGGGGCCGAGGTGACCCTGTCAGACAGTGAAGAGCTGCCCCAGTGCCTGCGTAACTGCCGGAAGAGCTGCCTGGCCAACCAGCTGCCCCACATCCCCGTGCTGGGGCTCACCTGGGGGCGGGTGTCCCCAGAGCTGCTTGCTCTTGCTCCCATAGACATTATTTTAGGATCAGATGTCTTTTTTGACCCAAAAGGTATGTTAATACTCTCAGGTTACCTCTGGTTTGTGACAAACTACAAGGACTTCATGTCCAAGGAATACTGGGAACATTGAAAATAGACCAATTGACAGCTTTTATTACACCATGCTATCGAGCTTCTTATTTTGGGGGCAATTCTAGCATTAATATATCTTAAGTATCACTGAAAGGTGCGTGAATAGAAAACAGTAATTAACTGCTTAAGGCCATGCTTCTCAGATCTCTTATACAGCTAGAGTTAGTCTTGTAATGAATTTTAATATTTTTTATAACAAGGCATATTTTTTAGAATCCAGAGACTAACTGAAACTGCTTAATCTCCCCAAACTATGCAGACTTTGAAGATATTTTAACTACAATTTACTTCTTGCTGGAAAAGAATCCACATGCTCAATTCTGGACTACTTATCAAGTTCGAAGGTAAATTTTGTGCATATTTAAGACTCAAATCTTAATTCCCATCTCCGTGTATTAGCTCTTTAGTAAAGCTCCTCACAGATTGTGAATCAAGCTGGTATTAGCCAAGTAAATCCTAGGGGTAGCAGCCAAACCAGAAAATAATCCAAGAGCTACACGTTTACCATTGACTAGAAAACTCTTAGATTTAAGCTTGGTGACAGTCTCCTATAATGACTGCAGAAGTATTAACTGGATTACATTTCCTCACCCCTCAGCGCTGACTGGTCTATCGAAGCTTTGCTCTGCAAATGGAAACTGAAGAGCATCC